>NC_030819.1:4171314-4474344 GCF_001704415.2 Capra hircus
GCAGCAGTAGCAGCAGCAGGAGCTTGGATCATCCTGCTTATTTAACTTGTATGCAGAGTACATCATGAGAAACGCTGGGCTGGAAGAAGCACAAGCTGGAATCAAGATTGCCGGGAGAAATATCAATAACCTCAGATATGCAGATGACACCACCTTTATGGCAGAAAGTGAAGAGGAACTAAAAAGCCTCTTGATGAAAGTGAAAGAGGAGAGTGAAAAAGTTGGCTTAAAGCTCAACATTCAGAAAACAAAGATCATGGCATCTGGTCCCATCACTTCATGGGAAATAGATAGGGAAACAGTGTCAGACTTTATTTTTTGGGGCTCCAAAATCACTGCAGATGGTGATTGCAGCCATGAAATTAAAAGATGCTTACTCCTTGGAAGGAAAGTTATGACCAACCTAGATAGCATATTGAAAAGCAGTGATATTACTTTGCTGACAAAGGTCCTATGGTTTTTCCAGTAGTCATGTATGGATGTGAGAGTTGGACTGTGAAGAAAGCTGAGCACCAAAGAATTGATGTTTTTGAACTGTGGTGTTGGAGAAGACTCTTGAGAGTCCCTTGGGCTGCAAGGAGATCCAACCAGTCCATCCTATAGGAGATCAGTCCTGGGTGTTCATTGGAAGAACTGATGTTGAAGCTGAAACTCCAATACTTTGGCCACCTCATGCAAAGAGTTGACTCATTGGAAAAGATTCTGATGCTGGGAGGGATTGGGGGCAGGAGGAGAAGGGGAGAACAGAGGATGAGATGGCTGGATGGCATCACCAACCCGATGGACATGAATTTGAGTGAACTCCGGAGTTGGTGATGGACAGGGAGGCCTGGCGTGCTGTGATTCATGGGGTCACAAAGAGTCAGACATGACTGAGTGACTGAACTGAACTGAGGAGCTTGGAGGCAGTCACTAATTTACACCCCTTGTTTCCCGATAGCTGGCTCCTGGAGGCGTTCCGGCCGAGGCTGCAGCTCTGACTGCTGGGGAAGTCCCAGTCTCTACTTCTCAGGGCACTAATCCCATTTGAGAGGACCGCATCCTCATGACCTAATCAGCCCCCAAAGGCTCCACCTCCAAACAGCATCCCGCTGGGGACTAAGGGCACACTTGTATGAATTTTGAAGGGCCACATGGTCCGTAGCATGGCGGCTGTACAGCTGAGGTCGAGGTGCCAGCAGAATTGGTTTCTCTGAGTCTCTCACCTCGACATGCAGATGGCTGCCCCCTACTGCAGCCTCTCTGAGCCTTTTCTCCATGTGCAGGGACCAGGGCTTAGCTCTAGGTGTTGTCTGGAGTGTGGGTTTGAGCCATCATTTTGCTGCTGGAAGACTGGATGGTGTGAGAGCAGCTGACAGCACATTCAGGTGTATCAGTGAGAAAACTGGTGCAGGTTCTGCTCGGGGATCGGCTGCAAGATCCTTCTGCTGAGACGGGTAAAAATTTATTTCTATTAATACCTTCCCTCTTGTCGCAGAGTTTCCCCTGCCACTTGCTAGTCTTAAATACTGTGGAAATCCTTCTCTTCTGCGAGTCTCCAGGTCCCCAGCTCCCAGACTTTTTCTGGGTCAATGTCCGCTGCCTTGAGCTGCTCCAGTTCAGGCTTTACGAGTCTGGCTGAGCGGTAGCTACCAGCAGCAATTTCAATCATCGACGTATCTTATTTTTAAAGAGGCGATTGCCCTTGCTAGCACAGTGAACAGTTTCAAGCAAAATAAAGGGAAAGTCTATGAGTTTCTTTAAGATAAGGCAGATAAGATGGTCTATGGGAGTGGTTTTCAAAAAAGCATCTTGGCAGCAGAGTCTTTTTTTTTTTTTTGCAAAAGAAATTTTACTTGGAACTTCAGCATGGAAAAGAGAGAGTAGGAGGGGTCCCAAGCACCCTTCCTGTTTCCTTTCCAACTCAGGGGTAAAGTCGGGGGAAAGGAGTGGCTCACACAAAGAGACTGACCCCCAGGCCCCACATGACAGCCACTGGAAGTCGCTGAAGCAAGGTGGTTATTAATGTCTTTGTGGTGGACTGGCCAGTGCAGATTAAGGGTAATGTGAGGTCAATCTTGGAGAGATGGATAATAATCCATCACTGAGTAGGATAATGGGGTTAAGAGCATCCTTGGTAAGGTTGTGTCTACAAAGTAATAAACTGTCAAAGTGGAACAGATTGAGAAGGGCTAACGGCAGCCACCTTGCGGTGCTGGCCCTGTATTGGTCGAGGAAAGTGGTTACTGAAACGCTTTCCCCCTTTTCACAGGTGCTAAAACTAAAGAAGTTGGAGGTCTGAATTGGCAAGACTTCCAGGCCAATAATTAATATATTAGTGAAGGAGAAGAGTTAGTGGTGACTCTCATCTCCAATCTGAACCATAGCTGCCGAACATTTTGCATTAAGTATATAACTTGAGGACTGTTTATTAAAATATGGATAGGCTTTATTTTTAGAGCAGTTTTCAGTTCAGAGAAAAACTGTATAGGAAGTACAGAGCTTTGCCGAATACCCCCCTCAGTCTCCTCCCCGACCTGGTTTCCTCTATTACTAACATCTTGTACTAGTGGGGTATGTTTATTACAATTGATGAGCCAATATTGATACATTATTACTAACTAAAATACATACAGGCATCTCTTGGTATCTGCCGGGTATTGGTTCCACGATCCTGGAGGATAACAAAATTCAAGATGCTCAAATCTCTAATATAAAACAATGTATTATGTGCATATAAGCACCGAAGAATTGATGCTTTTGAATTGTGGTGTTGGAGAAGACTCTTGAGAGTCCCTTGAACTGCAAGGAGATCCCATCAGTCCATTCTAAAGGAAATCAGTCCTGAATATTCATTCGAAGGACTGATGCTGAAGCTGAAATGCACAACTTTGGCAACCTGATGCAAAGAGCTGAGTTATTTGAAAAGACCCTGATTCTGGGAAAGATTGAGGGCAGAGGAAAAGGGGACGACAGAGGATGAGATGGTTGGATGGTATCACAGGCTCAATGGACGTGAGTTTGAGTAAACTCTGGGAGTTGGTGATGGACAGGGAGGCCTGGCATGCTGCAGTCCATGGGATCGCAAAGAGTTGGAGACGACTGAGCGACTGAACTGAACTGAACCTAATCACACCCCTTCATATACTTTTTTCTTTTTAAAAATCTTTTTGTTTTATATTGGAGACTAGCCAGTTAACAATGTTGTGATAGTTTCAGGGGCACAGCGAAGGGACTCAGCTGTACATATACATGGATCCATTCTTCCCTGAACTCCCCTCCCATCCAGGCTGCCACATAGCATTAAGCAGAGTTCTCCGGTCCTTGTTCGTTTTCCATTTTAAAATATAGCAGTGTGTACATATCTGTCCCAAACTCTCTAACTATCTGTTCCTCCCATCTTTTCCCCTCGGCAACCATAAACTTGTCCTCTAAGTCTGTGAGTCTGTTTCTGTTTTTTAATAACTTCACTTGCATCATTTCTTTTTGGATTCCTCTCCCTGCCTTACTTATGTCATTTCTTACTGTCTCACTTAAATGTCTTACTGTCATTTCTCCTTCTCTCCCTGACTTACTTCACTCAGTATGACCATCTCTAGGTCCAACCATGTTGCTGCAAATGGCATTATTTCATTCCTTTTAATGGCTGAGTAGTATTCCATTGTATATATGTACTACATCATATAATTTAAATCATCTCTAGATTGCTTATGATACCCAATACACTGTAAATGCTACGTAACTAGTTTGCCCAGATGTGTGGCAAATTCAAATTTTGCTCTTTGGAACTTTTTGGAATTTTTAAAGAAAATATTTTGGGTCTGAGTTTTGTTGGATTGGTGAAGTTAGAACCTGCAGAGTCAGGGAGCTGACCATAGTTTCCATAAAGTTCGTCTGTGTGTTGGACATGTTATGAATGTTGAAAAATGCACAGCATGTAACCATCATTTCAGTCTCATCCGGAATACTTCACTGCCCGAAAAGCCCCCGTCTTTCACTCCTTCATCCGCTACTTCAACCCCAGAACCCAGGGAAGTACTAATTGTTTTGCTGTTCCCAGAGTTTTGCCATTCCCAGGACGTCATATAGTTAGATTCATACGTCCAGTATGTTGTTGTTCAGTTGCTCAGTCGTGTCCGACTCTTTGTGACCCCATGGACTGCAGCATGCCAGGCTTCCCCATCCTTCACCGTCTCCTGGAGGTTGCTCAAACTCATGTCCATTGAGTTGGTGATGCCATCCAACCATCTCATCCTCCCAGAACGTCATACAGTTAGAATCACACCCACGGTATGCAGCTTTCTCAGGCTGACAGTTTTTCTGCAGTAATATGCGTGTAAGATTCCGCTCCTCTTCCTGCAGCTTGGGAGGTCATTTACTGTTATTGCTACGGAATAGTCCACCCTCTGGATGGACCACAGCTTGTGAACCAGTCACCAGTTGAAGTCTATCTTGGTTGCTTCCACTCTTGGGCAATTAGGAATAAAACTACTATTCATGTTTACATCTTTGAAGGTGAAGTCGCTCAGTCGTGTCCGACTCTTTGCGACCCCATGGACTTCTCCATCCACGGGATTCTCCAGGTAAGAATACTGGAGTGGGTTGCCATTTCCTTCTCCAGGGGATCTTCCCGACCCAGGGACCGAACCTGGGTCTCCCGCATTGGAGGCAGATGCTTTAACCTCTGAGCCACCAGGGAAGCCCATGTTTACATGTTTATGTGGGCATAAGTTTTCAAGTCCTTTGGGAAAATACCAAGGAGCACAAGTGTTGAATTTTATAGTAACAGTGTGTTTAATTTTGTAAGAAAACACTGAAGTCTCTTCCAAAGTGGTTATTAGCTTTTTGACTTTTTTGTTTTCATTCTTAGAGCCCTGATTTCAATCTTTTTGTTAGTCAGATGCTTACAACATTTATGACTCTTCTATTTCTTCTCTTCTCTATGTTTTGCTTTCTAAAAAAAGAGACAGCTTAGAGAACAGATGTATTTCCAAAATTTTAAAAATAAATAATTTAAGGTAAGGAAAAAGTCCAAATACAAGAATTAAAGTTCCCCCCCCCACCCCACACATATATTACTTTCTTAGAGGTATCACTAAATTTTAAATTAATTTAAAATTTTAATTTTTATTGTATTTTTAATATAATATTTCAAAAGTCCTCTCCAGTTTACTTGTAAATACTTCTTATTTGTAGTTTTCCCTTTTGCTTTACATCCTTAGCTTAGGAAAGACCAAGAGAGTTAAGTTTTTCCAGTTGTTTGTATTTAATACCAAACTAAGCCACTGAGTTACAGTTCAGTGGCCGAAACTCAGTCTAGACTTCAGGACTCCAGCTCCATATTTTAGTGCTTTATCAATTAAACTCACTGGTTTCCCAAAAAGGAAGATATGAAAGGTATGTATATGTTTTGTTGCAATGCCCGATTCCAGATCACCATGAAGTTCCATTACAGACTGATAAAGTCTTATCAAGCAGGAAAAACAGAACAACCAGGAAATTTGAATGATGAGATTAGCTGCATATCTGAGGCCATTCCTGATGATTAGCTGAAACTTTCAAAACTGTTTCCAAGATTGGGGATCACTTCTCCTTAATCAGTGAAAGCGATTTCTGCTTTGCTGCCTGGGGGTACCTACGTGCCCTGTGGGGCCCAGCAGAACCCAGACCCCAGGAATTGATGGTCTGTGATCCGTCTAAGGCAAAAGGAAAATCTCTTTCGATTTCTGGTGAAACTCAACCTTTGGAGGGCTTCAGGGATTTATTTAAAGGTTGCTCTTTGCTGGAAACAGTTCACATACCTAAGGGAAAAAATGAGAAATTTAATTTTTTTTGCATGGAAACTTTAGACCTGATGGTGATAACACACCAAAAGAATCCAGCTATATGTTCAATCTAGGAAAAATAATTTTAGAAAGTCAATTTTATAATATCAGATCTCGACGAGCTAATTTAGTGAAAAGCCAGACAGTATGCAACAATAGTGTCACACAGTTGTGACTTCCAAGAGTCTGATTGCAAGAGACGAAGAGGTCCCACTCTGAGGTGCATGGTGAGCTTGAGAAAGCCGTCATAATGACTTTCCCATCTGGAAAATGGAGCTGGATAAAGTCCTCTGCTTTTTCATCTTTTTTTTTCTTTTTTTTAAGATTCAGATATTACTTGTATTTCATATTTCTTGGAATGTAGGTGGCAGAGAGGTTCGTAGGTGAGATGCCCTGAGTGAAACCTCGGGTCCACGAGGGGGAGAACCCAGTCTTCACCCATTTATTTGCTATCACTGAGCGACCTGGCCAGTGTCTCAGACCAGAGGATGTGATGGGAACGTCTTGGTGGACAGCCTCCGAATTCTGTGTGAGACCCCAGCAACGCTTTCTAAAAAGTGTATTTTGAAGCATGTGGAGGGATGGAATTGCATGACTGTTGAAGATGAGACAGAGACAGAGACAGATCTTTGGTGTCCCTCGCTTCTGTTTCAGGGAGGCAAATGCCTGTGCTTTGATCGAGGGTCAAGTGCACACGGCAAAGCTCTTTCTGGAGAAGCCCCCTTTGGGTGATTTTCAGGCAGCCTGGGGGTGCAGAGCGGAGGGGACCAAGCGCCGTTTGTTCCCAGTGGCACCTCCGGCTGGAGTTGGGTGGGGGGAGCTTGCAGGCACGTCACACAAAGGGAATGCCAGGCAGGGCCCATCTCCTTTGATACAGATTTTGCCACCATTGTTCCAGGTATCCAGAGCTTATTTCCATATGTATAGAGAGACAATCTGCTTTCTCCTGCCTGTTAAACTGTCACCTAAGGTATTTTTAGAAATATGTAATCTAAAGAAGACAGAATATGAGGCAGGAAATCCTACAGCGGCAACATCTGAACATTCCCACCCCCCCCCCCACTTGAAGAATGTTAATTAAAAGAGAACCTCATTCCGCTTCTTTTAATTGCCAAGCAGCGGTGGATTTTTTTTTTTTCCCTGACACAAAATTTAAACACCCGGCTTGGGTGTGTAAGCTGTTTGCTCCTTGGCTAGGTGTGTGTCTGATGAAGACTTAAGCCTCCATCACGTGTGGACCGTTTAAGGGAGATCTGTGCCCCCCCCACCCCCCCCCCCCGCAACTCTCCGTCCCCCACCGCGCTCTGCGCCGCGAGATGTCATGTCAGTATCTTTCTCCCAGATGCCTCCCAGATGCGGAACATGTGGTTGTCAGAGAAACACAAGAACGTATCATTAGATCTTTCATAATTAGGCAGAGCTGATATGTGCCAAAGGTTCAGAGCTTAATCAGAAAGTTCTTATCATAGAGGCTTCTGCTGGCGATGAATTGGAAACCCAACAAAGGCAATTCTGATGTCTGCCGTGCAGGATAACAAAGGGAAGACAAAGGCAGACCGATTCTGCCTTAAGGTTTCTGTGCGGCTGTGTGTGTGTGTGTGTTTGATTTTTTTTCTTTTTGTAATCATGTGACCCCAGCAGGAGGAGGGGAATTAAGAAGCGCAGCTCGCGCGTGGAAGCTGGGAGTCCCTCCGAGATCCTTCTCCCGTCTCCCTGTGTCTGAGTCACTTCGCGGCCAGGTGCTGACTCAGGCAGAGGGCTGTGGGAACCTGATTTCATGGGTCTGGCACGAGCCTCTCCAGGTGGAGCCAGCTTCCCCCGGGGAGGGCCCCGGTGCCCTGGAGTCACAGAGCCTCTCTCGGACTCGGAGATAAAAGCCGGCCCGTGTACCTCGGCAGCCTGGACCCGGGCTGCGGGAGGCGGGGCGGGGAGGCGGGCGCAGCGGCCGCGGCTGTTTTGACAAAGCGCTGTGTGTTTTTCTGCCTGCGTATCTGGCAGCGCAGGTGAGACAACGTGCGGCTGGTATCTTGGCTCGCCGCTCGCTCTCAGGCTCCGCTGGGCCAGCCCGGCAAACGTTCCCAGCAAAGCTGTGAAAACAAACGGGACGATTAGTTGGACAGGCTCCCCGGCTCCGCGGTGCTAACTGCCCTGGCTGCCCTCGCCTCCCAGCCCTTCCCATTCTTTTATTCCGCCGGCCGTTTGCACTTATCAATTAGCACCGCGGGGACCGCGATCCTCTGCCCCTCCTTCTCATGGAATCCTGCTGCACCAAGCAGCATCGCTCAGCTTTGGCCCTGAAACGAATGCTGATTCAGAGGTTTTATCTCCAAACATAATATATAATTCATCATTCGTTTTTTTTTTTTTTTAAATAAGGGCAACTTTCATTATTATTGTTATTTTTAAAAGCAATCCGTGTTCACCCGTGTGTGTGTGTGTGTGTGTGTGTGTGTCTCAGTTGTGT
This sequence comes from Capra hircus, assembly GCF_001704415.2. Classification (NCBI taxonomy): domain Eukaryota; kingdom Metazoa; phylum Chordata; class Mammalia; order Artiodactyla; family Bovidae; genus Capra; species Capra hircus. The sequence continues at coordinate 4,179,583 of NC_030819.1, forward strand.
GCGACTGTTTGCGACACCATGGACTCTATAGCCCACCAGGCTCCTCTGTCAATGGAATTCTCCAGGCAAGAATTCTGGCTCTGCCCGACCAGGGATCGAACCCACGTCTCCGACATTGCAGGCAGATTCTTTACCCTCTGAGCCACCACATCCTGGCTGCTACTGCTAAGTCGCTTCAGTCGTGTCCGACTCTGTGCGACCTCATAGACAGCAGCCCACCAGGCTCCCCCGTCCCTGGGATTCTCCAGGCAAGAACGCTGGAGTGGGTTGCCATTTCCTTCTCCAATGCATGAAAGTGAAAAGTGAAAGGGAAGTCGCTCAGTCGCATCCGACTCTTAGGGACCCCATGGACTGCAGCCCACCAGGCTCCTCCGTCCATGGGGTTTTCCAGGCAAGAGTGCTGGAGTGGGGTCCCATTGCCTTCTCCAACCACACCCTGGAGATATGAGCAAATGCAGATACACAGGGGGAGGGTCTCTGAAGTATGCATATCTGCTGCTTGACTTAAGAGTTATTCCATATGACAGGAAGAGTTGTGTATGTTCCATGTTACACTATTTAAACTTAAATTTTTTTTCTAAAAATTCTTCTGACTTATCCCATGGCTGATAAGGACCATCACTTTCCGTTTTCGCTTTTTTTTTTTTTTTTTTTTACAGTATAGTTGAGTACAGAAGTATATGTCAATTTCGAAAAGAGCTCTTCAAATTCACTTGACCTTTTTTTGCCTTCTTCTGGCTTAATGTGAGTCAACCAGGGATAAAGGGAAGCTGGGTGTCCCTTTGGAGGTGAAATCAGAGTGAATTAAAAAGAATGATTCCACCCTTCTTTAATCAAAAGCTCCAGAGATCCTGTTTCTTTTAAAAAAGAAACATCAAGAAATAGGCTTGGAAAATTACTCTCATATTTCCTTGAGCATTTCAGAGCTATAGCACATTTTCAGAGTTGTTATTTGTTCTTAAATATCAGGCCCTGATATCAGCCTTTTGTCTGCTCCTGTCCTTCAGTGTATCAGGAGGTATTGAGCTTGCCCTTGCTTTGTCCTGAACAAGCGCAAGCTGTCAAATGACTAATGCTCTTGGAATCTCACTGAGGCATTTATTCTGCCGCTGGCGCCATGAGCCCTGTGTTCTCTTTTGTGGCATTTCACAGTATAGGTAATGTATCTAAAGTATGGCCTTGACCAAAAGGGACTTAGTTATAGCATCACAATTTTGCTTGAAATAATAATCATAAAATGATTATGCCTAGAATTAACAGGTTGGCCATGTACACTCGGGTAGGTTGTGCACTGCACAAGGCCAGGAGCTCAGTTCTTTTTATGTGTGAGAACAAGGTTAAAAACAACAGTGTCTGTGTGTGTGTTTGTAATTAGTCATAGGGACTAATTAACTTCAAACAGTGTTAAAACAGTAAAAGAAAAAGGCACATCACATAGACAGTGTTTATTTAAACATTTCACAGCAACTAGCAGGGGACACTAGTCCTTTATGCAACTTAAAAATTAGCAATTTATTTGAAATCACGTAATTGACATTAACAGTCTTACATGCTGGATTTCTTCTTTGCATTATTTTAAAAATAGATTATATATTTTAAAAGAAAGGCATCATCAGTTGTTAAAAAAATTAAATTGGTAAACAGCTTTCAAAAATAAATATTTCCTGTGATTTTCAGGAACTTCGTTGATTAAAGTCTTCACATGTGCCAGGTCTGGTACTTTAATTTGTTAAATAATAGAGAAAGGAATAGAAGATTTGTTTTTGTCAGAAACCATGGATGTCGCTATAAGATGTTAATGGAAAAACCCGAATGAACGTTTTGGCCTACCCAATAAATGTGTGTTGGTTGATTAACCTGAGACATTTAAAAATTAGTAGAGGCCAGAATCAATTAGTAGTGTCAGATTTTGCCCTCCCTCTCTCTTTTTTTAAATTTTACTTACTCGTGTCCGTTCTAATTAGAAAATAATACAATGACATTATTAATTTTACCTGGCAAACTCTATGACTGGCAAATGTTGGCATTGTAAGAAATGGGACTGGTCTTGCTTTTTTCATGGAGATGGTAAGAATTCTTAAAGTCTAAAAGCTGTATTGCCCTTATGATCGTTTTCTAACCATAGATTGTTTTTAAAAGCCCTAAATAATTAATATTTTGAAGACTACTTGAAAGTAAGACTAAGATTGTCTTATGTCCAAGAAAACTACAGACTGAAATTAAAATAAAAAATCCTTTTATTTTTTATTTTACATTACTCTGTTTATTGGCTGATTTTTTAATTAACATTTAAAATATAAAGTTAATGTTCTCATTTTCCTAATATTTCTTCAGAAGTTGTGCAGATGACTGCAGATGACGTTTTAATTCATTGCACCTATTGAAAAGTATTTGGTGTTTGACTGTCTAAGATGAAGATAAGAAATTAAAAAGAAAATATGTAAGTTAAGGGAATGTCCCTTGATGTCCAGTGATTACGACTCTGGGCTTCCGATGCAACTTAAAAAATAGCAATTTATTTGAAATTACGTAATGAACATTAACAGTCTTACATGTTGAATTTCTTCTTTGCATTATTTTAAAAATAGATTATATATTTTAAAAGAAAGGCATCATCAGTTGTTAAATTAAATTTGATAAACAGCTTTTAAAAATAAATATTTCCTGTGATTTTCAGGAACTTCGTTGATTAAAGTCTTCACATGTGCCAGGTCTGGTCCTTTAATTTGTTAAATAGTAGAGAAAGGAACAAAGATCCCATGTGTCATGTGGGAAACAAAGATCCCACGTGTCATGTGGACTAATCAAAAAAAAAAAAAAAAAACTACTAAAACTAGAAAATATGTATATGTGTGTAAGTTAAAAAGGATTCACATTAGACAAAATTTGAGTTAAATATTTCCATCAAGCTTGTTTCAATGAAACCAGTCTATTACTTTTTATTAAACTGTTTCTATTTTTTTTTTAATAATTTTGATTTCTTCTCAACTTAGCCTTTTATTCTTTCTTCTATCTAGATCAAACGTTGTATTAAAACAAAGAAGTAAAAGCCTCTTTATTTCCTTCTTTTCCCATCACGGGTTCTGCTTGTTCACTAAATATGTTGATGGCGCTAAGTTCGTATATAAATGAAAGGCAGTGAGTAACAGTAGAATGCACGCATCATGCATGTTAACAAAGTAACTTTAACACCTGGTGTTTAATTAAGTGCAGCTTATCACTGTGATTGTTATTAAAGCATCAATACTTACGTGCCTGATACATGCATAAGACACCTATTAAGTTTGTTCCAAGAGGTGGTGGGGAATGGTATGCCATTTGTTCAGACAAATTCGCACATTAACTGCTTCAGCATAATTTTCTTTTACAAGGCAGAGGTTGAATGTGAGGTTTAATTACCTTCCAACAAAAGGCACAAGACACCAACTTCTAAAATCTAGGTATGGACTTTCCTAAGCTAATAATTAATTATGCTCCTAAATGGAGGCAGAATTTGAATCTGAACATTTCTGATACCAGTTCTTTTAATTACTCTCTTATTTTTATGAGTCTTTAAAGCTAGAGTTTAGGTAGAACAGAAAATCTTTTCTTAATTTTTTAAGTCATATGCATGACATTTATAAAGAAGGGTCAGGAATTAGGATTCCTGGGTAACTCAATATTTGTGTTGAACTGCTTCTTGGTCACCATTCCCAGTACTTAGCACCAGCTTGGTTTTTATAGGCAAAGGCAAAGCTTGCCTAGGTTTAAGTGACTTTGATTGAAACAGATATCATACATATTTCTCAAGAATGCTCATAATTACCTATTTTTCTTGGCAAAAGTAATATGGCTTTTGAATGTGTTACATTTTCAGAAACTTTTTTTTTTTGAGGGGTATAAAACATAATTCATTATTTTAAAATGTATTTACTAATTTTACAAAGTAACTTCTTAAATTGGGGCCAGGACAAAGTCTCTGGTTATCAATGAGGATTATTTTATGGAAGAGCCATCATTTTGTTGTATTTTCCCTGTTTTAGTTTTAGAGCGATACCCGAGGGCCACTGAATGCAAATTTCATTGCCTCCACTTAAATAAAGTTTAGAGCATTTTCAAAATAATTGTTTTACTAAGAGGAATGACAGTTACGATATTTGAACAGTTCAGACCTAGTGGGTGATTAACCTTTTTATGCTGTGAGTTGATTTTCACCATGAATTAAATTAAAATAGTAACGGGGTGGTGAAAACAATTATCTTGGTCCACTAAAAGAATTTCATTTAAGATGTTTTCTTCTTGTAGCTATACATAGAGTATCAGGCAAATTGTATAGGAATTTTTGTTTGATTTGGCTGATTTATTTGATTTTACTTTTTCCAAAAGTGGAGTTTGTAAATAAAGAGCAAAGCTTTTCTCAGATTTTTACCGGTAGTCATGGCAGGTTTTAAAATATGTTTGTTGCAAATGTAGACTCTGTAAATGTCTCTCAAATTTTAAGGTGTGTATTTTTGCCAGGAACACACATACACTTGTAGTGTCACTTCTGAGTCATCTGGTCATATTTTACAGGCTCAAAAAAGACATTTCCAAGGGGAATACACTATAAACTTATGAAAAAAATCCTTCAGAAATGATCTCTTCCCCAAAAGTAAAATTCCAGATTTCAGGAAACAGCGAGCAATAGCAGCTGCAAAAAACATTCAGATTGAAATTGTGATCACTTTTCTATGAAGATGAACTTAAAAGTAACGTGGAGGTCATGACCAGATCCACTGGGCTGTATTTGGAAAACTGCTTTTCCTGCTAACACGCCAGTAGTTCTTCGCCAGGTGGATTGATCTGCCTCCTTGGCTCTTCTTCCATTTTAATATTTAGAAGACTTTTTTTCCCCTCCTCATAAAATTGGCAGTTTTAAAGAAGAAAACGCAGTCCTAAGACATTTAATTTTCTTTTTAATTTACTTGGTTTAGATTTGCATGTTTCTTACAAACCTCCCAGTGTCTGTGACGTTTCATCTCCTGAAGTCAGGGCTGGGATGGTGGCTCAGCAGGGACCCAACAGCCTGTGACTTCCCCAGGATATATTAGGACAGCCAGCCTTTGGAAAAATAAAAACAGTCTTATTTATAGTGAGGAAACCCTTGCTATTTCCTTGTCCTCTGGATGCCAAGTATTTTATAGGATTTCTCCCTTTACAAATCAAAAGCAGCGTTTTAACCTGAGAAATCCCATAAACGCACGCTGACTCCACGTCTTCTATGAGTCTGTTTTTCTTTATCCAGTGTTAAATTTTTATGGTCTTGGGTGATAACTTTAAAGGCCTATCTTGCAATCGAATTTTCGTGTTTCTGACTTGCTCTCTTAAGAGGAAATGCCATGTCTTTCCTTTTTCATGTGTGAAAAAGAAGAAGAGCCAAAACAAATCAGCAGTGCCCAGCGCTGAGAGACGTCCGCTGCTCTGGCTGCACCGGAGTGCCCTCTCCGATTAGGAAGCCCCCAGGGAGCTCAGTCTCACCGAGGCTGGAAATTCTAAAACGACAGCTGGATGTTTAGGTGCTGAGATTGCAAGGTGACTGATGCTAAAGGCTGGTTCAGGAACAGCTACTGTGTTTTCACTTCCTGGGTTTGAAACATGAGTTTGAGCAAACTCTGGGAGATAGTCAAGGACAGAGGCGCCTGGCGTGCTGCACGCAGTCCATGGGGTGGCAAAGAGTTGGACACAATTTAGCGACGGAACAGCAAGAACTGTGTTTCCACTTCCCCGCTTTGGAACAGCCACGGTTTAGACGCTGGATACTGAGAGACCACTGGGCAGAGTTCTGGAGGGAATTGGAGATGTGACTGCCACTAACCCTGGAAGCTTTTCTTATCTTGATTTCATGTCAGGAGAGCAGAATCTGGCTTACACAGCCAGGATCTGGGGGCTGCGGATTTACTTGCCTGGCTCTATCTTTATTTCTTGTACCTAGATATCAATTGCCTTTAAACTGGGGGGAAAAAAAAAAGGTTGCAATCCCCTTTGATAAGGGGATTTTGGACCTCCAGCTCTAGTATATAGGCGCTAGATAGACATCTGCTCCTGGGAGTTGCCTGGGGGAATAGATAGTGGGAAAAATGTACATGGAAAGCGAAAGGCTATGTTTAAAGTCAATAGGATAAGTGGAATTTAATCAGGAAAGTCAGCATCTAAATCAATTTAATCTACCTACTCTTTTTTATTTGCCAGTAGGGATGGTGAGCTGCTTTCTGCCTACGTGTACAGAGCAGAGTCCGGCTGTACGTCTGTCTCATCTCTTAGCGATCAAAGTGGACTCCAACACCAGCTTATGGTAGAAGCAGATTTTTGTTCCCAAGAGCTCTATATTCCTTCAGGCTCCTCCTAATTTTTCGACCTTCAAAGCCCATGTTAAGTCTGAAAATGTTAAACCACTTGTGTCTGGCCCTTGGTCTTCCCAGGTGGGAACCTGGGTAAAGAACTGCCTGCCAACACAGGAGACCAAGAAACTAGGGTTCAAGCCCTGGGTCGGGAAGATTCGCAGGAGAAGGAAATGGCAACTCACTCCAGTATTCTTGCCTGGAACATTCCATGGACAGAGGAGCCTGAAGGGCTACAGTCCATGGAGTCACAAAGAGTCAGACTCGACTGAGCACGCATCCGGTGTCTACTGCAATGCTCTAGCCACTTGAGAGCTGTGTGATCTTGGATAAGATCCTTAACCTCTCCATGCCATTCTCCTCCAGGAAAAATAGCACACACCTCACAGGGTTGTTGGAAGGCTTACACAATGTCAATGTATACAAAGCACTTAAAACAATTCGTGGAATGTTGTCTGTCCTCTTTGTGCATAGGCCATCTTGCATTATCCTCACCTGCCCTGGGAGGTTAGAAGCATTCTTTCTTATCTTCTGCCTTAGCCTGGGGTCCTTTAAAAGCAAAAGTGAAGTCGCTCAGTCGAGTCCGAATCTTTGCGACCCCATGGACAGTAGTCTACCAGGCTCCTCTATCCATGGGATTTTCTAGGCAAGAGTACTGGAGTGGGCTGCCATTTCCTTCTCCAGGGGATCTTCCCAACCCAGGTCTCCTGCATTGCAGACAGACGCTTTACCGTCTGAGCCACCAGGGAAGCCTTTGTTTAAAAGCAAACCCTGTGGCCAATAAATAATCCCTGAGAGGAAAGGATTCGGGAGGGAAACAAGGAAGGAGGGAGAATCAGTATAAGGTCATCTGGGTGTGATTCCACGGAGCCTTTTGAAAAGGCTCAGGAAATGCATCCAAGATCTGTCTACTTGGGGAGCAAAAGAGAGGAAGGTTTATCCGTCAGCTTCCATTCTCCCATCAGTCAGGGCTGGTCACTGCCACACTCCTCCCATTTATACTTGCTTGAGTATGTCCTGTGGGTACCATCCGCAGAGATGCCAAGGACACTCTGACCCAAGTCTGTCCCGAGTGGCTGCCCTTGTGCCTCCTCAAAGCTGGTGGGCGCTGAGCCCAGATGTTCTCTCCAGCAGTGACAGAGTAAGGGGTGGGGAACAGAGTATATGGAGTCATGTAAAAGTGTCTAACACATCCCCATTTTATAGATATGAAAACTGAGTATCTCAGAGTAACTGAGGCCACCTGGCTATTAACTCACAGAGCCGGGTTTCATGATTCCAAACCTTGGCTTTTTCCATTCTGTCATATAATCTCTGTCTGAGCCCTCAGGGAAGCCCATAAAAATATCCCTGTGTGTGTGAAGTCACTTCAGTTGTGTCTGACTCTTTGCCGCAGACTCCTCTGTTCATGGGGATTCTCCAGGAAAGAATCCTGTAGTGGGTAGCCATGCCCTTCTGCAGGGGATCTTCCCCACCCAGGGACTGAACCTGAGTCTTATATCTCCTGCATTGGCAGGCAGGTTCTTCACACCTGGGACACCCATGTAATCTCTAATCCTTAGCAAATCTTCTCCACTATGCTTTCTTTCTTTTTCCCCCCTCCATTATGCTTAAGGATGTATTCATTTCTGCTTAAAAGTATAATTTTTGCACACGTTTAGATGATTGGGTTAAAAAGTAGTAACATGATTGAAAAATGCTTGAGATTAAAACAGGAAACATTTTTATATTGGGGAGAAATTGAAATGCCAAATTGTAACACATCATGAACATCTCCAAATTTTCTTTAACTTCTTTTAATTTCTGTTGAGCTTTCATTTTCTAAAATGATATCCTGTTTAGTAGAGATGAAATGAAATTCAATGAAAAATGGGAATGTTTCCAGTGGTAAAATTTTAACCTGAAATTACAATTACTAAAAACATTTCTTTCTTGTTCTTGCTCTCCATCTTTGCCCTAAATAAGGTATATGTGTTTTCCTGGGTACTAGGGACTGTGATATTTCTCAGGGAAGCGATCTAATTATGACACCATTTTCAAAAGACACGTACCAGGGACCTCTCTGGTGGTCCATAGGTAAGGCTCTGAGCTCCCAGTGTGAGGGGATCTGGGTTTGATCCCTGGTCAGGAAACTAGACCCCACAAGCTGCAACTAAGACCTGGTACAGTTCAAAAAAAAAAAGACATGGCTTTGTTCTTGAGCCAGGCCAGTATAATCTGTGATTTTATTGTAGTTGAATATGCAATATCTTTGATTATATATGTAAGTTGAGTACTGTTTAAGACGTGACTAGCATTAGATGGAGCATATTATTTCTCTTCAAAACTTACAAATAAGACGTCTCTAGAATTATAAATATTAGAGTCTCTGACTTAGACAAGTAAATAAAAATACAAGTCTTGATGAGATCCATTAATTTATCTGTTCTAAAAATCCGTGTGGCGAGCTCAGTGCTGGCGAGCGAAAGATGAAAGACATTCCTCGCCCTGTTGATGTTCCCTGTGCCCTTGAGAAGTTAGATGACAACTGAGTAGGTATGGAGATCATCTTTTTTGGATTCTTATAATAGTTTATTTTTTTTTTTTTGGCCTGATCTTTCTACCACTCGCCTGCCTTTATTGCCGTCCCTACCTGCCTTTGCGCTTTCCCCTGCTCCCAGCTGCTGCGAACACCTACCGGTTATTCTGTTCCCCTACTCTGTCCTGCGAATCTGTTTGAATCTGCTGCCAGGAAGGCCTTTCCCCTTTCAAGTCTCCCCTGCCACGTCCCTGGGAGGAATTGTACGGCTCCTCCCCAGACTCAGGATGGAGGCTCTAGACGCTGGATCTCCTGTGCTGCTGGCGGTCTTCCTCGCGCGGGTTCCCGCCCTTCACATTCCGGCCTCTCTGCCTTCACATTTCTGCTTCTGAGTGTATTCGGATAGGGGATGTGTTTGCTGAGTTTGCTGTGAAATGAATTCCTCTTTGCCACTGGTTACGGGCAGTTTGATTTTACTGAGCCCTTGTGTCGTTTTCTCATGCTTCTTTTTCTAAAATTCATTCATTCATTCGCTTTGTCTTTGGTTGTCTCGGGTCTTCCTTCCTGCAAGCGCGCTTTCTCTAGCTGCTGGCGGGAGGGGCCTCCTCTTCGTCGCCATCGTGGGCTTTTCGTGGCGGTGCTTTCTCTTGCTGCGGAGCTCGGGTTCCAGGCCCCCGGCTTCTGTGGTTGCTGCACAGGCTCAGGAGTTGTGGCGTGAGGGTTCTAGAGTGTGAGGCGCTGGAGTGTGAGCACAGTGGCTGTGATGCATAGCTTTGGTTGCTCTGCGGCACGCGGGATCTTCCCTGACCAGGGATTGAACCCACGTCCCCTCCTCTGGCAAGCAGATTCTTATCCACTATAACCCCAGGGAAGCCCCTCACCTTTCTTTGGTCTCGGGTTGTTGAACTTACGGGTATGTGTGTTGAACTTGGATATGTGAATTTATATAGTTTTCATCAAATATGAAATAATTTAAAAAAAAACTCGTAATTTTCTTTGTTTGATATTACTGTAGCGTGTGTGTGTGCGCGCACGCATGCGCGTGCTCAATCACCAAGTCCTTTCTGACTCTGTGCGACCCCTTGGACTGTAGCCCTCCAGGCTCCTCTGTCCATGGGATTCTCCAGGCAAGCATACTGGAGTGGGTTGCCATGCCCTCCTCCAGGGGATCTTCTGGGAGCAGGGAAGGAACCCAGGTCTGCTGCGTTGGCAGGTGGATCTTTACCACTTAGCCACCTGGGAAGCCCCGTGTAGCCATGCTAGCTTTCTTTTGATAGAATCAGCACCGTATCTTTATGTTTTATATTTAAGGCAAAGTTTGTTGAAGGCAGTGTATAGTGAGAACTTGCTTTATTTGCTCTATTTTGACAACTACTGCATTTAATTGCTGCATTTAGACCATGTATATTTAAAGTAGTTATGACTGTTTTTAAATCAGCTACCTTAACTTTGTTTTGTATTTGTCTTATCTGTTCCTTGTTTACTTTTCTCTCATTTCCTGCCTTCTTTTGGGTCAGTTTTGTGTTTTTGGTGATTCCATATTATCTCCTTTTTGACTTATTAACAATAAGTAATGTGCAGCTGTGATTTGTTGGGGTGGTTGATTTACGTCCTATAATGTAATTTAAACTTGTAACAATCCTCTTTAATAGTGTAAGGATCTTGTAACCATAAATTTCCACTATTGCATCTCGATTTGTGCTATTATTAAAAGATGTTTTATTTATGCATTCATTATAACTCCCTCAAACCATTTTATTATTTTTTAAACAGTCTTTTATTTTTAAGAGATTTAAATAGTTTCTTCTTTCATTACTTTAGAGATACTGTTCCATTGTCTTCTGACATTGCTTTCAGTGAGTAATCTATTATCGTTCTCATCTCTGTTTCTCCGGACATAGTATGTCCCTTTTCCCTGCCTTTTAAGAATTTCTCTTTTTCCCTGGTTTTGGGCGATTTGATTTTGACATGTCTCTGTATAGTACTCTCCATGTTTGAATTGCTTGGGGCTTGTTAAACTTCTTGGGTATGTGTGTATACAATTTTCATTACATTTGGAAAGCTTTTTGGCTGTTACTTCAATTTTTTAAAATTCTCCTTCTTCTCCTGTGTCTTTATGAGGCCTGCAGTTACATTCGGACTGCTGGAACCACCCTGTAGCTGAGTAGACACTCTATCTTGAGCACCCTCAGCACCTTCAGACTTACCCAGCTTTGTCTCCTCAACTCACCAAGTTCTTCAGACTCTGCCTGGGTTGATCCCCTGCACTGACTCAGCTCGGCAACTTTCTCCAGGAAGCAGGCTGCAGCAGTCACAGGACGCACCCCATTAGCATCGTCTGCCACTGTTACTCGTCGCCTAATGTCTAAGGTCTTGAAAAATCATCACTTCGTACATACCTTTCTGGTTGACTAGTCGTTTCAGTTGAGAGGATAAATGCAGTTTCTGTCCCTCTAGTTTGAACTTTTACTTTTCCTACCCCTACTATATACTTACACCTAAATTTTATAATCTTAAAACCAGTAAAAAATCAAATATTTATCATTTGGAATACTTACCCTGTGTGGAAGAGAATAAAGGGAGATTGTGCCTGAAAAATTCAGTAGAAATAAGATCAAATTCCAGCTTTAAGTTCCCAACTGCAATTTTTTAGACATTTCAGGATTCAGTGACGAAATATCAAAAGATTTTGGCCAGAAAGTGATTGAAGTTCTGCTGATAAGTATTAACCTAAGGCTGAGACATACCGTAACATCATCATGGAGAAGCTCTAGACTTGGCCTGTCTAGGTATGAATCTTGGTTCTTCCATATATAGCAGTGCAACCTGAAGAAAGTAACTTAACTTTTAGGCATCTCACTTCCCTCAGGAACTTCGCAGGTGACTCAGTGGGAAAGAACCCGCCTGCCAGTGCAGGGGGTGTGGGAGATACAGGTTTGATCCCTGGGTCAGGAAGATCCCCTGGAGAAGGAAATGGAAGCACGCTGCAGTGTTCTTGCCTGGAGAATCCCATGGACAGGGGAGCCTGGCAGGTACAGTCCCTGGGGTCACCAAGAGTCAGACACGACTGATCAGTTTGGCACAGCATAGCCCACATGGTTCCCTCAGGCTTAAAATAAATAGAGTTCAGTTTGGTTCAGTCACTCAGTCGTGTCCTACCATTTGCGACCCCAAGGACTGCAGCACACCAGGCCTCCATGTCCATCACCAACTCCCAGAGCTTGTTCAAATTCATGTCCTTTGAGTCAGTGATGCCATCCAACCATCTCATCCTCGGTCGTCCCCTTCTCCTCCTGCCTTCAATCTTCCCCAGCATCAGGGCCTTTTCCAGTGAATCAGCTGTTCACATCAGGTGGCCAAAGTACTGGAGTTTCAGCTTCAGCATCAGTCCTTCCAATGAGTATTCAGGACTGATTTCCTTTAGGATGGACTGTTTTGACAAAATAGGGTAATTATAAGTATTGTATGAGCTTATGTTTGTGAAATATGCAGATAAGTGCCTGGCACACAGTTAATGGCCACGGCTGTGGATGTGGATTTTTCGATAAGAGGTCCAGGTGTGATGCTCAGAGGGGCAGGAGAAGCAGTTGTGTATCCCAGGAGAGAGAGCCCAGCCTAAGAAATACTTATCTGAGACGACCCTGTGAAAATGATAGCTGGAAAGGTGGGGTAGAGAGAAGTTGGCCCAAGAATGACTTGTCAGGAATGAGATGGAAGCGTTCAGGAGACATAGAGAAGCACATGTGAATTAAATTATGTCACCACGCAAGGTGACATAATTCCTGGGAAACAGCAGGGTCAAGAAGCAAGGAGTCTACAGAACTAGGAAAGAGAAAAAGACACAGTGTGTGAAGGATCCTTGGTGACCTTCAAGGGAATCATTTCAGCCAAGTCTTAAGTATCAAAACTGATTGCAGTGGGCATGGAAGGATGGTGAAATCTCGGAGCGTTTGCATAGCCTGTTTCTCAAAAGATTTTGTGCTGCTTAGATAACATCGGGAAAGTAGACTGAAGGTTGAGTTTGGTGAAGTCAAGAATTCCCTTTCCTCCCCGCCCTGGCATCACAATTTTACAAGGACAGATTGGAGACAGAATGTCTAACGAAAGAATTTCCGACCTCAGAGAAGGCTGGGGAGGGAGGTTCTCTCTGGCAGCGGTGGTTTTTCAGCATTCTTTGTATTACCTGACACCTAGGGCCTCTCAGTGCCTTGCCATCTGTGTTTATATTAGCAACACTTTGTTGCCTATTTACTTATGCGTCAGATTCACCTGGTGAGCTTGTTAAAATGAAGATTCCGGGGCCTTCCTTTAGAGATTCCATTTCAATAGGTCTGGGGTGAGGTCCAGGAATCTGCATATAAAAATGTTTATATGCAGGTTTGAAATCAGCAATACAGTCACATGGCCCCAAAGGTGCAAAATGATGAGAGTGAGACCCTGCTTTCCCACACGTGTTCCTTAGCCATTTTGTCCCTCTATTCCAAAGCATTTATGTATCAGGTTCCTTTGTAACCTTCAGGGAATTTCAAAACCTCACTTGCACTTTGTTGTTCTTGTCTTTAACAAATGGAGAGACTTGAGCTTAAATATAATCACAGGGTTGGAGCTGTTAGCTGAAGGAGAGAGTCTGAACAATGCATGTGAGAACAGCAATCGCTGAACTTATACACATGATCGGTGGTTGGTGTGAAGGGTAAGCAAACCTCCCCTCTTTGGACTTCTCATTTGCAAACTGCAAATTGCAAATCTGTCTGCCAATGCAGGAGACATGGGGTTTGATCTCTGGGTTGGGAAGATCCCCTGGAGAAGGAAATGGCAACCCACTCAAGTATTCTTGCCTGCAGAATGCCATGGACAGAGGAACCTGGTGGGCTATGGTTTATAGGGTCGTCGAAAAGAGTTGGACCTGATTGAGTGACTGAACAACAATAAAAGGAAGACCTGGAAATACATGGTCTTCACGTACTGGCTTCCTGACTACATCAGCTTCCGTGGTAGAAATCTTTTTATTTTTTTATGATAGCTGCTTATATATTTATTTATTTTCACTGAGGCATGTGAGGCTTCCACGTGTCTCAGTGGTAAAGAATCTGCCTGCTGGTGCAAGAGACGCAAGAGATGTGGGTTCGATTCCTGGGTCAGGAAGATCCCCTGGAGTAGGAAATGGCAACCCACTCTAGTCTTCTTGCTTGGAAAATTCCATGGACAGAGGAACCTGGCAAGTTACAGTTCGTGGGGTTACGAAGAATGAGACACGACTGAACGACAGAGCACATATGTGGGGACTTAAGTTGCTCCAGGTGATATCTAGTTCCCTGATCAGGGACTGAACTCAGGCCCCCTGCATTGGGAGTGCAGAGGCTTAACCACTGGGCCACCAGGGAAGCCCCTTACAATAAAAAAAAATTTTTTTTCTTTATGATGGGAATCACTTTTAAGGTCTTTATTGGCTTTCCTGCCTGTTTCTGTTTTATGTTTTGGGTTTTTGGCCGAGTGGCATGTGGGGTCTTATCTCTCTGACAGGGACCGAACCTTCACCCATTCCATTGGAAGGCCGAGTCTTAACCACCAGATTGCCAGGGAAGTCCTCAGTGGTAGTAACCTTGAATGTGTGTGAGAGACCATAGTCAATTGTGTGTATGATTCTTCTTCTTTTTTAAAATTTTTTGATGAAGCGCCACTGATTTACAATGTTGTGTACATGTATGGTTTTTCCTTGCTTACTCATTTTCTATTTTTTAATATCAACATTACTAGACTGAAAAGTGATTAGACACATGCCCCTCTGGCTCTCTGAAAACATGAACTCTATACATCTTTCGTGATTTCTTTGGATGTCAGGCCATCTGCTCTCACTGAATTCAAAAGATATGACTTCACAACATGAAAAACATTTCAATAAATAAAGACCAGCACATGCTGCTGAATCCCCCTTGGTTCTGTCATGTTCTGTTTATCTACCCCACCTTCTGCATTTTAAATAATGCTTCTGTCAACATTGTGAGTATTCAAGTTTCAATATTATCTAAAAGTAAATGACCCTCTTACTAATAAGATTCTCCAGTTCTCAGCATATTTTTGGTGAAAGATGGCTGTAAATATCCAATGATGATAAAGAGTGAAGATTCTGGGGAGTTTTGTGGAGTTCTACTTTGGGCAAGAGAGTTGCATTTTTAAAAACATTTCTTGTTCTTTAAAGTTATTTTAAAAACAGTAGTAATTTTGGAAAGTCCAACTCAAGTGGTTTAGAATGAACATTTCTTCTTGACTCATTTAAAGTCTCATGCAAAAGCTCAGAATGCAACCATCTCAATTAAAAAATATTCCCACTGAGCTAGTACTAAACTCATGGTACGTGGGGAATGGTGGTGCAGATTCACAGAAGGGATCTTTGAAATGAGCTGGATATGGATTTAGGCTGAAAACTGTCCTGTAAAATCTTAACAGTGACTGGATGTTTCAGGGGGAAAAAATGAAAGGAATGAGGTGAAAGATTATAATAACACTAAGAAGGAAAAAAAATCCAGTTCTATTAAGTATTCTTTCAAAGGTTTATCCTTTTAAATTATATTGAAGATAATTAGTTTGTGAACACTGTGGTTGTAGATGTGGGGTTTTTTTCCCCCACCAACAGGAAAGATTGAAAGCAGGAGGAGAAGGGAATGACAAAGGATGAGATGGTTGGATGGCGTCATTGACTCAGTGGACATGAGTTTGAGCAAACTCTGGGAGTTGGTGATGGACAGGAAAGCCTGGCGTGCTGCAGTCCGTGGGGTCACAAAGAATTGGGCACGACTGAGCTGCTGAACTGAACTGAATCAATATTAGGTTAATTTATATTTGAAAATCTGTTAATGTCCTTAAGGGATGGATGGTCTATTTAAGATGAAGGTAAGTAGAGGACATTAATTCACTTAATTGAAGGGATGTTTAAAGGTGGAGTGATTTTTCCTGGCGTTAAAAAGAGAAAGAAATTTTTGTTGGTGTGTTTTTGTATTCATCTTGCCTTTGAGATTTCTACTAAAAGCAGCTATATAAAATAATTCAAGAAGTAATAGAAAAATGGATATCTAAGACTTTTGGGGTGGCATTCTTTGGCATTATTCATAAATATGAAAAATTGAAATAAACATTTGATAGTACTTCAAAGGAAGGATATTACAAATTTCTAACAGTTAAAATACAAATATAGCACAATAAGCAAAAAATATATGAGTATAACACTCTTACATTTCCTACAGATGGCAAATGTATAAACATTGTAGATTATTGGAACTATGAAACAATTTTTTTAAAGTTCGAGAGAACAAATAGAAGCGACATTTTCCACTTATGAGGAATCATAAATGCGAATTTGGGACTGCAGCTTTGAAGTTGAGAGAACACTTTCAAAATAAGTGAGAGAAAAACCACTGTAGATACTTAGGAAGTAAGGAGAGCAACAAACTTGATTTGAACCAGTAACACCTCTCAATTTGCCATTTCAAAAAAGTCCCAGGCTTCTAATATGAATAATATATAAATATGAAAACAGGAATCTGGAGGTAGCTTACCGCATTTCACCCAGAGCAAAACAAAGTATAATCAATGTCCACAAATAGTTAATTGTTGAGGAAAATAATGAAAAAAAGCCCATGTTAGATTTTAACCCTAAAGTGAAACTGAAAGTCGCTCAGTCATGTCCAACTTTTTGCAACGTCCTGGACTATACATGGAATTCTCCAGGCCAGAATACTGGGGTGGTAGTCCTTCCCTTTTCCAGGAGATCTTCCCAACCCAGGGATCAAATCCAGGTCTCCTGCACTGCAGGCAGATTCTTTACTACCTGAGCCACAAGGGAAGCCCTTTAGTCCTAAAGTAATCATTAAAGAATGAGAGTTTGGGATTGGCATGTACACTCTGCTATATTTAAAAGAGATAACCAACAAGGACCTACTGTATAGTACAGGAAACTCTGCTCAATATTATGTGAAAAAAAAGGAAAGAAAAGAACAATATGAGTAATCTAATATTAATCTATGATCAGTGATGGTTTCCAATAGTATAAGCATCTCCGTTTTGGAAGGTGGCAGTTACACCCTTGCTCAAGCCATTGTGGTGGGGAAAAGTGTCACAGGAATACAAAATAGAAAACAATTTGTTAGGTGAAGTCATAATCTATCTTATGCATTTTAATATTGGTCCTTGAAATTTAATTTTGCTCTAGAAATTAACAGAAACCTAAAAATCAGAGTGCTTGTGGAAAATGTCTATTTTTTTCTTTAAAAAATATTTTTGCTGCAAGTCTTAAAATTCCATTGTATTCAAAAGGACAAAATCTTGCTACCTGAATGAGATGACATTTCAGATCACTCTAAGACCTCCCCTAGAATCATCTCTCCTGCCTTTGTGGCCCATTGATGGCAAAGATAGTCTTTTTGGACTGATAAGTCATTCAGGAGATTTATTTCATCAGTTAATAATCAAAGAGAAAGGAAAGCAGGATTGAATTCTGAAGTTCAACACTAAAAAAAAATCCTGCTTAGATGGACCCATTTTAGCATTTCGCCGAAGTGGGCTACAATATCCCAAACCACTAGTTTCAATATTCTTGATTTTTCGAACCACTGGAGTCTGCTTAGAGCTGAGTAAGTGGACAACAAAATTGTTATGAAAGAAATTCACACAGGAAATTGAGAATCTTCCACGTTGACTATTCTGAAACCATAAGGCAGAGTTCAAAACTTTATTGTTGGATCAAGTATGGGTTTGGATAACAAGATAACACTTAAAACAATTTAACCTCAATGCTTTCCTTTACAAGGAGACAAAATTTTATTGTTATAAATATTGGTCCAAAGAATTAGTATTAATATTTTTAGGATTGTTTCATGGTGAATAAAAGTGAAACAAAGTATTTAGAAAAAAATTTACATCCATAAGTACTGGAGAAATTTTACCTTTTAAATAAATACACTGTCCTTTAAAATGTCAATAAATGAGAAATTTTTTAGTTTTTCCCTTATGAATTGTCACTACTTTCTCAGTGAAGATTCTGGCTTATTCGGTACAAGGAAACTTTGTTATTGTTCAGGCAGGTGTAAGACAAAATCATCTTTGCTTTTCATTTAACAGAAAATAAAATAGATGTTTTAGAAACACTGTATTAAAAGAAAAGCATTAATAAAAGCAATGGACTTTTTCGGATACAAGGATACTCTCCGTCTTTTATTTTTCTGTCCTCAGTGTGTAAGTTCTTAATTTATTCTTTGAGTAGATGAAAATGAATCTTGCTGAAAGATTAAGAAGATTTTAAATATGCGGGTTATGTAATGAGGCTTCTACTCAATGAGTTCTCTGCTTTGGGGCAGGGGGCAGGGGACTGACTTCCCATTTCCTTGACTCAACGAAGCTCTATTTCTCCCACACTCAGTTCTTCTCAGCTCTCATCTTCCACTTGGACACATGCCTTCCAGTGTCTCCTAAAGTAAAATAGACACTGTTAAAGGCTCTGTACTGGGCCACAAACTTCTCACTCCTTTTTCTTTCTCTGTTATTTTTTTGCTCTGATTAAAGTAAAAGAGACTAAAAAAAAAAAAAACAACTAAAAGGAACTAAACGACGTTGTAACTTTTGCACTATTCAAGAAGTTTTCCACTGGTGAATGGCTTGCAAGGACCTATTTGCATTAGAATGACCCCTCTTTGGTTTCCTTGTGTAACATTAAAAATCACAGTATTTCCTTAACGGAAGCCCAGACAGTGTACGGTTTGTAAAATTACCACAGTTGTACAACTAGGTCTTTACTTCTTTGTGAATTGGTCACTTCGAATAGCGTCTTAGAATAAGAAAAGAAGAGTCCCCGCTCCCTGTGTGTGTGTGTGTATGTGATTTTGTTTTGTTAACAAGAGAGTGAGAGTGGTATTCTTGCTACACAATAGCATTATTTGTGGAGCTCCAAAATTTACAGTGTGAGCAATGGCTGCCTGGACCTGGCACAGGCTTTGTTAGTAGGCGATTTAAACAATTTAAGAAATGCTACTGAAAAAAAATAGCATACCCAGGTGGCTCAGTGGTGAAGAATCAGCCTGGCAATGCAAGAGTCTCAGAAGATGCAGATTCAATCCCTGGGTCAGGGAGATCCCTTGGAGGAGGAAACGGCAACCCACTCTAAAATTCTTGCCTGGAGAATCTCATGGACGGAGGAGCCTGGAGGGCTATAGTCCACGGGGTGTCAAAGAGTCAGACACACCTGAGCACGCATGTGCTGGAAAAACAACAACAGGAACAACTCAAGGAAGATGAAAGTGTTTTTGACTTGGTGCATACCTACAATGTTTTTAAAAATAAAGGGCTACATTACAATTTTTTGACAAAGTAGGCTCAGTGAATTTATTCATAAGGAAAAACATTTATAAATCTTTTCTGCACATTGTTAATGCTTGGTATACACAGCCGCACACAATTCAATTAGACTTTGGGTTTTCTTTTGAGAAAAAAAAAGAAAAAAGGTGGGTAAAACCCTCAAACACAGAGGATCTTTCTTCTTCATACAAGTTATACTAAGAAGAAATATTGATGTAATGTTCTATAAATATTGCTGGTAAGATTTGTTGCATGTATTTGTTGCACAAATAAATATTGATGCAAATATTTGTCGTGTGGGTCAGTAGTTTACTTATTAAATTGGGTTGTTGTTGTTTATTTGCTCATTTGTGTCTGACTCTTTTGTGATCCCATGGACTTGGACCAGCCAGGTTTCTCTGTCCCTGGGACCTCCCAGGCAAGAATACTGAAATGGATTGCCATTTCCTTCTCCAGAGTGTCTTCCTGACCCAGGGATTGAACCCAAGTCTCCTGCTTGGCAGGTGGATTCTTTACCACGGGCCACCTGGGAAACTCTTTTAAATTGTGGTAAAATATAAATAACAGTATTTGTCATTTTCACTATTTGTAAGTGTCAGTTCAATGGCATAAAATACTTCCATAGTGTTGCATAACCATCAACACTGTCTATACCCTAAACTTTTCCATTGTTCCCGATAGAGACCTTTTGTCATTAAACAATCTAAATCTCTTCCCTCACTTCTTATAACTTCTACTCTATGTTCTGTCTTTATGAATTTGCCAATTCAGGTGCCTCTGAAAAATGAAATAATAAAATATTGGTCCTTCTGTGTCTGATT
Organism: Capra hircus; assembly: GCF_001704415.2. Classification (NCBI taxonomy): domain Eukaryota; kingdom Metazoa; phylum Chordata; class Mammalia; order Artiodactyla; family Bovidae; genus Capra; species Capra hircus. Next base: position 4,199,622 of record NC_030819.1, read on the forward strand.
TATTTCACCAAGTATAATGTTTTCAAGATCAATCCAAGCCGTAACATATATCAAAATTTCATTCCCTTTATGGCTGAATAATATTCCATTATATGCACAAGCCACATTTTGTTCATTTATTTAGCTATTGATGGACACTTGGATTGCTCCCCACTTTTGGTTATTGTAAATAATGCTGCTGTGAACATGAGATGCCGGTGTCTAGTCCCTGCTTTCGTTTCTTTTGGATTCTGTGTCTGGGAGTGAACTTGCTGGGTCTTGTGATTGTTCTGTGTGTAACCTTTTAAATGTTTGCTACACTGTTTTCCAGAGCAGCTATGCCATTTTTTTTTGTAGAGTGAAAATGTAGATTCAGAATCTGGTTAAGTTCTAAAGTGCCTTTTGCCATGAAAAGAAGGCAGTCATTTTATTTCCTTCAAATATTTCCTATTCATCGTGCTAATGGAAATGTACTGATTATAGTTGAATCTCTGATATTCTGGGAAATTCATTTAAATTGTTGCCTAGATGAAAATGATTTTAATTAGATTATTCTACAGAGAACATTAGAGAAATACAATGGTCCACATCTCAGCACTTTCCGAGGTAATTTTTCTCTCTTTCCACTGCCTCTAATCTGGAGCTTCTCTCTTTCTCTCTTTGCTTCACTGGCAGACTAGGTTTTTTCAATGACTTTTCATTTTCTGCAAAATCAAGCTGAAACCCTGAGCACAGTATTTATTGCTCTGTCCAAATCCTCTGAACTATATTTCCTATTCTTCTTTCTGTATCTAACCCTACGGGTACTCAAAGTTGACGGCAAACCGTAATTCTTGTTTGCAGTTTTCAACATGTGGTCCTGCTATGATTCCTACAAAGAAGAGCACATCTACTCTCTATTTAGTCTTTTTTTTTTTTTTTGGTGAATTAAAAAAGGTTTATTGAAGTGTAATTGGTTTCCAGTATTGGGTTAATGTTTTCTGAGCTCAGTGACTCAGTTACTCACATGCACGTTCTTTTTCATGTTATTCTCTACTATGCTTCGCCACAGAACACTGAATCTAGTTCTCTGTGCCATACAATAGGACTTGTTGGTTATCCATCCTGTGTATATTAATAGCTTGCCTTTGCTAATCCCAAACTCTCGTTCCTTTCCCTTATTCATTTTTAAATCTCAGGCCGCATGCCACCTGCTTCATGGAACCCTCTGTCAGCTCTTTCCAGTTCTCCCTCTGAGTCTACTGTCTCTGGCTCTCAGGATGCTGTCTGGTCTACATGGATGGTCCCCAGGCCTGTGGGGAGCCCTGGCGGGAGGTCAGAGGAAAGAGGGGCAAGAGGTCAGGGAATTTCGTCCTTGGCTCCCGCTGGGAGGTTGCTTCTGGCTGGTCATGGCCTTTGACTAAAGCTTGCTGCTTCTCTGCAGGAATGCATCCCCCTCCTTCAGCTCTGAGTGAACACTCATCCCTGCAAGCTCGGGTGGTAACAGCTCCTGCGGCTACCGGCCCTAGGGTATTGGGCTGTGGTTCCCCGACTCCCACACCTCTATTTACAGAGCTCCTTCTGTAAATAAACCCTCTCAAAATCCCCTAACTTGCAAGCCCCATTTGTTTTCTCCAGGGACACTTCCTGCCTCGCCCTCCTTCCTCACCCGGGGTGGAAATTGATCTCCACTCTGTCCAAATCCCTGGAGTGGCTGATCCCTCTTTTATGAAACTTAACACAGAATATATTTTAATGATTGATGCATCTATTAATATTTTAACTCTCATTTTCAGGTGATAAATTTCCTATGGGAAGATATTGTATTCTACTTGTTTTTTACATCTCTTGTGCTCCATCTCTAAAAGGATGATTTTTTTAAAAAAATGACTATTATAAAAGCCACACTACAATGAATACTTTTGGTTGTAGGTAAAGTGTTTGACAGTCATCATAAACTCATCATACCCATGGAGGATATATCCTAAAAGGTCATCTAATTTCAAAGAAAGAAAAATGCTGAGATGCATTAAAAACAAATGACAACAATATTATTGAAATAGCTGTAATGACCTTTATTAAATAGGGACTTTGAAAATTAATAGCTGCTTCTGCACAGAATCATTTTGAAAGAGCATGAGGTTGTGCTGTTTTAGGCCATAACAAATAGATAATTAAACCCACAGCAGAGCATTTCTTTTAAGCAATATATTGGGCACACAGAACTTACAGATGGAAATTTATGAAGCAACATCTTGCAAATAACTCTGATCAAATTGGGAATTTCACTTGTTTGCAAACACTTATTCCTCCCCACTGTGTTATTTCTGCCAGTTCACAGATGCGGGGTGACATCAATCAGACAAAAACTAACTCTTCCTTAACCTAATATCCCTTCGCAGAGTTGTCTCTGTAGTGTGCAGTCACTGTCATGAATCCCTACTTATCTTCCCCGAAATAACTTTGTTCCAACCAAGTGCCGGCCCCAGTTCCTTCTCTAAGGCAGCTCTCGGCAGAATCACCAAAGAGCATCATGGGAAATTCAGCCATGCATTCTGGTTCTCCTCTAGACCGACAGCTCAGTGGCATCTGATAGGTTGGACCAGACTTCCCTTCTGAAGACACAGTCTTCCTTTGACCCCTGGGTCAGCGCCTTCCCTGACATCACCAGCTGATCCTCTGTACGCGTGTTTCCTGTAGGACGGCCTCGGAACTCTGCTTCCTTCTCTGTGTCCTCTGTCTCTAAGGGTTCGTCCTGTCCAGTGGCTTAGAATGCCAGCTATTGGTGGATGATACTCATCTCCAGCCTGGAGCTCGCTCTGCAGGTGAGATGAGCACAGATGCTAGCTTGTTCCCCTGATGCATCTGCAAGTCTAACAGTCTTACAGTTAGTTGGGGCTCCCCAGAGGAAGAGAACCAACAGGATATGGAAGGTGGAGGTAAGATGAGATTTATTATAAGAATGGAACCACGTGATTGTGGAGGCTGGGAAGTCCTCAGGATCTACTGCCTGTAAACTGGAGACCTAGAAGAGCTGGTGGTGTAATTCGATCTGACGACCAGGAGCACCAGCATCAGAGGGCAGGAGAGACGGACGTCCCAGCTCAAGCAAAGAGTACATTTCCTATTTTCTGCTTTTCTGTTCTGTTCAAGCCCTCAGTGGGTTGGATGATGCCCTCCTGTCTTGGGGAGGGTGGTCTTCACTCCGTTTACCAAATCAAATACTAATCTTCCCCCAAAACACCCTCACAGACACCCAGAAACAATGTCTTACCAGCCTTCTTGGTGTCCCTTAGCCCAGGCAAGTTGACGTTTAAAACTGACCATCACTTTGATGAAGAGCAACAGAAGATTCATCCTTCTTATCCGCACTCACACCTTGCTCCTTTGAGGGCAAACCTGCCACGATTAATCTGATAACCATTACCCACCCAGTTGTTAGTTAAATCTTAGCTTTCTTCCTGGAGTTCTCTCTCTCCCTTTTCTTCACAAATACAAATTTAAAGAACTTTACTTACTTATTTTAAAGTTAGTTGATGCGTAGGTGTAGGTGAGGCTTCCCTGATGGCTCAGTTGGTAAAGAACCTGCCTGTAATGTTGGAGACCTGGGTTTGATTCCTGGGTCGGGAAGATCCCGAGGAGAAGGAAATGGCAACCCACTCCAGTATTCTTGCTTGGAAAATCCCATGGACAGAGGAGCCTGATGGGCTATAGTCCATGAGGTCATAAGAGTCAGACACGACTTAGCACTATCTTCCTTTTTTTCTTTGATGTGTAGGTAAATAGCAGATAACTTCCCCCACCTTTCTTTTATTCATCCAGTTCCGGCTTCTAACAAATAGCCAATATTATTCACTTACCTATACTTCCAGACTTTTATATAGATACATAAGAAAATGAAAACATATATTCTTCATTTTCTCCTTTTTTTTTTTTTACCCCCAAGGTAATATATGGCATGTTCTTTTTCCTGAACCCTTTCAAAGTTGGGTTTTAGTTCAGTTCAATCGCTCAGTCATGTCTGACTCTTTGCGACCCCATGAACCACAGCACACCAGACCTCCCTGTCCATCACCAACTCCTGGAGTTTACCCAAACCCACGTCCATTGAGTCAGTGATGCCATCCAACCATCTCATCCTCTATCGTCCTCTTCTCCTCCTGCCCTCAATCTTTCCCAGCATCAGGGTCTTTTCAGATGGGTCAGCTCTTCGCATCAGGTGGACAAAATATTGGAGCTTTAGCTTCAACATCAGTAAAGCTGGGTTTATTGAAGTGCAGTTTATATTCAGTAAAATGGACCATGACAATGTGTAGTTTTCTGTGAATTTTGACGAATGGACCCAGTTGTGAGCCATCCTGAGACACTGAGTGAGCCATCCCCCTTTATAACAATTCTTTCGTGCGTCTTTGAAGTCAGGCCTCCTCTCAACAACCGGTCATGTGAGTTCTGTCTCCACGGTTTTGCCCTGTTCAGGGGCGGGTGTAAGTGCAACCACGCGGGGTATAGCCTCTTTAACTATGTGTGCACATTAGTTCATCTAAGTAACTTGTAGTTAAAGTTCCTCTTTAACTTAGTGTACACATTACCTCTTCCTCCAGACTGACCAGGTGTCCCTATTATTCCTGTTTATTGATGGAGAGCATTTCATTGTATGAACGTCACACCTTGCTTTTCTTAGTAAGTCTTTCCTTGTCAACCTCTGGAAAACATTTTCTTTCCACTGCTGTGAGGTTGTCTATGGATGCACCATCATTTCATGTCTCCTGGAATCCTACCCCTGGCTCCTACCCCACACCCTTCCCTGCCCGACACTGGCCCTGACCACTTCTGGTGGCCCTGAGTCCACTCCTGGTCTTCCTCTGCGACCCCATCACGACCTTTGGTCCCGACGCTCTTCTCTAAGCGGACTCCAGCTCTGCCTGACCTTGGACTTCTGCCAACAGTTCTCTGAACAGTCTGGTCCCTTTCTTCATTTGAGTTGCCCCTTGAATGTCCCCTCCTTGGGCAAGCGTTTCTTGATCACCTCCTCAGCCCACCAGACAGGCTGTATTCTCCAATTACGGTTTAATTTCTTCCTAAATGATAATCTCTGAATCTACACCATTGAGAATTTGCTTGCCCACTCATGATCCTCACCCCCACCCACCCAGGAAGGTGGCTCCGTGTCCCGTATTATATCTCCGTCACCTAGAACATTTGCAGATACTCAGTGGCTATTTGTGTAATGACCGAATGGATGTGTTTTAGGGGCTAATAAAAATGACAAACTCGATGTGTCTGGTGGTGAGCACGTTTTGGTAAGCATATGACCATTCTTTATACTGGCCAGGGTCCAAGATGAGAGCCACGAGGCCACAAGGCAGCGTTTCTGTGTCCTGGAGGAGGCAATATTTCACAGGGCTGCTGGAGAGTGCTGAACAGGCACACTGGAACATGAGTGACTTGTGGAATGCATGTGGAATTTCATCCAGGGCCCAAAATGTTATCGTTGATTTAAGCACAATCCTTTGGTTTCATGGATTCAGTGACACATCCGTTAACCCCCAGGTAACTAAACACTTACAAATGGAGTACCCTGGCTGGGACAGAGCCGTTACTGCTAGAATAAAACAGGAGGCCAAACGTGTTAAGCATAAAATATGCTTCTAGAACTTTCCATACTCATCAAAGTCAGAAGATAAAGAGAAATCTGTATTTTCTGTGCAATGTTGGTCTGATAGAATACCCTATGAAAATACATGCTTGTTAGATCAGTTTTTTCTTTTCTTTTTGGTAATGATCTTGATGATTAACATGTCTTTACAAGCGTCAGTCCACATCTGTTACAAAGCTGAGTGGGAACTCTTACTCCCACTGATGTAACCTTTAGGGGAATGAAATCACCCTCATCAGTTCCTCTTTCTTTCTTTTTTTTTTTGAGTCAGCAGAGTAGAAACTGGATAAACATTGATATTAAATAATTAAACCAGCTAATTGTCAGTTCTGCTTTATTTCCCTGGAATTGCAGTCACTTATATTTATTAGAATACTTTTAAACTGTTACAGTATTACTTCAAAATTCTGAAGTTTTTCTTCACTACTTAGTACTTTTCAAGGATGATTTGCATTTAAACTCGTATGGATGTGAGAGTTGGACTGTCAAGAAAGCTGAGCGCTGAAGAATTGATGCTTTTGAACTGTGGTGTTGGAGAAGACTCTTGAGAGTCCCTTGGACTGCAAGGAGATCCAACCAGTCCATTCTGAAGGAGATCAGTCCTGGGTGTTCTTTGGAAGGACTGATGCTAAAGCTGAAACTCCAGTACTTTGGCCACCTCATGCAAAGAGTTGAGTCATTGGAAAAGACTCTGATGCTGGGAGGGAAATGGGGCAGGAGGAGAAGGGGACGACAGAGGATGAGATGGCTGGATGGCATCACTGACTTGATGGACGTGAGTCTGAGTGAACTCCGGGTGTTGGTGATGGACAGGGAGGCCTGGCGTGCTGCAATTCATGGGGTTGAAAATAGTCGGACACCACTGAGCGACTGAATTGAACTGAACTAAGATTTTTGCTGAAGAATGTTCATCTGTAAAAATTATCACCAGCTGTTAATTGTCCCAAGGTTCCTTTTGGGTTTGAGGATGGGGAGCTTCTCTGTATTTATAGTAAAGTTAATTTAGTTAGCTCTAACATAATTTATATTTATCTCACAAGTTGAAGCAGTCCAATAATGATATAGAGAAAGTAACAATGGATTTGATTCTTTAGGAAATTGTGTAATTTAAGTTTATTCCTTCTTCAAATGATGTGAAAATCTATTTGTTGTCTTACGTATAGAAATGGAATGAAATTAAATCCAAAAATCTATAAAAGCAAAAAAAAAAAAAAACAGATATGAGTGTCTACTTTGTTATTTTTGAAGGCAGAGACCTGAATATTTTAGGGTTTCTTACCTCTTAAAAATATGAATTGTTTTGGTGTCAGCATCCACTGTATTTATGTGCTTTATGTATTAATATTAGCACCATACTTACTTTATGCTCATACAGCCTAACATTGCGTGTAGGTACATACTCACCCTCAAATTGAAAATATGAAAAATGATATAAAATTATTTAAAATAAACAAGCAAGCTGAAATTAAAGAGTTAACAAGAGAGACAGCTGTGGTGCGGATGCCGAATGCATTACTTTTTGAACTCTTTCTGTGGTCAATTACCTTAAGATGCCTCAGAGTTTAAGATGGCTTTGGCTGGGTTGAGTCAATGAAATATTTATGGATCAAAGGTCCTGGAGATGCTTCCTATGGGAACATGTATAATAATATAGTATTTATGTAGCTTTGTCTTTGATGTGCTCAAAGACTTTTTACAGACATTATATACTTCATCTGCACCACCCGTGAAGCAAGTTGGGGGTAAGAATGAATCTTGTTTACAAATGAGTAAAAGGAATATAGAGCAGGACTCCATGGAGGCTCACAGGAGGTTAATGACAGAGCCGGAACCCCTGTCTGTTCAAAGGTGCAAGGAAAGAGATCTATTTCATCCTGTCCACAGGGATTTTCCCCTCTGAACCTCTGATTTCCCTGGACACCCAGTAGCTTGTACTTGATGACCTTCCCGTTTTAACATTCTTCCATGGAGTCTAGAATTACAGGTTGTGTGACTGAGGGAGAGAAGTCAGGCTCTGGGAACCAGGTGATTCTGGGTTTGAGATTCAAACCCAGTCAGTGTCTTCTTCCACGAGATGAAAATTTAATCTCCATCTCATGTGCTTGCATTGAGGACCAGATGAATGAGACAATGTGAAAGAGCCTGGTCCCAGGCACTAGCCCATAGTAAAGGGAAAATGTTGGTCCCTCAGTTGGTTCTCCAACTTTTGGCAAACTCATCGGCTGTAGCCAGCCAGTTTCCTCTGTCCATAGGATTTTCCAGGCAGGAATACTGGAGTGGGTTTCCCTTTCCTTCTCTAGGGGATCTTCTCGACTCAGGGATTGAAGCCAGGTCTCCGGCCTTGCAGACAGATTCTTTACCGTCTGAGCCCCCAGGGAAGCTCACATAGGTCCTCAGCGAATGTGCCAGGGACTGTAGCCCATCTGTGAAGATGGCAGAGGCGGAAGGTGGATTCTCTTCTGCTTTTTCTCTGTCACCAAAACACAAGGACCCAGCCCTCTGGCAGGTTTCTACTACAAGCTAAAATTTGGCAATTCTCTCCTTTCCCGTTTCAAAGTCCGATGTTTGAGATCAGTTTTCCTTTTTAGACAGAGTTATTATGTGGATGTGGAGAAGGCGATGACACCCCACTCCAGTACTCTTGCCTGGAAAATCCCATGGATGGAGGAGCCTGGTGGGCTGCAGTCCATGGGGTCGCTAGGAGTCGGACACGACTGAGCGACTTCACTTTCACTTTTCACTTTTATGCATTGGAGAAGGAAATGGCAACCCACTCCACTGTTCTTGCCTAGAGAATCCCAGGGATGGGGGAGCCTGGTGAGCTGCCGTCTATGGGGTCGCACAGAGTCGGACACGACTGAAGTGACTTAGCAGCAGCAGCAGCAGCATTATATGGATGACTTAATTAAATATGATACCTCTGAACCTGGCATGTGTCAATAAAGTGTGTGAACAGATAGGAGGATGTGTGGGTGCTTAGTGAGGGCTGGCCCCAGGGGCAACTTGGTGGGAAAATTTCATGACATCAGTGTTGGGGATGGGAAACCATTCTAGGTCAGGCATCGTGAGCGGCTTCCTCTATCCTGGAGGACCCCGTGGAATGTGGGCTGGGAGAGAAATGGAATTTAGTATGATGATCAGACAGGAAGGACTCTGGGTCTAAAAAGACTAATAAAAACCTAGCCTATTAGTGCCTAAAGGGACATCTGAAGTCCTGTCTTCTGGCACCTCCGAGAACACTTCCAGAGTGGAACAGTGTCCCTTCTGAGGTACTGCACACTCACCCCACCAAAGAATGTCAGTGATCCTCATCTACTTTATTAACAGAGAAGTCAGTGTATATGATTAGAGAGTGAAGAAGACCTCATCACAGTCGTCTGTGATATCAAATTTATATTGATAATTCTGATGTATCCATTTAGTATCATATTCAGTGATATAACTTTACATTCACTGAGCATTATTAATTGAATTTGGTACAAATATAAACATGTTTTCAGTTGCTCAGTTGTGTCTGACTCTGTGACCCAATGGACTGCAGCCCACCAGATCCCTCTGTCCGTGAGGTTTTCTAGTCAAGAATACTGGAGTGGTTGCTATTTTCTTCTCCAGGGATCTTCCCAATCCAGGGATTGACCCTGGGTCTCCCAGGTCGCCTGCACTGCAGGTGAACTCTTTATAGCTCAACCACTGGGGAAGCCCACGTATAGACGTATGTACATTTATAAGTACACTTATGTACATGTTTACATAACATGCAGCTTTAAATTTATGCAATATGTAAATTTTTCTATGAAAAAATTGTGACATCTATGAAATTTTGGTTATCCTGTATGTAATAAAGGGCAGTTAGAGAGGCAACGCCAAAGAATGCTCAAACTACCACACAATTGCACTCATCTCACATGCTAGTAAAGTAATGCTCAAAATTCTCCAAGCCAGGCTTCAGCAGTACATGAACCATGAACTTCCTGATGTTCAAGCTGGTTTTAGAAAAGGCAGAGGAACCAGAGATCAAATTGCCAACATCTGTTGGATCATAGAAAAAGCAAGAGAGTTCCAGAAAAACATCTATTTCTGCTTTATTGACTATGCCAAAGCCTTTGACCCTGTGGATCACAATCAACTGTGGAAAATTCTGAAAGAGATGGGAATACCAGACCATCTAACTTGCCTCTTGAGAAATCTGTATGCAGGTCAGGAAGCAATAGTTAGAACTGGACATGGAACAACAGACTGGTTCCAAATAGGAAAAGGAGTACGTCAAGGCTGTATATTGTCACCCTGCTTATTTAACTTCTATGCAGAGTACATCATGAGAAACGCTGGACTGGAAGAAGCACAAGCTGGAATCAAGATTGCCAGGAGAAATATCAATAACCTCAGATATGTAGATGACACCACCCTTATGGCAGAAAGTAAAGAGGAGCTAAAAAGCCTCTTGATGAAAGTGCAAGAGGAGAGTGAAAAAGTTGGCTTAAAGCTTCAGAAAACGAAGATCATGGCATCCGGTCCCATCACTTCATGGGAAATAGATGGGGAAACAGTGGAAACAGGGTCAGACTTTAATTTTTTGGGCTCCAAAATCACCGCAGATGGTGACTGCAGCCGTGAAATTAAAAGACCCTTACTCCTTGGAAGAAAAGTTATGACCAACCTAGATAGCATATTCAAAAGCAGAGACATTACTTTGCCGACTAATGTCCGCCTAGTCAAGGCTATGGTTTTTCCTGTAGTCATGTATGGATGTGAGAGTTGGACTGTGAAGAAGGCTGAGCGCCAAAGAACTGATGCTTTTGAACTGTGGTGTTGGAGAAGACTCTTGAGAGTCCCTTGGACTGCAAGGAGATCCAACCAGTCCATTTTGAAGGAGATCAACCCTGGGATTTCTTTGGAAGGAATGATGCTGAAGCTGAAACTCCAGCACTTTGGCCACCTCATGCAAAGAGCTGACTCATTGGAAAAGACTCTGATGCTGGGAGGGATTGGGGGCAGTAGGAGAAGGGGACGACCCAGGATGAGATGGCTGGATGGCATCATGGACTCGATGGACATGAGTCTGAGTTAACTCCGGGTGTTGGTGATGGACAGAGACGCCTGGCGTGCTGCAATTCATGGGGTCGCAAAGAGTCGGACATGACTGAGCGACTGAACTGAGAAAGTATTTATTGAACACACATTGTAACATTTATAATTAGCACAGTGGAATCTTTAGATATTTTGCGACTAGATGTGGTAAGAAAAATTGATCTCTAAAAAGAAAAAAATATCGTCTCCAAGTATATGCATTGAATAAATATACTTACAGGGTCAGGATTCACCACAGGCACTCTTATTACAGATGGCACATTTCTTATGAGCAAATGACAAGGGAAAGGTGTTTGTATTCTAGCAAACAATGAGCCCTGATTTTTGGTGGTGTTTCTGTAAAGACATGTTTTAAGTTGCCAGACTGAGGTCACTGAAGATAGGATGGGGGGGAGAAGGGAGTAGTCAGCGTCTAGGAGAAGGAAAGGGCAACCCACTCTAGTATTCTTGCCTGGAGAAGTCAATGGACACAGGAGCCCGGTGGGCTACAGTCCGTGGGGTCGCAGAGAGTCGGACACAACTGAACTACTAGCCCTGTCACTTTCTTTCACTTAGAGCTGTGCTCCCCAACCTTTTTGGCACCAGGGACCAGTTTCATGCAAGACAATTGTTCCACCCCAGAGGGTAAGGACGGTTTCAGGTTGATGCGAGAGCATTGCGCTTTGTTCCTGTTACCATTACGCCGTCAGCTCCGCCTCTGACCCTTAGGTCTTAGGTCCCGGAGGCTGCGGACCCCGCCTTAGAGCACTGCTCCGCACAGCTCAGCGGAAGCTTCGTGCTGTTACTGGTGAACTGGGTACCATTCACTTCAAGAAGGAAAAGGACTAAAGAAAGCAAAAGTGAGTAGAAAGAAAAACCAGACAAGTGGTTTGAGATGTAAATGGTGCTAAAAATTTAGTCATTTAGAACGACTTGTTTTCTGACGGTTTCTTACAAAAAAATGTTAATTCTTACTTTTCAGGACTAATTTAATTACCATGTATCAGAGAAGAGGAGTGTAACCTTAGCAACAACAACAAAAAAATGCCTTCTTAGAGGAAAGGGTGGATTATTGGTGATGACATTGTTAGTACAGAATGCATGAGCATGTTCAAGCTTGAAAGCAAATGGCCTTTGTTATAGCCTTGATGTGTGTGTGCATCAGATAAAGAATCTGCCTACCAATGCAGGAGACGTGGGTTCAGTCCCTGGGTCGGGAAGATCCCCTGAAAAAAGGAATGGCTACCTACTCCAGTATACTTGCCTGGAGAATTCCATGAATAGAGGAGCCTGGTGGGCTACAGTCCATGGGGTTGCAAAGAGTCGGATATGACTGAGCGCTGAGCTTGTCTATATACCTGGGGGCAGTCCCTTGTGATGTTTCAGCTTTTCAAGCAAACCTTTAACTTTTAAAATGTCCTGAAAGGACCCAGGTTAAAATACCACCTTGAAATCTGCCTTGCTTTGTTGTGCGTATTTACTGTGAACTTTTTTTTTTTTTTTTTTTGGCTTCTATATCCATGTTTCAGTATTAACCCAACCATCACAGACTGAAAAGACTTCTGACCTCTTAGGGGGTGAACTCCCAGGTTGAAGGCCACTTCTTCAAAGCTTCGATAAATATGTCTAGTAACTGTTGAAGAGCGAAAAAGAAAAATGGTCTCTCCTGACTCTGGATGGCTCACCGGTGTTGCCCTTAGGAAGGGCTGACATTGCCTGTGTGATAAAGAAGAGAATTTGCCCACTTGCAGGGTCTTGCTCAGCAGGACACCCTCAAAGGTAAACTGCAGTGTGAGCTCTGAATGCACACTGCCGAGGAACCTAGACACACAATCAAATCCAGCTATAAAAATACACCAGGTCCATGCACCATATACTGGAATCACAGTACTTTGGGTCCTTTTCACGATGGCCACTGAAAACTGTCCATGAACTCTGAGAGACTAGGGAACTTCAGGTGAACCGCCTGTGGCATGACTGTGTTACCTGTTCAAAACCTCTTTCAAGACAGAAAGGGAATTATGTAGATAAAGACCAGCAGCTCCAGAGTCATGCAGGTGCTTCTTGGATCTTAAGAAAAATCCTTCAGAAAATATAAATCATGGAGAATCATGGAAACCTATTGCTTCAGAAAAGTAGAGTCTCCAGTCTCCAGGGGTTACGAATTCTCAACATTTCTGGTACAGAAGAGCCACTTGGAGACCTTGTTAAAATGTAAATTCTTTAGAAAATTTTTTTAAAAATTGAAGTAAGGGCTCCACTGGTGGCTCAGATGGTAAAGAATCTGCTTGCAACACGGGAGACCAGGGGTTTGATCCCTGGATTGGAAAGATCCAGTGGAGGAGGGCATGGCTACCCACTCCAGTAGTTTTGCCTGGAGAATCCCATGGACAGAGGAGCCTGGTGGGCTACAGTCCATAGGGTCACAAAGAGCTGGACATGACTAACACTTTCATTTTCATGTGGATAATTTGCAATGCTGTGTTAGTTTCTGCTATATAGCAAAGTGATTTAGTTACATATATATACATATATATATACATATACACACACATTTTTTCATGTTCTTTGCTATTATGAATTATCATAGGATATTCAATATAAACTAGACAGTAGGACCTAGCTGTTCATCCATTCTTTATGTAACCATTCGCGTCAGCTAACCCCAAACTCCTCATCCACTCCCCTCTCCAGAAGCCCCCCCACCCGCCTGACAACTGCAAGTCTGTTCTCTGGGTCTGTGAGTCTGTTTCTGTTCTGTAGATAAGTTCATCTGTGACATACAAAATGTGGATTCTGATTCACAAGATCCAGGGGTCTTAGAGAGACCCAAGACTGCATTTCTAACAAGATCCTCGGCGCTGCAGGGCTTCTAAAGGCCAGGCACTGCCTCACTCATCTTTGTATATCAGCGTGGAGCCTGGCAAATATCTCTGATTAGCTGGTCAACAAACGCTTGCAGGAGTGACGTGAAGGCAGGGTGTGAAGCTGAGACAAATGCGATTTGTTTTTAACCCTCTTCCTGGGTTTTCTGAGATGCTAGGCTTACAGAGACCTGTAGAGCAGTTACCATACTCAAATTGTCTATGGGTCGGACAAGAACTGATGGTGGGTGGCAAAAGGGAATTTTTATTGAAAACAAGAACACCTTTTCTAAGAATAACAGTTTTCAAACATGAATCTGTCGCTGGGAGTGTTGGATCCCAGGCAGGGCAACCGCTGGCGATTTATTATAATGCAGATCTCAGTAACTGGCTGATTGGACTAGAGAACATTTAAGATTTCTTCCAGTCCTAAAACCTGTGGAGATAAAGGATGGAGCTGATAGAGGTTAGTGAGGCAAAGCAGACAGCTAAAGTTTGGACTTTATAACCCTTCAGGCAGTGATTTGCATTCTGGCAAGTTCCATCTCTGAGCTTCTGTTCGTGTCTCTGGAAAAAAAAAAAAAAAAAAAAAAAGGCAACGTCAGTGCCCTTTTTGCAGTGCCAATATAAGAATTAAGTGCCATGATTTTTTGATGACCGTGGCACGTGCTATAGTAGACATTCAATAAACCGCCGCTTCTCTGACAGTGGCATGCTGGTCAACGTTTAACCATGGGCTCCCTTTCCCTCGCCCAAACCCCAGTTGTAATCTTTGCTGATTTCCATGGGGAGAATTGTCTAAATATTCCTACGATGGTCAGTTTCAAGCTAGCAATGGCTTAGCAGCCTGCTTGCCAAATTCTTGAAAGTTCACCGGTTGGCTTTTGTGAACCCCTGACATGAATCAGCCACAGCACAGGAATACCTTAGTTATGACCCTTTGTGATGCTGAAGCATAAAATAACACCAGTTTTCACCTACTGTTATGCCGTGATACGAAGCAGACTCAGAGCTTTAAGGACCTCTGTCTCCTGTGTTGGATGAGGAGGAGAGAGTCGAAGGCAGGAGAGAGCCCTGGGTTGGAGATATGCATAGTGTTGCTTTGCTCAGTCACTGAATGATGTTTGCTTCTTTGCGACCTTGTGGACGGCAGCATGCTAGGCCCCACTGTCCTTCACCATCTCCTGTAGTCTGCTCTAATTCCTGTCCATTGAGGCAGTGATGCCCTCCAACCATCTCATCCTCTGACGCCCCTCTCTCCTTTTGCCTTCGCTCTTTCCCAACGTCAGGATCTTTTTCAGTGAGATAAGCGTATGCTGACCTAGTTCATGAGAAATTGGCATAAGGTGGATGAGGTGTCACTTCTGAAGGAAACTCAGGAAACTTCCCTGGAGGCTCAGTGCTAAAAGAGTTGGCCTGCCAATACATGACACGTGGGTTTGATCCCTGGTCTGAGAAGATCCCAGAGGCCGTGGAGCAACTAAGCCCACGCGCCGCAAGTGCGGAGCCTGTGCCGCAGAGCCGGGAGCTGCAGCTGCTGAAGCGCCTGCTGCCTAGAGCCCGTGCTCTGCAACACAGGAAGCCACGGCAGTGAGACGCCCAGGCAGCAATAAAGAGCCAGCACAGCTGAAGATAAGTAAAGAAAGAAAGTGATTAAAAAACAAAAACTCAGGAGCTTTGCAGCTCCGCTCCTAGGAGAAAAGAGGGCTGCAAGATCTGTCAAACAGTAGGAAAGTTGAGATTGAACCCAACAAAACAGTGGGTAGGTGTATTAAAACAGATGGCGGTTTTTTTTTTTTTTTTTTTGAGTGCATGCCTCTGAAATGTTCCATGTTTAAAACTCTCACGTGTTTCTTAGAGTGCTATATTCATGAACATAATTACTCAATAGTTCTTTGTTCAATGAATTTTGAATGTTAAAACCTTATTCCTCCAAATTAGCCATTAACAATATGAGCATTTCTATTTGAATCTAATTCCATCACCTGACAAGCGTAAGTTCTTCATAATAAGGACAAAAGTGTGATTAGATCATTATGTTCGAAGTCTCAGAACAGCTCCCACGTGGTATGCTCTTCATGCATTTGTCTTAAGAGATGGCCTCACGCAAGACCAGGAGTCAAATACATTTCAATCTGTGTTAAGAGAGTGACATTCTCTGGCCAGGTTGACATCAAGTTGTATGAATACCTTCATTTTCCCATTTATAAAATAGGACACTAACGGTTAGTGGGGGAACTGGACAAGTTCATTGTTGAATGTAGCCAAAAAAATATTTTATAATGAATCATGACAGTAACCTGGCCTTAACATTTCAGCACCATCTGTTTTTTTTTTTCCAATTTATCCTATTTTTATGTGAAATAATCACATACAATGTTTAAGCCCCTCAGACGGATTTATTCAGAAGTTTTAATACCAATTGTTTTGCCCAATTTCTCATCATCTGCAAATGATGATATAGCTATGAATCGTATTTCCATTTTTTCCACTTTGAGGTTATTTGAGTCAGCACTATGAAGATAATTAGATTGAAATTCAATAGAGGAAAGGCATGAGTTTCTGGGTTGTAGCATTAATGCTTTGGATATTCATTATATCTTTAAAAATATATACGTAAGCTTGATTGAGTATTTCTTCCCCTGAAATTCTACGTGCTGGTGAAAAAGGAGCACTTATGAATAGGGACAGTCCCCAGTTAAGTCCTCTTGTGTGTAGGGCTGGGTGCTATTTTGTCTTTTTAATCTGACTCTTATGATGATGTCTGAAGTTGAAGTAACTTTTTACCACAATATCCAGGTTCAGTTCAGTTCAGTTCAGTCACTCAGTCGTGTCCGACTCTTTGCGACCCCATGAATTGCAGCACGCCAGGCCCCCCTGTTCATCACCATCTCCCAGAGTTCACTCAGACTCACGTCCATCAAGTCCATGATGCCATCCAGCCATCTCATCCTGGGTCATCCCCTTCTCCTCCTGCCCCCAATCCCTCCCAGCATCAGAGTCTTTTCCAATGACTCAACTCTTCGCATGAGGTGGCCAAAGTACTGGAGTTTCAGCTTTAGCATCATTCCTTCCAAAGAAATCCCAGGGTTGATCTCCTTCAGAATGGACTGGTTGGATCTCCTTGCAGTCCGAGGGACTCTCAAGAGTCTTCTCCAACACCACAGTTCAAAAGCATCAATTCTTCGGTGCTCAGCTTCTTTTAACTTGGGGTTTCCAAGAAAAACAAAAGGATTAGTTGAGCAGAACTGAATTCATGTTCTGGGATGAACCACAGAGAACTCCAGAGAGGTTTTTAAGAGCCAAATCATGTACAAATACTTAAAGAAAATGATACATAATTTATGGCATAATTACCTGGCGGATCGTGGGTAAACTGAAAGCCTCTCTTCTTCTCACGTGGTTGCCGTTATCACTGCCGCTCCTAGACCCAGCCATGCAGACAGAGTGTGCTGTGGTCGCTTCATCTCTGGTCCTCTTGACTCTGCCTTCAGTTTGCAGCGTCTGCTCTCCAAGTGTCTCCACAGGCAATCCGACTAGCCTGTTTCCTAGGTGATCTGACAGGCCCCCTGTGTCCCATGCCAGCAATTAACCTCTACCAAGAAGGATCATTTGGAAACTGACGTTCCAGCACTGAGGTTCCTTATAAGCTCTCAGACCCTGACATGGATGATCCACGTGAGCCCTTACTCTGAGACAGTTTTAGTGGATCTGAAGAACTGGAAAGCCATCTTTCACAGGGAACCTACCAAAGAACCCACCAAGAATCCATTGACATTTCAACCTGCTGAAACAGGTTCTCAGTTGCTGGTGAGTAAGGGCTTCCCTGATCACCCAGACAGTGAAGAATCTGTCTGCAAAGCAGGAGACCCAGGCTTGATCCCTCGGTTAGGAAGATCCCCTGGAGGAGGGCATGGCAACCCATTCCAGTATTTTTGCCTGAAAAATCCCCATGGATAGAGGAGCCTGGCAGGCTACAGTCCATGGGGTCACAGAGATTCAGACATGACTGAGCATGTAACATACATACAAGAGGGATTTAGGAAGCTCACAGGTGTCAACGGACGGCACGGTGAGCAGAAGGGGTTTTCTGGAACTGGGTGCCGCTTAATGACTGAATGTGGGCATCAAGGAGACATAGTTTTCACATCATCGAAACTTTCAGAATTCGGACCAATAATATTCCAGGTCCATGCTTCTCTGTTTTCTCTGCCTTCACACTGATTGGCAGACCTGATTTTCTGCCTTGTTGGCAAGGATTAAAGTCCAGTCTTAAGATTCAGAAACTCTTTACTGCAACCATATAACTTAATGAACCTCATTTCCATGGTCCTGTTGTTCTCTTCTTATTCCTGCTGCACAAAACTCTGGAGACAAGCGGAGAGATGAGAATGGCGTGGTCCCTTTGAATGCAGCAGCTTTTCGAGAGTGATGGCAAGTGTCCTCTGCAGGACGCTTCTGAGGCTTTGTGTTCAAAGGCCACAAGTCCGTCTCACTCTCAAGCTTCCTGAAGTGTCTTGTAATAAGATGTTAGGGCTCGGGGGCTCTGTGGCCTCCTTATTTCATATCTACTAAGGACTGGTAATTCTTGTTGGCTTATTGCTACTGTGTCAATACAAACACTCCACGCAAACCTTAGCTGGGGTAGATGTGTAAATGTAATTGTTGACTGTGTAAATAGAATTATAATTCCATTTCCTTGTGACTCTAACACTTCTTAGGTCTTAATGGATCACAAGAAAACATATTCTGTTGTTTATCTATTTGAATAGCACAGGAAACTCTCTTGAGTAACTTGTAACCTATAATGGAAAAGAAACCGAAAAAGAATCAGTTAACTACAACTGAATCACTTTGCTGCACACCTGAAACCACACCATGCAAACCAACCTTCTCCAAGTTAAAAAAGAAAAGTATCCTTCATTACAGGATGAGCCTCGTATGTCTGCCTGTCCTGTAGTAGCGATGTTAAGGAGTTTCATTATTGTAACTAGTGTGTAACCATGCATATGCAACCAGGTGTATAGTTGCACACTGGCCACCAATGCGTTCAACTCAGGGGCTGTGTTTTGCTCAGATACCTAATGACAGTGATATTTAAAAATCACCGAATGAGCTCATTTGGCCCTATTGAGTCTAAGAGCTCGGTTTGCGTCACCTGAAACATCCTCAGTTTAGACGGAGCTGAGGGTTAGTTACCAAGGGGACGTAGAGGGAAGGGCTAAGGAGAGAGATTCGGCTCTTGAGGTTCCAGTGGAACTGTTTCAGCGAACAATAGCCTGGTAAGTCAGGCTGTTCGTCTGAGCGAGGAAGTCCAGATTTAATTTCTTCCACCTTGCCTTGGCCGTATTAACAGCTGGGCTTGGAGGGCGTGGCTGATAGAGTCTCTGGACTTGTTTAGGAAAACCAAGAAGACTCTTCTGGAGACAAGAGGAAGGTGCGATGCACAGGAGAGGGAAGAAGGGCCTTTTTCCTCTTGCGCCGGGAGAGGAAGGCGGGGATGGGGCCAGGGCAGCCTGCAGAGCTGTCTCCCAATTCCCCGCTCCTGGCTTTGGCCTGGGGGTGATGCGCTGAAAAACAAGGACAAGACCTTGTCGTCCCTACAGGTCCCCCCTCCTTCATTTAATTTTCTGTTTCTAGTTAATAGTGTCTCCTCTGCAGGCATGCTAGGTTGCTTTAGTCGTGTCTGACTTTCCAACGCCATGGACTGTAGCCTGCCAGGCTCCCCGTCCATAGGATTCTTTGGGCAAGAATACTGGAGTGGATTGCCAGGCCCTCCTCCAGGGGATCTTCCCTATCTAGGGATCGAACCCACGTCTCCTGACTTTCAGAGGGACTCTTTACTGTAGGGGAAGAACTCTTACTGCAGGGGAAGCCCAGGGTCTCCTATAGGTGCCTCGTAATCCTTTTTGATAACGATGTGCTCATGGTTAAGTATTGTATTTTAGCAGAAAGCTAATTAGGGCCATTTTCCCACATCTTAACCAGGATATGGTGACACTATTTTAGGGAGTTTTCCAGAAAAGATGAATTTATTGGCACCTCAACTTCAACCTTATTTGTTCCTGTAACTGGCTGCCTTTTCCAAAAGAAGCTTTATGCCCCCAACGGAGGACAGTACCTACTTTGCAAGTGCTTGTTAACAAGCCACCAGATTACAGGAGGACCTGGGGTTATACTCAGACAAACCATGAGTACTTCATGGGGGACGGTCCAGAGGGGGTTCGGGGAGCCAACTGGGATGCGGGAGGCCTCCCATCTCCAGATCTGGGAGGAGGGGTGCAGGCAGAGGAACGTCTCCAGGTCTTGGTGAACCTCCCATCCCCACCCCTTCCCCATCTGCCCCCTGCACCCTGCTCTGGCTGCAGAGATGCAGACGCTCCCAGGGACCCAGGGTCTTGAACTTTACCCAGGGCCTGTGACCCTGGCAAAGAGCAAAAGTTAAAAGACCTCCCAAGCCTTTGTATTCTCGGAAGGGCTTCCAGTGAGGACCACCCCCACCCCCTTTCTCGATGGGACCAGATAAGATTCAGATGCCACTGTGTCCACTCAGGAAGAGTCAGGACACAGACAATGACTCCCGTTCTCTGCCTCATGAATGATTAGCCTGAACAGCTTACTCCCAGGACCAAGGGAAACCAAAGGCAGGTTAGTTAAAGTTGGGTTAAGCTTCTCTCCTGTTCCGGGGGCCTGAACTTTGCCCACCCTCAGCCTGTGCAGCAGGCAGACCCTCCTGAGAACAGACTGCCCCCCAAAGAACGTCCTCTGATCTCCTGTGCCACCAGCCCCTTTCCCCTAACCCTGGGCCTTCCCAGCCTTGTTTACTCCTGTTTAGAAAAGACCCTGATGCTGGGCAAGATTGAGGGCAGGAGGAGAAGGGGACGACAGAGGATGAGATGGTTGGATGGCATCATCAACTTGATGGACACGAGTTTGAGCAAGCTCTGGGAGCTGGTGATGGACAGGGAGGCCTGGCGTTCTGCAGTCCATGGGGGTCACAAAGAGCTGGACATGACTTAGCCACTGAACAACAAGGGAAAAAAGGAAGGCCCTTTGCTTAACTCTGGAGATGCCTGCAGGTCTTGCCAGGACATACTCTGTACAGCAGTTCCTTGACCCCTTGCAGCGATGCTTCTGAATAAAATCTCTGCTTGCTAAATCCAGATTTTTTTTTTAAATTTTGGTAAGAAGCAGCATCAAAACAGGAAGGAAATGGGAGGAGACGGCCTGACCTCTCCCTTCCTGCTCCCCCGTTTCCCGCCAAAGCCTCCCGTGCCTGCAGCCCGAGGCGCGGCCCTTCTGCAAGGTCAGGACAGGGGTAGCCGAGGAAGGGTGGTCTCACAGTTGACTCAGGGCTCTGCTCTTAGCCCCTTGTGCTGGGTGCTGCTGGGTGCTGCTCTCACCCTCCTGCAAGGTCTTCAGGTTTACGCTTCTGTTTCCACATTCTAAGTTTGCCCAGAAATGTCTTCTGCGACTTTAATATTCGGCAACCATTGTTGTTCAGAGTTTGATGCAAATTATTTCAGATCTGAATACCTCTGCGGTGCGTATACATGTACATCGGAACACATAATTTCTTAACAAAAATGGCTTCGTGGAGGACATCGGGGTTGGCAACCATCTTTTTTACGCTTGGCACTCCACCTTGGATGTCATTCTGTGTCAGCATGTTTCATTATCCTTTGTTGACAATACTTCAAGCAGTTTCTTTCCTCACCACTAGAAACTCTGTTGGAAAGAGTGTCCCTATTTTTCTTTCGTATCTTTGTGTGAGTTTTTCAACTGAGTGAATTCTTAGACGTGAAATTTCTGAAGAATGTGAAACATTTAATAGACATTGCAATTTTTCCTTCCAAAAAATTAGCAGATTTTTATACTCCCACTAGCAACATATGACAGAACTTGTTTTCCCATATTCTTGCCAACTCCAGAAAGTATTAATCTTTTGGCCACTACCAATTTGATAGTTGAAAAATGATATCTCATTGTTATTTGAATTTAATTATTTGTGAGTTTGTTTAGGTTTTCAAATGATTAATGGCCACTTCTGGTTTGTTCTCTGTGAAATAACTATTTTCACTTCCACTTAAAAATTTCTCTATTGACTTGTAAGAAGGTATCATAATGTCAAGAAAATTAGCTGTTGTTGGATGTGTTGTAAACACTTTTCTCAGTTTCTCCCTTCACTTTTTAAAGTTTATTTCTTGACACAGAATTAATTTCCACATTTAGAGGTATTTATATAAATTTATAGTATATTTTACTTTAGAGGCTTTGCCTTGGGATCAGAAAACATTTACTTCATCAAAGTTACAAAAATATTCAGATGTTTTTCTTTAGTTATCTTAATGTTTTACCTTGAAGTGTTGGTTCCATCTGGATTTTATTTTAGTGTAAGAGAGTGAAGTAAAAATGCAGATTTATTCGTTTATTTTTCAAGTGGCTAGTGAGCTCTGCCAACGTTGTAAATAATTAATGCATTTCCTCCAGTTTATTTGCAGCACCTTCTTTATGGTTTACTATATCCACAAACGTGTAGATGTTTCAGCTCTACACTCTCAATTTTCTCCCATCACTACTGCTCTGCCTCACTACCATAACGTTTTAATGATCATTTAGAATTCTGCTCTTCTCTGTTCCTCAGAATTTTTCTGATTATTTGAGAATATATTCTCCTAAATAAACTTTGGAATAATTAAAAATATATATATTTGAACATTAGAAATTTGATCATGATCATGCTTCTTTGTTGGTTTTCAGTTGCTAAGTTGTGTCTGAGTCGTTGTGACCTCGTGAACTTTAGCATGCTAGACTCCTCTGTCTTCCACTATTGGAGTTTGCTCAGATTCATGTCCATCAAGTGGTGATGCCATCCAACCACCTCATCCTCTGTCCTCCCCTTCTCCTTTTGCCTTCAATCTTTCCTAGCATCAGGGCCTTTTCCAGTGAGTTAGCTCTTCGCATCAGGTGGCCAAAGTACTGGAGCTTCAGCTTCAGCATCAGGCCTTTCAATGAATGTTCAGGGTTGATTTCCTTTAGAATTGACTGGTTTGATCTTTGCAGTCCCAGGAACTGTCAGCGTCTTCTCCAACACCACAGTTGAAAAACATCAATTTTTTGGTTCTCAGCCTTCTTTATGGTCTAATTCTCACATCCATACGTGACTACTGGAAAAGCCACCGCTTTGACTACACAGAGCTTTGTCGGCAAAGTGATGTCTCTGCTTTTTAATATGCTGTCTCGTTTTGTCATAGCTTTCCTTCCAAGGAGCAAAACCGTTTTAATTTCATGGCTGCAGTCACTGTCTGTAGTGGCTTTGGAGCCCAAGAAAAGAAAATCTGTCACCGCTTCAACGCTTTCTTCTTCTTTTTGCCATGAAGCGATGGGAGCGGACACCAATGTCATAGTTTTTTGAACGAGTTTCAAGTCAGCTTTTTCTCTCTCCTCTTTGACCCTCATTAAGAGGCTCTTTAGTTCCTCTTCACTTTCTTCCATTACAACGGCACCACCCCCATATTAATTAGTGAAGAATTTATGTCTTCACAATATTGAGTACTTCTGGTGGTGGTGGTTTAGTCACTAAGTTGTAACTGACTCTTGTGAGCCCATGGACCGTAGCCCTCCAGGCTCCTCTGTCCATGGGATTCCCCAGGCAAGAATACTGGAGTGGGCTGCCATTTCCTTCTCCAGGGTATTGTCCTGACCCAGGGATCACACCCGTGTCTCCTGCTCAGCAGGCAGACTCTTTACTGCCGATTCACAGGATTCCCTGAGTACTCCTATTAGTAAACAAAGGGTAACTTTTAAATGGTACTCAGCAAATGAGTGCTTAGTCTAGTCCCTTGGACTCTCCTATTGCATCAGACTGGGACTCTTTTTACAGAATCTTCAGGCATGAGGTTGAATATGACTTGAAGAGTTTGCTTCTGCCAATGTGTTCTTGTCTTCTTGTACCAGGCAGTTCCAAGATGATTTAGAAAGGTTGACAGTCCTCATGCCTGGTGTGTGATGCTTTGATGTGTATTTTCGTTTGCATGTGAGCAATCCCTAAGCCATTAAAGGCCAGATCAAGCGGAGCTTCTGGCACAACCCAGTCAAACTACCCCGTGTATCAGGAAAAGCAGTCTCTCTCTACTCACTCCTTCATGGGGCGTCTGGAACTTTTGGATCTACTCACTCCTTCATGGGGCGTCTGGAATGGTGATCTTTGGAGGAGGAGTGGTTCACTAATTCATCATGTCAACCTGACAGATGGGCTAGGTCTTCGTGATGTTGATCACCAAGTGGAGAGAATGTGAGAGTTCAGAAAAGTGGGAAAAGGGCGGGAGGGCCTTTCCCCAGCCGCTCAGGACTGGATTGTCCTGGCGAAATGTGGATTCGTAATTCTGTTTATGTGTTGTGAATTACAAGGACATCAAACACATGTACATTAAAATGTAAGAGTGAATTTGCATTCTAAATTCAGTTGCATTTTAGATTATCTACTGTCTTTAAATATTTCCACAACTTCACTCTACTTCCAGCTCTCTTCATTCCCAATTCCCTACCTATAATTCTGTTTCATACAGAGATTAAAATATGTGCTCTTTCTTAGAAAAAATGTTGGCTTAAAAATGGGTGAGTATATGATTTTTCTTTTCAAGCTGCTTCTAAATTTCTACTGGCTCACTCTTGTACATCTGTGCCAACCTCTTACCAGCATATCGAGACTGCAAAATCCAGCGCCATCAAAAAAGGAAATTGATTTGAAAATTCACTGTAAATTAGATGTATTTTGTTCTGTCTTCCTTTGTGTGTGATGATATAACAGTTCATCTGCTCTTGCTAGGTGATTAAATTCCAAGCCAAAATATCTTGTGATGGGGGGATGGGTGGGCAAAGCTCATGCAAAATGTGATAGATCACTTGAAGGGGTTTCCATTCTTCCCAGAGCCACTATTTTCATTTCGTGCCAATATTTTTCTTTGCCAAAATACACTCTGATTACAGCAGTAAATTTGGATAACTTATGTTATAATTTTCGGAGGAGAGGAAATTCACAAAAAATACAGTTTACAAATTAAGAATGACTTGGAATCTACAATATTAAAGGAAATCAGAAAGCTTACAAATGCCATTTTTCATATCATTTGGGTATAATTGGTTCTGGAAAGGTCAGCTCCTCATATTTTATTCCCATGACATAAAACATGGATCCTAAGTTTGAAGCACATAATTTAATGATCATAAAATAAGAAAGATGTTTTAAAAATAAGAAAGGATAAAAGGATGATTCTTAAATTTTGTGTGTCAGGAATAGCAGATAGCCTAGACAATGACCTGGTATTAATGCCACTATCTGGCTTATGTAGTATCATCTCTTTGAAGGAATTTTAAACAATAGTGTATCTTCCTAAAGCAGCTATGATTTGTTCTTAAAAGTGAAGCATTTACAGACCTAAATTTTCCATAGTCTGTCAATAATAGTCACAAGTCCATAAGCTAAAAAGACTAACATCAATTCCTTAGTAGCCTCTGCCATGTGGTGCACACCCATCTTTTCCTAATTCACCCTCAAAATGTATTTTACAGTTTCACAATCAAGGTTTCCACACCCCATTTGCTGTGAAAGCCTGGTCTTTCCCTTGACGGTTTTATGCTGAAAAGTCCTGGATTGCTTTCCTGTAGAGTTATCTGGCCTCCTGGATCTATGTGACTGATTGCTCACGGCGGTGTTGAACTTGCTTCTCTGTCCACTATCTATCCTATTCACTGAAATTTAGGTTCAACAGTTTAATTACATTTAGCTTCAGTGTCTTTGGGAAGAGTTTGTCATAGCTGATGTGGCGATCTTCACTCTGAGTGCCATAGGAGACACATCAAGTTGACTCTCCCAGCATGACTGGTGCTGAGATTGTTCACCACATTGGATTAACTGTCTTTAACTGTATTCCAGCCTCTTCCCTGAGTCTCGTGTCTTTGTTGTTGTTTAGTCGCTAAGTCGTGTTCCACTCCTTGGGACCCCCACGGACGGCAGCAGGCCAGTTGTTCCTGCCCTTCACTCCTGAAGTCTCTTGAATGACTCCTCATTCTTATTATCATCTGATTAAAAGATAACCCTTCATCTCACTTAATAACATAGTTTTATTCTTTCTTCTGTTTATAAAAGTGGTCAATGATAGCTATAAACACTCAGGGAGAGGAAGGATGAGAAAACCTTCAAAATGATGTTCTCCCACCATCCACACTTAACCTTCATGAACCGATGTCTGTGTGTTTGTGTAAGTGTGACTGTGGGCTTCCTTGGTAGCTCAGTGGTAAAGAATCTTCTGCCTGTCAATGCAGGAAGTGGATTTGATCCCTGAGTTGGGGCAGTCCCCTGGAGGAGGAAATGGCAACCCACGCCAATCTTCTTGTGGGGAAATCCCAAGGACAGAGGAGCCTGGCAGGCTACAGTCCACGGGGTCCCAAAGAGTCAAACACGATTTAGGGACTAAAAAACCAAAAGGTGACTGTGCTTTGCTCATCTGTCCCATGATGTGTGCGTGTATATTACTGAAATGCTTGACTCCCATGTAACTCTGACTTTGAACCTCGTGGGTTCGTTCTGAAACATTATTGCAATCAAGCATAAATGATACTTGATATTTATTCGAAGAGATTTTTCTTGATGATGCGTGCAGGGATTTATTAACATAAAACATCACCCAGCTTTTTATCTGGACTCAAGGATCTCTTTGGGGTTGCTGTTTCTTCACTTTGAAGGAAGTGCTGGTGTGAAGGGAAGCAGGACCCAGTGGATGCCGAGCAATGAAAACCTCTGGGAGGAGTCACTAGTGATGCTCTAGGAAGAACAGGAAGAAGAGGAAGAAATGATTCACCAGGAAGTGACGACTGAGGGTGAGTTAATAGCAGGAGAAGCATTCTGCCATCTTTTAAACGGGAGAATGGATTCAAAGACCTGCCAGTCGGGGTGGGTGGGGGAAGCAAAACTGTGTACAGGAGCAGAGGCTTCGTATTTATTTGTTCTTTTAATTTTATTTATTTATAGTTTTATTGAAGTAAAGTTGACTTACCATGTTGCGTTAGAGTCTGGTGTACAGCAGATTGATTCAGTGCATATGTGTGTGCGTGTGTGTGTGTGTGTGCGTGTGTGCACGCATGTGTGTTCAATCATGCCTGTCACTTTGTGACCCCATGGACTATAACCTGCCAGGCTTCTCTGTCCTTGGAATTTCCCAGGCAAGAATACTGGAGTGGATTGCCATTTCTTACTCCAGGGGATTGACCTGACCCAGGGATCAAAGCCATATTTCCTGCTTGGCAGGAAGATTCTTTACCACTGAGCCACTTGGGAAGCCCATACGTATATACATGTTTATATACATTTTTTCAGATTCTTTTTCCGTTATAGGCTATTACAAGCTGTTGAATATAGTTCCCTGTGCTGTGAGGCGGGTTCTCTTGTTGTTTATCTATTTTATACATGGTAGTATGTATCTGTTAACCCTGAGGTCTTAATTTATCCTTAATTTGTTTTCCATGGCTGTGAGTTTCTGTTTTGTAAATAAGTTCATTTGTATCATTCTTAGATTTCACATTTAAATCATTTCATATAATAATACATAGGTATATATATATATCTCTCCCTACATCTTTGAGAAATGTAAATCAAAACTACATCTCACACTTGTCAGAATGGCCAGCATCAAGAAGTCTTAAAAATAATAAACGCTGGAAAGGGTGTGGAGAGAAGGGAACACTTTTACACTGTTCGTGGGAAAGTAAAATTGGTGCAGTCACTATGGAAAACAGTATGGAGTTTCCTTAAAAGCTAAAACTAGTATTTAGCAATCCCACTCCTGGGCATATGTCAGGAGAAAACTAATTCAAAAAGATACATACAGTCCAATGTTCATAGCTCAATTCGTAACAGCCAATGAAACTTTGCTGTACATGCTACATAGAAATGACACATATTCAGAAGTAATTTCTAACCCGCTCTGTACTTCCCTTATTATATTTATAGTCCATCTTCGCCTACTAGAATGTAAGTTCCACAAAAGTAGAAATTTTTGCCTGCTTCATCCGCCAAGGTACTCCCAGAGACAAAAACAGTGCCAGCATGAAAGCAGCTGCACCCCAAGCTGTTGAATGCGTTCAACCTTTCTAAACTCCTCTCGAGCGCAGTGTTTCAGCCTAGCAAGAGGTCCTGCAGAGGAGAAATCAAATATTTGATTTGCCTTCATTCTATAGTGCTTTCTGAACAATAGGAAATTCCAAACAGCCAAACACATCAATGGAAACTCCAACACACATACAATTATTAGGATGTTGAGACTGGTCTGTCTCAAACAGAGGTGACACAAAATATGATTTTTCAGATAGAATAAGATCCTGGGCAACAATTTCTTCAACCCCCGTTATGTAAGTCCTTTGCTGCTTCTCCAAATATTCAAGATATTTCTATTTCTATCTGACTGTATAGAAGCCAACACATTGTAGCTGGGAGACCTGTCTCTCCTCCAAGAACCTCCAAGGAACTCTTAATTCTTGGCAAGACCCTCCCCTTAACCAATTGCGTTGTACTCAGCTGTACTCAGGGCAATCGCATCCAGTAAGGTATTTCCAAGAAAAGCAGTCTTTTTAAGAGTAGCTATTTTAAGATGTAAATGACTAACAGGGTTAACCCTTTCTCAGACGGTTGCATTTTCAAAAGAATTTATAAACCCAACTGAATATCTGCTTGTGTAGACAGGGAACAAACATCTGATATTACTTTATATTACCGCTCCCATCTGATATACAAAAGAACAATCTCTCTGACATAATACTCATTTCTATAAGATGGCAAATCTCCAAAAATATAATCAAATTGCTGGATACTTGGAAGTTTATCTACTCTTCGATACCACTGTCAAGCATAATCCCAACAGTGAGAGAAGTATGTCATGTTGGAATATGAGCTTATTTGAGGGATGTTTATACTGCATACTTGTCAAAATACCAAGAAGAAAAATAAGTAAATCTATTCTTTCACTTCCCAGGTGGCACAGTGGTACAAGAATCCATTTGCCAATGCAGGAGATGGCAGGACACTTGGGTTAGACCCCGGGGTCAGAAAGATTCCCTGGAGGAGGGCATAGTAACCCACTCCAGTATTTTTGCCTGGGAAATTCCACGGCCAGAGGAGCCTGGTGGACTACAGTGCATGGGGTCACAAAGAGTTTGACACGACTGAGCAAGCATGCATGCTATTCTTTCAGTCTGATGTTTGGTCTACATGTATGTATGAGAGGAGAGAAAGAATGGAAAGGCAAGATAAATCTCAGAAATTTGGTGTTTAGTGTGAACTGGGGTGAATCATTAAAGCATTCACCTTTAGTAGCTAGCGTATTGGCACTGCATGGAAACCTAACCAGAGCACATTTGTACACCTGACCCTTTTAAAATTTATAAGCTTTTCCTATTGTCATGATTCTGCTTCATTCTAAACAGACTTTCAAGTTACATGTGCTTTAAAAAGGTCAAATGAGGGCTTCCCTGGGGGCTCAGTGGCAAAGACTCTGCCTGCCAATGCAGGAGACACACGTCGGATCCTTGATTCGGGAAGATCCCATGTGCCACGGAGCAACCAAGCCCGTGGGCCACACCCTTGAGCCTGTGCTGTGGAGCCCGTTTCAGCAGCTACTGAAACCCACACGCCCTAGAGCCCACGCTCCACAGCAAGAGCTGCGGGTTCGGTGGAACCTGAGTGTCCTGCCATCTCCTGCATTGGCAAGTGGATTCTTGTACCACCGTGCCACCTGGGAAGTGAAAGAATAGATTCACTTATTTTTCTTCTTGGTATTTTGACAAGTATGCAGTATAAACATCCCTCCAATAAGCTCATATTCCAACATGACATACTTCTCTCACTGTTGGGATTATGCTTGACAGTGGCATCAAAGAGCAGATAAACTTTCAAGTAGCTCATGTTCCACTGCAATGAGCTCACACACCACACTGAAGGGCGGTCCCCACTCGTGGCAACTAAAGAAACCCACGCAGCTACGAAGACCCAGCACAGCCGAAAAGAAATGAATAAATAAAAATTATATATTTTAAAAACCCTAAAATGTAAGACTGACCACTAAAGAAAAAAATGTCAAAATGCTTAATGGTGCTAAATAAGATGTTAACAACATTATATGTATATTAGTTGAATGACTAGAGTATGGAAAATGCATGTAGAGTATTCATTTCTTTATCAATTTTTATGGATGTTAGTAGTCTAGGAAGTTAATCAGTGTCTTTGGGATTGTTAAAAGTATTTTTCCATTGTTATTGTTGGGATATTGTTGACTTATTACAGTTATTTATGTTTTGCCTGTAATTTGTAATGGCATGTTTTTCAACATTCTGTCTGACAAAGGCAAACAGCAAATCAAAGCTGGAATTTTTTTTCATTAGAATTTTGTTGAAGCTGGTAGAACTCCATTAGAAAGACATGTTATATGAAAGTGAGAATTTCTACTGTACAGAAAGACAGTACAGTATTTTGGTGAGACAGTGGACATAGACTAACCTGGGCTCACAAGATGGACTTAGCAACAGACTGGCAATGAGAGGAAAAAGGCTGTGAACTTGAAGATAGATAAATAGGAACTGTCTAATTAGAAAAAGAAAATAGACTAGAAAAGCATGATCAGAGCCTCAGTGACATGCACCATAATACTGCGTGGTCTAACATACACGTAACTGGGTCCCAAACAGGCAAGCGAAGGAGAAGGGGGAAGAAAAACACCTGAAGAGTCAAATGGCAAAATTTCCCAAAGTTAATGGAAAACATCAATTAATAGAGTTAAGAATCTCAGGAACTCCAAACAGAATAAACACAAAGCAAGGACGCTGTATGAGTTTACTAGGGCGGCCGTCACTAGGCACCACTACTGGCGGCCTGAACAGAGATCGGTTTTCTCACTGTTCTGGATGCTAGAAGTCCACAATTAAGGGGTAGAAGGCTTGATTTCTCTCGAGGCCCCTCTGCCCACCTGCAGATGACCATCGCTTGCTGCGTCCTCACACGGCCCTCCCTCTGAGCATGTGCATGTCTGTGGGGCTCTCTCTGTGTCCCAGGCTCCTCTTCTTATAGGTCCACCAGTTGACTGAATTATGGCCCACTCTAAAGGTCTGGTTTTACTTTCAGTTCAGTTCAGTTCAGTCGCTCAGTCGTGTCCGACTCCTTAACGACCCCATGAATTGCAGCATGCCAGGCCTCCCTGTCCATCACCAACTCCCGGAGTTCACTCAGACTCACGTCCGTCAAGTCGGTGATGCCATCCAGCCATCTCATCCTCTGTCGTCCCCTTCTCCTCCTGCCCCCCAATCCCTCCAAGCATCAGGGGACCTTAATCACCTCTTAAAATGCCCTCTCTCCAAATACAGTGTCATTCTGACATATTAGGGCTTCAATACAGGAAGTCTGGGTGACACAATTCAGCCCATAATACACATTGGAACCCTTTTATACTCAAACTGCCGAAAACCACTGATGGCAAAATGTGGAAAAGGCTGAGAAGAAAGACACAGCTTGTATAACAGCAGCGCTAGAAGTGCCAGCTTACTTTTCATTAAAAAGAAGAAACCTGGAATAGTGAAATGACATCTTCCATTAACAACTCAGAATTTTATGTGCTGTAAAAAGGTCCTTTAAAAAGAGGATAAAATAAACACTTTCAGATAAACATAATCTGAAAAACAATTATCACCAGCGAACCAGACCTGCTCAACGAAGCTCTTTAGGTAGAGGGGGGATCTGAATCTATCCACGAGAATGAAGAGTACAAAAATGGTCAATATTGGGGTAAACATAACAGCTGAGTGTTAAAAGCAAAAACATTAACTTTATACTCTTGGATTTAAAAATGTATCTATATATTCTAATGCATGACAATAAAAGAACAAAGGCCTAAGGGATAAATGAAAATCTGTACCTGTAAGGATTCAGCATTTTTAAAATGTTACAAACCAATACAGTATTGTAAAGTAAAATAAAGTAAAAATAAAAATTAAATTAAAAAAAATAAAATGTTACAATACTAACAGTAAGGTAAGGGTGAATATTATACTCCCCAAAGAAACTTCTAAAAAATTACGGAAAGAAACATAGCTTCAAAACCAACACAGCAATTAGCAATGAGAGCTAAAAATATTCAATATTCAATGAACCCATAAAAAGAAAAAAAAAAAAGTAGGGAAACTGAAAACAGGTGCGAAAATTACAAAATAAATCACAACATAGACATGAGCCCAGTTATCCCAATACTTACATGAAATGTAAAAAAATCGGAACTGTCCAGAAGTCTCCGACTGGAGACAGAGTGGGAGAGGGGTGAGCAAGGCTCAGCTATTTGCTGCTTTCAGAAGGTACCCCGTCACATAAAGACCCAGGGCAGAGGCAAAGCGATGGGGGCACACACCAAACAAATACGAAGCCTAGAAAGTTTGTGTTAACTGGGGAGCTGAAGCCTTTTTATTTTTTAAATGCATTTATGAAGTTTTACCAGCCTATTTGTTTTGAAGGAAGGAAGAATGTGAATATATGTCATTTCTACGTAGCATGTTAGAATATAAAGTCTATTAGGAGGTTAAGTGCTGTAAAGAAAGAGCAGAGTGAAGGTCACATAGAGACACAGACGCAGAGAATGTATGGACACGAGGCAGAAAGGGAGGGCGGGATGAATGGGGAGGTTGGGTTTGACATTTACACACGATACACTATTGACTCTATGTGCAAATCAGATACCTAATGAGAACAAACTGTGTGTTGAACACAGGAAACTCTACTCAGGGCTCTGTGGTGACCTAAATGGGAAGGACATGTGAAGAAGAGGGGATATACGTATGCATATGGAGAAGGAAATGGCAACCCACTCCAGTACTCTTGCCTGGGAAATCCCGTGGATGGAGGAGCCTGGCAGGCTACAGTCCATGGGGTTGCAAAGAGTTGGACATGACTGAGTGACTTGTTAAAAAGTAATATATACATACAGCTGACTCCCTGATAGCTCAACTGGTAAAGAATCTGCCTGCAATACAGGAGACTCTGGTTCGATTCCTGGGTTGGAAAGATCCCCTGGAGAAGGGATAGGTTACCCACTCCAGTATTCTTGGGCTTCCCTTGTGGCTCACCTGGTAAAGAATCTGCCTGCAATGTGGAAGACCTGGGTTTGATCCCTGGGTTGGGAAGCTCCCCTGGAGAACGGAAGGGCTACCCACTCCAGTGTTCTGGCCTGGAGAATTCCATGGACAGCCCGTAGGATCTTAAAGAGTCAGACACGACTGAGCAACTTTCACTTCACTCGCAGCTGATTCACCTTGCTGTACAGCAGAAACTAACACAACATTGTAAAGCAACTCTGAAACCGTGAGTGAAAGCGTTAGTTGCTCAGTCGTGTCCCACTCTTTTGGGACCCCATGGACTGTAGCCCACCAGGCTCCTCCATCCATGGGATTCTCCAGGCAAGAACACTGGAGTGGGTAATCAATCCCTTCTCCACGGGATCGTCCCTGCCCAGGATCTCCAGCATTGCAGGTGGACTCTTTACCTTCTGAGCCACCAGGAGACCCAAAGCAATACAAATTTTTTAAAAAAAGAAAAAGAAAAAAAAAAGTGACGGTCACAAGAGCGTGAGGCAGAGATGAGGGTGTGTTATTAAACAGGAGAAGTAGGGGGCTCCCTGGGTAAGCGTCACTTGAGCTAAGACTTAAAGGAGGTGGGGGAATGAGTCATACAGATTTGGGGGGAAATGATGGTTCCAAGCAAAGGGAACAGGACCCAAGCGCGTGCTGAGCTAGAAGCAAGCCTGACCATTTCAGGAGTGACATGCTGGCTGACAGCGGAGCGGAGGAGTGGGAGACGCATTAAGGAGACGTGCTGGACAAGTGGTCAGAGATCAGGCTGGGCAGAGTCTTGCAGGTCATGAAAGAGAACTTGGAGTCTACTAGGAATGGGATGGGAGGCCACTGGGTGATATTAAGCAGAGGATTCCGTGAGAACTGGAGTTGAGGAAAACCCTGCCCTGTTTGGACAAGCAAAGACACACTCTTTTCGCATATCATACCGTGATGGGTTTCGTTTTGTCATGCTGCAGGGGCACAAGTATTGTAAATGCAGTCGGTATTCTCTCACAGAAGCCAGAGAGTGACAGTGAGGTCTGTGTGGCAAGCTGAAGAAATGTTTATTCTTCTGGAATTTATTTATCCCAAGAAAGCACTAAAGCATACGGAACTGAAAGCTATTCATTTAGTGCTAACAATTTGGGAACTGAAAACTTAAGTTTCAATACTTCAACACTATTAATTTATAATCCCTAGGAGCTCAAAAAAAACCCTTTGGGGTTCTGTAATACCTGATAGACTTTTGTTTGAAGTCTCCATTTATTTCTGTTTACAACACCTCAGAGTCCTGGTTTTCTGCCTCGGTCCTATAACTCTCCTTACTCATCGCGTCTGCTGTCATCTTCCGCCTCCTCCTCCTCCACAACTGCTAATCTCCTCTCCTTACATTGGGAAGACTATCCATGCAGTTCTGGTCTTGAGCCATTTCTAATTCTTTGCAAAAGATAAGTTACATTGAATATATTACATCTGACATGCAAAATGAAGAGATATTTGGGGTTTTATATGCTTATTATTGTTATGTTTTATGATTGAATTCCATTCCAGGATCACAGAAACAATTGTCTAAACCAGACCTTCAGATAATTGTGAACATTTTGAAATTGTGAAAATCTCTAATTGTGAACATTCTCCAATCTGCTTGGGACGTGGTTTTGGATTGGTCTCAGGAATGAAGAGAAAGCAAGAGAGTGTACTAATTTGTTAGGGCTGCAGTAGCAGATACCAGACTAAAGACTGGGTGTCTTTAATAAGAGAAACTCATTTCCTCACAATTCTGGAGGCTAGGTGTTTGAGATTAGGATGTCAGAGGCCTCAGGTTCTTCTGAGGCCTCTGTCCTTAGCTTGTTGATGGCCATCTTCTCCCTGCCATCTTCACGTGGTCTTTGCTATGTGTGTGTCTGTTTATGTCCTAATCTTTTTTCTTTTCAAAATAAGGATACCCGTCATATTGGATTAGGGTCATGCATGTGATGTTACTTTACCTTACTTGCCTCTCTAAAGGTCCCCAAAGGGTGATATTCTGAGGTCCTGGGGTTAGGACTTCAATCCATGAATTTGGGGAGGAGCAAAATTCAGTCCATATCAAGGGGAAATGGGCTTAAACTACTTTACCTGCAGAAAAAAAAAAAAAAAAAAAACCTGTCGGAAATGAAGCCTGAGGGAGCAGGACTGTCCAGATTGCCCAGATAGTTAACCACACTCTTGTACTAATATATTTAGTGAGAACGTGTGCTGAACCATTTAGTTAGTGGTTAAACTATTTTTTGAACATATTAATATTCACAAGCAGATTCACACAAACCCAGTAAGAAAACTCAAAACGGATGCCACAGGATAGTTTGGAATCCCTAAGTTCATGCCGAATGACGGCCTTTCCCTAGGATGTGAATGAACTCTGAATGATCGCTTCTGGTGGACAGGATCTGTCCAGAGCACCCTCTCTGCAGTGCGTGGGGTCCACATCTCTAAGGCTCAAAGGGTCCTTTTCTCTTGACAGTTCCTGAAATCAAAGCGCTCAAGCGCAGATCAGGAGTCTCAGGGGCAACTTCCTCCTAAAATCGGTGGCTCTGGAGTTTATGTTGCTTCCTTCCTCTGGGATGCTCCGGCGAGGTGCCCACTAAATCCATAAGCTCTGAAGCCCGAATGCATCACCCTGGGGAGCTTTGTGGCTGGGCTTCCCTCGGAGGAGTGGATGAAAGGACTTAAGCTGCCCGGACTCTGGGGAATAATAGCTGCAAATCCAGGAGCTGACTCAGCCTCCAGCCTCCTTCGGGACGGGATTGCTTTGGAGGAGCCTGGAGTTGAGGGAGGCTTCCCTTTCAGGATGCGGCTTCGCCCTTTCAAGTCGGCGGAAGGCCTGCTGCCCGGCTGCGCTGGGTTTCCCGGCTCTGGCGAGGACACGCCTGGAGCGGCCTTCCCCCAGCAGCCAGAGGCTCAGGTGAGGGGCCGGGGGTCCCCCGCTGCGGCTCCGGGTCCTCCGCTGCCGCCCGCAGCCGTCCACGCCCCCGTCTCTGGGGAGATGTGGCTGCACCGCCCACTCTGCCGCTCACCTGTTGTTCTGTCCGGGTCTCTCATTCCCCATCCTGTCTCGCCGCTAGTCAGATGCTGGTGTGACGCTTAGTGAAATGCGGTTTGGCCGCGTTTCCTGTTCAAAAGGCCAAGGGCATAAAGCCAGCGACTTCCGTGTCAGTAGCACTGCTTTAGGGAGGGACAGCAAACACTTTTCCCTGTTTCAGTTCTCCTGAGATAAGCATATGTCAAGATGTGTCTGTTCCGACCCTGATATCCACACACCGCACACACACACACGTGCACACAACCATTTCCTCTGTCATTGTCAATAATTGCAACTCATTGCATCCAATAGGACTCTGCTCTGTGACCCAGTGTATTTCCATATATCTCCCTTTTCACTATTAAAGGGTACGACGTGTTAGCTGTGTGTGACTCTTCGCGACCCCATGGACTGTAGCCCACCAGGCTCCTCTGTCCATGGGATTCTCCAGGCCAGAATACTGGAGTGGGTTGCCATGCCTCCTCCAGGGGATCTTCCCAACCCAGGGATGGAACCCAGGTCTCCGGCATTGCAGGCAGATTCTTTACCATATGAGCCACAAGGGACGCATTAAAGGGCAAAAGTAAAATAAAATACATAAAAGAGGAAAAGATAACAACCTCTGATCAACAAGATTTTATTGATGTTAGCATTTGAAATAAGAGCGTGGGCTTGGTATTGAAACTGAAATTTGATGGGTCTTATCTTCACTGAATCAGGAATCCTTTTTGTCTCTCTTTTTTCCCTCTCTCTGATACAAATTCATTTTGGATTTTTATGAGATGTCAAACTTCCTCCGGTGGTGTGAGAAGCAGCTAGAAGGTTTTGAGTAAAAGGTTGCAGGGCGTGATTGACACAGCCTGGTAAGGGCACAGCTTTGCTGACAAGCTGTAAATCGGGCAGTGAATTACAGTGTACAGGTGCTTTTTAGGAAGGCTCTGACTAGATAATTTGTGGACATCAGCCTGTATATCAGCGGCGGGAGCCTGCAAATGGCTCCAGGGTTGGACGCAGAATCATTTTTTCTCCGTGACGTGGGCTCCTTTCTTGAGCCCAGGAGAGGGTGTGTGCGTGTCTATGACAATGAGTTATGGTGGCCAGTGGAAGGGGGCGGGGGTGATTATGGATTATGTTGATGAAAAGTACAGCCATCACTCACACGAGCTTTGGCAGAAACTTCCAATCAAGACTCCACTTCCTGGCCCTGGTGGATTAAGTGAAAGAAAAAAAAAAGTGCTTGAAGTTCCATTGAGAAGCAGGCCACATCTTCATAAATAAACGTTGACAACAAAGGTGCCTGAAAATATATGCTTTTCAAATTTAACGAACGTAAATCACGAGTGAAGTGTCTCTGTGTGAACTACAGTGTCCCACTGATGGCTGGTTTCCTTTTGGTTCCTAAGAACTTAGTCCTTTTTATTCTCATGTTAAAGTCAGACTTTTTTTTTTTTTTTTTTGCTTCATCAGGACTTGAAATAAGACAGGATATTGGAAGAAAGTAAGAGGGGAAAGGTAACTTTATCAGTCTACAAATATTTGTAGGCACTTGTTTTATTTTAGCCTTTTATGTGACAATGCAGGCAGACTCCTCTGCCCCTCCCTGCCACCAAGTACTTCCCTTCATTGGTTTTTCTGTCAATCCTTTGAAGTTTGAAGTGGAACCTTTAAAGAAATTTCCTATATTTTTATTTCCACGGATGTTCCATTTTAAATTAATCTTATGTTATAGGTGAAACCTTAGAATTATTTCTTCTTTGTGATTTTCTTTTTATAATTGCTTTTCTTTTCCTAGAAACACATCTAGTGGCCTTTATAACTAAGCAAAGGAGAGATATGTTGTTACAAAAATATTCCAAAGGCATAATATTAAATGAATCTCCTTTCCTGCTCCCAAGAGACAGATTAATACCACATTCGTTCCTTACTATATATACATCCTTTTATGATATGTTAACAAATAATGTATGTGCAACTGCTATTTTGTTTTTTTCTAAATAAAAGGACAAGTCATTATACATTTTCACTCGAGTTCCTTTTAAAAAGTCCCCAAAATACAAGAAGATAACTAACAGGTTAAGTAGAAGTTTCCCTTATGAAATAACAAAAGTCAGGAAAATGTGATAAAACTTAGAGAAAGTCATTTTTTGTGTTGCTAATTATTTGCACAAGTTTAGAATGAAATCAAAAGAGAAAAGAGAAATAAATGGCACGCGATAAAATCAAACTGTTAGAAAGGTACTTAGTGGTTTTTATTTCTCTCTTGGATTTTTATATTAAGAAAATAAAATACAGCTCATAAATTTATTTGCTTTGCCTGCATGCATTATGCTTGATATAAAACAAGTTTGGAAAATAAGCGAGGAATATTTAAAATGAAACTTTAAATATTTCAGGGAACACCATTTATGAGGTTAGTATTGCTCTGTTATCAATTTTCTCTGAACATTTATTAAAGAATATCTTTTGTTTTAATTTGCCCAAGACAAAGCAGTTTAGAGACATTTACAAAGATGAGGAGGGAGCTTCAGTTAACCTTCATTGCTGAAATATTTTATGTGCATGAATTACAATATAACAGGATAATTACCTAGTACTTTTTGTGGAGAAATCCTAATAAAGAAAGAAATTGATTTATACCTAATGAAATTCAAGCTCTTCATTTCTTATCACATTTTTATTACTAGAGTGGTTGTAAACTCTTATTTTGAGACCAATGGAAAAAGTTTCTAACTTACATCTAAGGTTGAAGAAGCTCTGTGATTGCAATTTATATTCAATTAAATTAATAGCCAAGTTGCTGTTGCAAAACACACTCTTAAAAGTCCTTATGTGCTGTGTGGTGCTGAACCTCATTTTATTTCCTAGAGAAATTAGACAGAAGGGTCTAAAGTTTATTCAACCATGTTGAATTCTAAATATTAACTTCATCCAGGGGAAGATTTTTTTCTGGACTCTTCCATTTAATACCTAATTTTTAATCTGCTGTTTAAAACAATAATCCTTCAGTTCAGTTCAGTTCAGTCACTCAGTTGTATCCGACTCTGCGACCCCATGAATCGCAGCACGCCAGGCCTCCTTGTCCATCACCATCTCCTGCAGTTCACTCAAACTCATGTCCATCAAGTCCGTGATGCCATCCAGCCATCTCATCCTCTGTCATCCCCTTCTCCTCCTGTCCCTAATCCCTCCCAGCATCAGAGTCTTTTCCAATGAGTCAACTCTTCGCATGAGGTGGCCAAAGTACTGGAGTTTCAGCTTTAGCATCCTTCCTTCCAAAGAACACCCAGGACTGATCTCCTTCAGAATGGACTGGTTGGATCTCCTTGCAGTCCAAGGGACTCTCAAGAGTCTTCTCCAACACCACATTTCAAAAGCATCAATTCTTCGGCGCTCAGCTTTCTTCACTGTCCAACTCTCACATCCATACAGGACCACTGGAAAAACCATAGCCTTGACTAAACAGACCTTTGTTGGCAAAGTAATGTCTCTGCTTTTCAATATGCTGTCTAGGTTGGTCGTAACTTTTCTTCCAAGGAGTAAGAGATTTCACAGGACATGTATTTCTTTCTGAGAGTAACTGATGAGAAAATAAAGTGAATGCTTCGAGGATTACTTCCAAGTTTGAAAACCTGAGAAGTTGTTTGGAACCTAGGACAAATATGACTTACCTACAATAGTTAAATTTACCCTTGTGTTTTCTTTTCTTAAGCCGGTGAAGAACCAATTAACGTCAGTTTTATTGATTGTGTTGGCAAAATGGGCTCTTGTCTTCCTGGAGCCCACGTGAAATGAACGCTACTTTAATTCCAGGCTGTGAAAGTAGGGAGGTTTGCACATCTCTGCTCTCTCTGCCTAGATCTGTTCCCACCTGCACCCCTACAAGCTTCAAGAAAGGTGTGAAGAGAAAGGATGTTGTTTATACCAGATACTTCAGAGCAAGCAGGGGAGGCAGAAAATAGCACCTGAAAGAAAAAAAATTGTGACAGGTTCTCCTTAGTGAAACATACTAAAAAATAAAATTTCCTCATCAGATTTTTATCCTACACCTATTAATTAAAGCAGAAGAAGTTTTCTTTGGCTTTATTTAATGCTAGCAAATCCTGGTGTGCCCATACATATATATGTATATTCTACATCTAAAATATGTAATAATTTAAAGATATAATAAGCTACCTTAATCTTTGTAGTAATTATTTTTCAATGAAATTTCTTTTTGCCAAGGGCTATCATGCATCATAGTCAATATATATAATGCCAAATATTAAAACAACTGAAAAACTTAGTAAGATGCTTTTTTCCTTCCAGTTTTCATTGTGCAATTTAAAATAATGCTTGGAGTAACATTGTATCCAGTTAAGACTTTTCCATATTGGTGTCTTCAAACTTGCACAATTAAGAATTTGCATAAACTGGAAGCAAAAGAACAAAAAGCAGTAAGTTTTATGATGGCATCAGTTAGGAGTTTGGGATTAACATACACACACTACTATATATAAAATAGATAACCAACAAAGACCTACTGTATAGCAAAGGGAACTTTATTCAATATTTTGTAACAACCTACAAGGAAAATAGTATGAAAAAGAATAGATATATATGTACGTATAACTGAACCACTTTGCTGTATACCTAACACAACATTGTAAATTAACTGTAAATTAATTTCAATTCTTAAAAAAAAAGCTGTTTTAGTAAAATTTTTAAATGCACACACACACACAAAAGACTTATGGAATGTGATAATCAAGAGCAAAACTATACCAACTGGACCTTGGGAGAGCTTCTGGAGACTATGAGATTAACATTTAAATCAGCAGACTTTGAGTGAAACAGGTTCTTCTCCATGATATGGATGCTACTGCTAAGTCACTTCAGTCGTGTCCAACTCTGTGCGACCCCATAGACGGCAGCCCACCAGGCTCCCCCGTCCCTGGGATTCTCCAGGCAAGAACACTGGAGTGGGTTGCCATTTCCTTCTCCAGTGCAGGAAAGTGAAAAGTGAAAATGAATTCGCTTAGTTGTGAACGACCCTCAGCGACCCCATGGACTGCAGCCTTCCAGGCTCCTCCATCCGTGGGATTTTCCAGGCAAGAGTACTGGAGTGGGTTGCCATACGGATGGGTCTCATCTAATCAGGTGAAGATTCTAGGAGAAAAGACTGAGATTCCACCAGGAGGAGGGAATTCTGCCTTCAGCCTGACTTCAGACTCGAGTTGCAACATCAGCTCTTCGCTGGGTCTCCAGCCTGCTGCCTGCCCTGCAGGCTTTGGACTGGTTACCCTGCAATCACATGAGCCAATTCCTTAAGCTCAGTCTCTGTCTATATATTCATGTATCTATCTCTCCATCTACTTATCTGTCAGTCCATGCCCTAGAGGTTCAGGTTCTTTAGAGAATGCTTTCTGATACATTTATCCATTCAGTCCAAGCAGCAGGCAGGGAGAATACTAGGTGGTCCACCATATTGCACATAATAATGGTGTCAGGAATATAGGAAATGTAGTTTAAATGGGAATAAAAGACTGGCGTGTACTTCATGAATGTGAGCAAATGCCAGGAGATAGTGGAGGACAGAGGGGCCTGGAGTGCTGCAATTCACAGGGTTGCAAAGACAAGACTTAGCCGCTGAACAGCCAGTAACAATGTGCTGCGTGTGGAAATAGAGTACACAGGAAGCATAAAGGAGCGGGGAAACGTGGAGGCAGTGAGAGCAAAGGCCTGCGAACCGTCTCAGAGAGACTGCAGACAGCTCTGCTGTGGCCAGGAGAGGCCTTCGGAAGGGTCTGCAGATTCCTGGCGACCCAAGGGCTCGACCAATGCCATTCCTCCGTGACATACGTAGTTTGAGGGCGGGTAGCGTGGCTCGAGAAAGCTTGAATGAAAGTCTTGCCATGCCGTGGTAAGTCGCGTCAGTCATGTCTGACTCTTCATGACCTTATGGACTTGTAGCCCGCCAGGCTCCTCTGTCCATGGAATTCTCCAGGCAAGAATACTGGACTGGGTTGCATGCCCTCCTCCGGAGAATCTTCCCGACCCCAGGATTGAACCTGCAGTCTCTTAAGTTCCCTGTTAGCAGGTGGCTTCTTTACCACTAGCGCCACCTGGGAAGCCCAAATGAAAGTCTTGCTGCCCCTCAAAATGCAATAAAGGTGAGAAATAGACCCGTAAGATGGGATGGTTGCTCTCCGCACACACGAGTCCCTGATGGAGTGCTTTGTTGTTGCAGTGACTGTTGTTGATGAAAGTGACCGGTCTCAGACCCTGGCAGGAGCATCAGCTATGTCGGTCACCTGTTCTCAGGAGCACCAGCTGGAGACCGAGCCAAGAGTGGTGCACTGCCCGGGGGTGGGGTAAGATGCACTAACACGAACGTTGAATCAAACTTCCATTCTGCGACCGTGTCATCTCTAAAAACATGCTCCCAATTTACGTATTTGTCTTTCTTGATTCTCACGGTCCACTCAAACCTGACCTGGGCAAGATGCCATTAACTGCTATTTTCCACTCAAAGTTTTACCCAGATGCTTCCCCATAACAGCTGCATTCTTTGGGTCACCTGAGACATTATTCTTCCAGAGTCTTCACTCATCTGATTTATTCATGCAATTTATTTGCTAAATATAATGTATCTTGTGCTATTTAGTCCCTAAGTCATGTCCGACTCTTTTGCGGCCCCATGGACTGTAGCCCGCCAGGCTCCTCTGGCCATGGAATTCTCCAGGCCAGAATACTGGAGTGGGTAGCCATTCCCTTCTCCAGGGGATCTTCCTGACCCACGGATTGAACCCGAGTTTCCTGCTTTGGCTCATTACCACTGAGCCACCTGAGAAGCCCCCCAAATATGTATGTGTATTCTTTTTTCAAAGTCTTTTCCATTTATAGGTCACTGCAAGGTATTCAGTTAGGCCCCTGCGCTGTGCAGTGCAGTAGGTCCTCGTCGTTCATCTGTTTTTGTTCAGTAGTACATCCGTGTTAGCCTCCTCACACATTCCTCCCATCCACCATTTTCCCGTTCCGCAAAGAGTCCTGAGGACCGCATGGAACTGACTGTATTTTATATTGCAACCTACAGTTTGGGAGTTAATTAAGAAAATATTCTGTTAATTAATTTCCTGAGCACTTCTTATCAATACACATGCAAACTGTGAAGCTATTTTAAGGAAACATTTCTGGTTCAGCTACTTATTAGGCACTTCATTGATTTCAAAGTGTGTTTTAGGGAATGGTGAAACATGATAACTATAATTCTGCTAAGATTTCTTAAAGGCAGGAAAGTGGATTAGACCAAAGTGATGAACAAACCAGCCAAGTTAAAGGCAAGTTGTGTGATACTAATTTTAATATATGCACACAGAAAAAAATAGCCTTTCAAGATAGAAAGATAATTCCAGTTAAGTCATGATAGAAATTTGCACAGGTATCTTTCTATAATGTAAAATTTAGTTAGAGTGTGTGTTCTAAGTCCCTCAGTTGTGTCTGACTCTTAGTGACCCCGTGGACTGTAGCCCATCAGGCTCCTCTGTCCATGGGGATTCTCCAGGCAAGAATACTGGAGTGGGTTGCCATTTCCTCCTCCAGGGGATCTTCCCAACCCAGAGACCAAACTGGCATCTCTTATGCCTCCTGCATTGGCAGGTGGGTTCTTTACCAGTGGTGCTACCTGGGAAGCCCTTTATTTACAGTACAGTGTCAAACTTCTTAAGGGTGAACACATATGCATGTGTGAAATGGGCAGACTTCTCACATACTGATAACCTTTAAATAAATAATCTGGCAATCGTAAACGTACTTCTTAGAATATGTACTGGCTTGCTTGTGCTTTCTACTTTTCATTAAGGTGGCAGACAGAGTAACAGTTCCTAAAAGATGTTCATGCTATACTCTGCCGGATGTGTGAATATTTAGGGTTACACAGCAAAGGAGAATTGAGACTGCAGGTGGGCTTAAGGATGCTAATCAGCTGACCTGGAGATGGAGGGGTTATCTTGCGTTATCCAGGTGGATCTGCCCTAATCACAAGGGCTCTTCAGTGCGGAGGAGGCAGACAGGGGACAGAGCGAGAGGCAAGTTAATACACTGGGAAGATCCGGCTGGCTATGCTGGCTTGAAGATGGAAGCGGACCTTCAACCACAGCAAGTGTGCAACTGCTACATTCTGGAAAGGCAAGAAAACAGATTCTTCCCTAGGCCTTCCAGAAAGGAACTCAGTCCTGCCAACACCTTGATTTCAGCCCAGTGAGACCTGTCAGATGGCTAACCTACAGACACAGGTGTTCTCATGGAATCTTTCAACAGGGATACGGGGCAAAGATGGTGATTTTCATCTTAGAAAGGAAGAAATCAGGACTCGGGAGATTTTTAGGCTGCCTGTCTAAATACTCAGTGGAGAAGGCAATGGCAACCCACTTCAGTCCTCTTGCCTGGAACATCCCATGGACAGAGGAGTCTGGTAGGCTACAGTCCATGTAGTCACGAAGAGTTGGACACAACTGAGTGACTTCACTTTCACTTTTCACTTTCATGCATTGGAGAAGGAAATGGCAACCCACTCCAGTGTTCTTGCCTGGAGAATCCCAGGGACGGGGAAGCCTGGTGGGCTGCCGTCTATGGGGTCGCACAGAGTCGGACACGACTGAAGCGACTTAGCAGCAGCAGCAACAATAAATGCCCAGGGGAGCCCAACTAGTC
Source organism: Capra hircus (assembly GCF_001704415.2). NCBI lineage: Eukaryota > Metazoa > Chordata > Mammalia > Artiodactyla > Bovidae > Capra > Capra hircus. Next base: position 4,244,053 of record NC_030819.1, read on the forward strand.
CAGCCTGGGCCATGAGCCATTGATTCTACCATTCTGGGACCACTGATTCTACCAAATCAAAGGCAGAAGAGGGTTTCTCTGAGCAAAGTGGGAGGTACCAAAAGGAAGGACCAGGAAATTCTGAATGGGCCCAAGTTGCCGATGTGTTCTTCAAACGTACTTTGCAGTAAGACAAATGAGTTCAAGCTCTCTATCTCCCATCCACTATTTGTGTGACTTTAATCTGTTTGAAATTATTGTCTTTGCCTCTAAAATAAAAGTTATAGTAGTTTCTTCCTCATAGTGTTGCAGGGAGGATTAAATGAGATAATGCATACATATGCCTTTGGCAAAGTGCCTGACACAAAATGTGCGAATGATAACACATTTTAAAACGAGAAATGTCATACACCAAGATGTGTGGAGTCACAACCTCGGTGGTGAATTGGGAGAAGTAATTTCTCTTTGATTTTTTTTTTTCAGTGCAGCGACTGTCCCGCGGGGATGGTTTTCAGTTGGTGTAACTAGCCAGCATGGCCCAGTGGGGACAGGCCAGAGGTTTCCTGGTAGCCCCAGGTGGCCTGGGATTTCAGACCAATACAAAAACCCATTGGTGGGCAAAAGATCGGATAACATTGCTAACCCACAGCTTGGAAAATCTGTCTCCAGATAAAATCGAGTTGACGGTTTTTACTTTTCATCAGTCTCTTTTTTTGTCACTCAGATTTGCTGGCTAAACACTGACCAGTTTCAGCCTGCCTAATTTAGGAAAATGGATAAGATTGCAAACCATTATTCGATAGCTTCAGGAGTCTAGTTTTTTTCTGCCATATCCATTCGAGTTGTCTGAATACCATGTGATTCTTGTCCTTGTCTTGCTTTTCATATTTTTTTTTCCTACTGCATTGTTGAAAAGCTCAAGGAAAAGCTTTTAGTTAGCTGATTTGATCTGTAGAGTTGAGAGTCTCATAAGGTTAGAATTGTTTTATTACAAAAGCAAACATTTGAAACTATGGATATACAGCTAAGAATGTTTGACTGAGCAGGTGACTTCAAAGATGAATACCTAGATAAATTCCAGAGTTTTTCAGATTTTATGAAATGAAGTGGAACCTTTTTTTTTTTTTTAAGAGTTCTTTAAAATGTTTTTTCTTTTCCCCGAAGATAAGATCGGTATTGCATATCAAAGGGCTTGATTTCAAATAGGCATAAATATGCATCTACAGCTCTGCTTGTGCTTTATTTCCTTTACTCTTTTTGAAGGAGCAAATATTTTATGAGTCATAAAAGATCAATTCTCCGTGCTCCTGGACTGAATCGAGTAACCCAAATGGAAGGGGCGTTTCAATGGAAGGCTCGTGCAAGGAGGCAGAGGTGTTTATTGCAAGAACGCACCTCACTAACCATCCTCCTTCTGTGGAAGCTTTTGTACCCAGGCAACAAACAGAACATGTTTTAAGAATCTAACTTCTTAATTAGAGAGATGTCAGAGTGGGTACTTACCACAAGAGAAATAAAGCATTATTATTATGGGAGATCTTTTTTTTTTTTTTTCAGTAGAAAGACTTACCTTTGATGAGCTCCGAGAATGAAACTCATTAGCTGCGACATAAAAACAAACACTTGAATGACAGAGGCAGTGAGAATATATTGCTAATGATCTCTCCACAGCTGATGGCCGGCTTCACTGGTCTCCTCCCAATTATGAGAAGCAGAGTGATATCATGAGACATCATATGCACGGCCAAGACGATCCTTCTCCTGCAGTTAAGGCTCAAATCACAGGGCTCCTTCAGCTTCGCTCCAGGAAAAGAGAAAGAAGTGTTTGCTCCACGACTGAATTAACTTTTCTCTCTGACAACTTCAAGCAACAGGAAAAATGGGACATGGCAGCAGAAAATGTTTGGTTGAGACATGAAGCCAAGTCAAGACACCCTTACGTACGGCAAGATACGCCTCAATAAAGAAAGCAGCAGTTCCGGGAGGACCAGCAGTGCTTGAGTCAAGCATCAAAGGATGATTCTGCGACAGGTACAACTCTGCCGTTTGCATTCATCACTATAAAGAAGCCGTTCAGATTCAACGCAACTTTCCACCTCTCCCTAAAATATATGATGTCTGAGGTTAACAGCTGCCTCGTCAGTGTCTGAAAAAAGTTGGCATATTGCTATAAATTGCGTATTTCTTACCAAAGTATTTAAATAGTGCTAAGGAATGTTTAATTGCAAGCAAAGGGAAAAAGCCACATTGGGAACATCTTTTTCCAAGAAAATGTCAAAAGCTAATTCACTTAATTAGAAGTCTGAATTACAGCACTTAATTTTTTTTAATTGAATGAGAATATTATAATAATTAAAGACAAACAATGTTTCTGAGCAATTGAGGATTAACGTTGAACTTAGAAATTCAGTATCCCGCAGTGGACTCGATCTGTGTTTCTGTATTTATAGAATCCGTATGGCGTATCTTTTTTTGGGGGCCATTGTCATTAACAGATTTTATAGACTATGGCTACATGTGTAGAAAATGGCCTGAACTTCATCCTCACGTGTTATCATCCTAAAAGCAATTCTTTATGGTTTTCTGTAGAGCATGTTGGGCTTCCCAGGTGGTGCTAGTGGTAAAGAATCTGCCTGTCAATGCAGAAGATGCCAGAGATGTGGGTTCGATCCCTGGGCTGGGAATATCCTTTAGAGAAGGGCACAGCACCCTACTCCAGTATTCTTGCTTGGAGAATCCCATGGACAGAGGAGCCTGGAAGACAACAGTCCATGGGGTCGCAAAGAGTTGGACATGCATGGACAAGTGACTTAGCAGACATGCACACACAGCGTGTTAGGAACCTTTAAAATTCTTGTTTAGGAGAGGAAGCTGTGAGGTGATATGGCTATCCCCATTAATAATCTAGATTCTCTTCTGTTATTTAAAATGCTTTCGGAGAGGTCGGTTGGTAGAATAATAGGCATCTAGAAGAATAGGCAGGCTTCCCTGGTGGTCCAGTGGTTAAGAATCCGTCTTGCAATGCAGGGGCACAGGTTCAACCCCTGGTCTAGGAGGATCCCACATGCCAAGGAGCAAATAAGCCCAAGTGCCACAACTCCTGAAGCCTGCATGCCTACAGCCCGTGCTCTGCAACAAGAGAGACCATTGCAATGAGAAGCGCTTGCACCCAACTAGAGAGCTGCCCCCGATTGCTGCCACCAGAGAAAGCCCGTGAGCAGCAACGAGACCCTTGCAGCCAAAAAAATAGAATAAATAAATCTTAAAAAAGAAAATAAAAAGATAGGCATTTAATTAATCTTAAAATCACTTAATAGGGTTGCTAGGATTTGGCAGAGGAGTTCTATCCTCCATGAAGATGGCTTGGGGGATAAGCTCTGTAACCCCATGGGGTGGTGGGTGTACCAGGAGCCCCTTTTGGTTGACATTGAGAGTCTCTCGGACTGCAAGGGTATCCAACCAGTCAGTCCTAAAGGAAATCAACCCTGGATATTCTTTGGAAGGACTGATGCTGAAGCTCCAGTGTTTTGGCCACCTGATATAAAGAGCTGATGCATTGGAAAAGACCCTGTAGCTGGGAAAGACTGCAGGCAAAAGGAGAGGGGGAGGCAGAGGATAAGATAGTTAGGTAGCACCATTGACTCCAAGGACATGAATCTGAGCAAATTCCAGGAGATGGTGAAGGGACGGGGAAGCCTGGCTTGCTGCAGTCCATGGGATTGCAAAGAGTGGAACATGACTTAGTGACTGAAAGTGAAAGTGAAAGTTGCTTAGTCGTGTCCGATTCTTTGCGACCCCATGAAACTCTCCAGGCCAGAATACTGGAGTGGGCAGCCTTTCCTTTCTCCTGGGGATCTTCCCAACACAGGGATCGAACCCAGATCTCCCTCATTGCAGGTGGATTCTTTACCAGCTGAGCCACAAGGGAAGCCCAAGAATATTGGAATGGGTAGCCTATCCCTTCTCCAGCAGGTCTTCTCGACCCAGGAATCGAACCGGGGTCTCTAGCATTGTAGGCAGTTCTTTACCAACTGAGCTATGAGGGAAGCCCAGTGACTGAACACAGCCTAAAGTGATAAGTGTCTCCATCTGGATGCTGAATATGACTAAACTGGGTGAATCTCTCACGCACTTGCCATTGAGACATCATGTAAACTGATCCCATTCACAACTTCACAGAGAGGAGGCTTTAGGAGAGCTGCTGGCCACAGAAGTGATGGGCAGTGCAGAAAACACTTTCCAGAAAACCGCCTGGCTCTGACTGTCCCCTTTTATTTCCAACTGGAAATGGTGAAAATAGCCCTCACTTTGCTTCATGGGTTTGCCAGGTAAGACGTGCATTCCCATAAAAGGAAAACGCTAGGTCGATTAAGGGACTTGCCTTCAGCCCCCGAGTCCCTCCTCTTGGCTGAATGAGAGGTGTATTACACCCCAGCCTCTCAGCATGGGTTTCGGCTGTCTGACAACGTCCTTGTTAAGAGTGACAAGCCAAGCTGGTGGGGCCCAATCACTAGCCTTGGAAGAGAGGTGCGCTAAGAGTGGGTCTCCAAGAAGCTTCCTAACCAGGAGGGCACAAAGCATGAGGCAGGAAGGAGCTGGCTTCTCTGGGGCTTTTAGGGGTAATCTTGTTAAGAAACAGAGGAAGATTATTTAAATGCCTCTTAAGCAGCAGTTCCTCCGTCTTGATATTTTCAAGGCCAGTAATCTGGTCTTTGTTTTATTCTGGGACTGCCAGCCTGAGAAGTGATAGGGCTGGCTTGCAGCTGAGGTTGGCAATGGGCTCGCCAGCGTCAGATGCCAGCTTAACTGGATGCTCCCAGAAACGCCAGAATCCTGTGCCTCCAATGCCAGCTCTGATTTGTATGAAACCAGCAGGTAATTTTCTTTGTTTGGAGGGATGATTTTTTTCCCCTTTCATGATTCACAATTAATTTTCTGGCTGGAAATACTGTGTCTGTGATACATTGATACATAAAACACTAGGAACATAGGAAGCAATTGGTAAAAAAATGCATTTCATCAAGTTTATTTTGTGTGCGTGAGATATATCACGTGTGTGGGTTCTGATCGATTTGTTTCCTGAAAAATTGAACACTAAAGCCCTTATTGCAAGGGTTAAAGCTTTTCTTGCTATGCCAGTGAAGTCAGAAAAAACTGTTTAAATGCTCAGTTACGACCTGAAGGGTTTTTTTTGTCCCCAGTGCATTCTAATTTAGTACCTAACTCCTACGATGCATGGCAATGAACATAAACTTGTATAATAAATTGAGTGAATTTTTTTTTTATGATAGAGATGAGAATGAAAGGCACGGATTTGCATTGAAACAGGTTGATGTGATTCACCAAGGTTTTGGCTTATGAATGCTTCCTTCTTAAGTATAGCTAGTTAGCTGAAAAACCTCAAATTATTCATCTTCCCCCCCGCCTTCCAGAAAAACCTCAAGCTGCAAACCATGCTAACTATAGAAAGTCATTCTCAAAATACGCGGTCATTTTCTTGGAAGAAGGTTGGCGATGCTGGAATGTGGATGGCTGTCCGTTATGCTAACATTTCGTCTAATCCCTTCAAAATTAAGTAAATTAAATGCTAATAAAACTCTTTTACTAAGGTGTCTACCAGCCCTGTGAAAGTCTCAGAGGAATACATACAGCTGTATTCAGGGTTCCAATAGAGTGCAAGATTATTTTCTCAAGTTTCAAGCTTAAATAAGCTGAAGATTTTGCTGGTTCTGGGTTGAGGTGGGGGGTGGCGGTGTGAGGATTAATGGAGCCATTTTTGAAAACCGTTGCTAATCAGACTAAAATGAATTGCACATTTATTGGAACGTTGGCCATCGCGGACACTTCACTGAGTTTGTGTGTGGAGCACATGCTGCTTACTTGGTGTCTTTTGTGAACTTATTTAAGTCGGTAGTAATTCCTTATTAAATATCCAGATCTGTGGGGAATCAAGCTATAATCCAAAATAAACTAACTTTGGAAAGTCATGTGTATCTGACTGTTGTGGACTCTCGTGAAATGGGTAGCAAGGTCATTCAAATTTCTATTTGGCAACAGCCAATATAAAGTAACGGTTCCCTAGTGGCCAAGCTGATCTTAAATGAAAGCACTGGAGGTATTTTCTGGAGGCTTAAAATATTTTTTTTTTGGAAATCTTTGAAACCAAATTGCTTAGGAGAAAACATAAGCATGCCTACTAAATGATAATAGAAAAGGATATTAGAAAAGATTTGTGCATTTATGAATTTATTACTTCTTTATGATATTTTTCAAGGCACCGTCAAAATTGTTTTCATGTTGTTACATGCCAAAAACTAACCTCAGTAACTGAATCGATTGTGTAGAAATAGCTCCTTCATAGAGGAATTCTTTAAGAATACGTTTTTGGATGGCATTTTCTAAAAATTCTATCTCTGTGACCAGAAATGGATATAAATGTCCAGAAAAATGAAATCCTTTGATTGACAAAACTTCTGGTCACTCAAAAATGTGATATGCTGGCTGATCACAGAAACAGCGGAATATATTTCGTTGCACAAGTTGAGTCTGTGTTTTAACCAGAATGTGTGTGACTTTTGTAAAGAGGTTGGGGCAAAGTAGGTGGGGGTAACTATATCCACCCAGCCCTGTTCTGCTATAAGATTGAGACCATTACAGAAAGTATATGTTCCAGACTGGGTCTTCATTACGACAACTGTTAAGCTGGTAAACAATCGGACACGTTATCTTGGTCCAGGATCCTGCATAGGGCTGGGACAATTTTTGTTAATAGCTGAAGTAGTTTGATTGTACACAATTCTTTGGCTGTCAGTAGTTTTACGCTGAATGGATTTGACTGCAGCAGAAACTGCTATTCAGCATTCTGGATTAGGAAGCAAGAAGGAACTGACATATTCAATCCTATTTAAGCAGGATAAGAGCAATACAAATAAACTCTAGAGCAATTTCATCAGTTGGCTGCCTAGAAATGATGATTACGCCTTGTGTTTTCAGTTGGAGATTCATGGATAAACCTCACACATTTGTTTAAAATTTGGGGAAAGCGGGGGGTGGTAAAGCAGAGAGGAATTTTGCTCAAGATAAAACTTGTACTTGGCTCTGTGGGGCAGAAGTATGCAAAGGCTTCCCCCACCCCACTTTGCTTTCGTAGACATTCAGGAATTTGATGAGAAAAATCAAATAAAGTTTTGTTCACTGAAGAGACATGAAAAGATGCCGCAAAACACGTTGGAAAGCCCTAGGTTGGAGATGCTTCGTGGCTCTAGCATGTATCAGACAACTTTGGGATTTTTCTTACAGTATAAGCTGTAGTGCAGACATACCTCTGGGGGGCTAAAAGAAAACAAAAATTTATTAAAAATCTGTTCACACAGCTATTGAGTTGCTACTGTAAATTCAAATAATCTGTTCTTTGTAGGGTCCTTCACAGCGCTATTAATGTCAGTGTGTTATTTTCATATGACCGACCAGAAGGCATCCTCATTTTAAAAATTAGGACTTTTTGGGTAGATATTCATAAATGTTTGTGCAGTGTTAAAATTGGAAAACGTTTTAATCACTGGTGGCCGTGTGCGTGCTTTCAAGAACGAGGTAATCCAGTACAGCAAGCCATGTAGAAACACTGATGCAGAATAAGGAATAAGCTATGTCTCATTCCCTGGGACTCTCTAAGGCAAGATGAATATCGACCACATTTGTATTTTTATCTCTATGTAAAGAGGGCAATAGTGATGGAGTTAATCTCTGGAGTTATCGCAGATGTGATTTTGATGCCTGGCTTTTCCTTATGGTTTCCAGATACAGCTGATTCTTCAGGGAATGACTTTGCTCACGTTCTGCCCCGCCCCCCGCCCCCCGCCCCCCCTCCCCCCCCCGGAACATTTCATTTTGGTCTCTGCAACTTTATGAGGAGTGGTACCTAGACACAGGCTGTTCATATCACCAGCAATTGAATGGGTTTATTCCTGACTGTTCATGTACATGGAGGGTCATAAAAATCTTAGTTTTTAAAGAGTCTTTCAAGGTAATTGTAGACCCAATTCCCTCAGCTGGAATTCTCCTTGGCCACGCTCCTGCCAAGTGCTGTGGATCAGATGAGGATCAAGTGGAACAGAGCGAAAGCAAAGTCATGCTCCAGAGAAGCAGTGGGCGGATATTAACACTGTATCAAGATGGAGTAGAGGGTCTCAACATGCAAGCTCAAGTCAGGGCCAACAAGAACCACCTTGGTTTCAGGAGTTCAGGGCCAACAGATACAACCAGGTTGATTTGCCTGAAGTTCCTTGGTCCTTGGTCCTGCATGGCTTTGAAAGATCGAGACAATGTCTTCCTGGTCACACAGTGGAATATTTAAAAATTATCACTCTGTATCTTACGTTGGGTCTTCCCTGGTGGCTCAGTGGTTAAAGAATCTGCCTGCTAAGAAGGACGCTGGAGTTTGATCCTTGGGCTGGGAAAATCCCCTGGAGGAGGGCATGGCAAGGCACTCTAGTATACTTGCTGGGATAATCCCATGGACAGAGGAGCCTGGCTGGCTACAGTCCATGGGGTCACAAAGATTCAGACACGACTAAGTGACTAAAAAACAACCACAATCTGACATTAAATTCTGGAGGATGTCCAGTGATAGGAGAACTTACCACCTCCAAGGAAGACATTTTGATTATTTTAAAAATTTATCCTGACAATCATATTTTAATTGCATTGAAGAGCCACTTATTATGTTTTCAGATTATTATAACTTGAGAAACTCTTGTGCTTCAGAAAGTGGCAACATTTCAAATAGTGGACAGCCACACACGTGATTTATTAACATTGTATGTGCTTGCATTTATGGTATTAATGAAGAGTTCTTGAAAGAAAAAATCACATATCTTCTGTGTGGCCTGCAAATACTGGCTGCTGAAAATTGTTTTGAAGGATTTCAAGACCTAGAGGAAACCAAAGGGGGAGCTGCAGCCATGCTTCTAGGTGTCCAACGGATAGATGGTCAGTCAAGTTCTTGGTGGCGGTACGCGTGGAGGTTGTGGTTGGCAGAATTTCTGTGGCACGTGTTACCCTCAACAGGGCTGTACTTTGTGTTTCTTTGGGAGTTGAGGTCTCCCAGGGGTAGCAAGGGCACAGTTGGCCCTGAAGGTGTCTGCTCCCACGCTTCAGCTCAACTTTGTGGACGGTCTGCTCCACCCACTGCCTCCCCTGACCCCATGTTTCTCTTCTGTTTGGGCTCCTGTTGCTTATTGAGTCTGAGAACTGGAGAAACAGGCTCTTCAGGTAAGTGTCTTAACTTTTCTGTCTGGAATGGCTGTCATAGATGTCGTTGTTCTGTGTCCACAGAGGGCGACCCAGCCTGTCAGTGAGGAGGGGTGACGAGAGGGAAGTCCTGCAGATCTCTCAAATCTCTGAGAATGAGCATGAGGTGTGTCGGCCATCTTGGATCCCATCACACGCCCATCCATGGAAAACCAGTCTTCCTCCGTCTCCTATCTGTGCCCACACTCATGTATCCAGGTGATTGCTGTTTTGCTGTTTCCGTGTCAAGAATTTTCCACTAATATGTAGAAATGTATCTGGAAAGATGGAAGTGTGTCTAACTTTTTTTTTTGGACAGTGTTTCTTTGCAGTTGGCTTGTTAGTACATTATAACCATTCTATTTGGTGGTGCTTTGTAATGGCAGGGCTTCCTTTGAATTATTAGGCTGTTCCAGAAGCTGATTGAACTCATTCAAACACAGGATCAGTAAAAAAGAATACAATTAATGCAAATTGAGCACTTACTGTGTGCTAAACACTGTGGACCTCTTGAGGTCCTCATTCTACAGAGGAAAACCTGAGCCACAGATAGGACCAGAAAATGGCTCATAGGGTTATAGGTGGCAGGGTTGGGATTTGAAGCCTGGGACATTGACTGTAAGGCTTACAGCCCTTGTCAAACGCTGTATTGCATCTCACATTTCATCCCTGGACATCCCAATGGCCTGGCACCATTAACACCACTCAGCGACAGTGGGAACTCATGGCTTTGCCTGCTCAGCATCTCTGTCCTTAAGAATGACCTTCCTTTGATGAAGAGTTGCCATTTTTTCTAAATTTTCAAGGTCACTGAGAAATTTTCATGACAGTATATTTGGACTGTCTCTCTTATAACCCTCCCCTCTTCTGCTAGGGTTGGGAATCTGGCAGAGTTGGGTCAAATGACATGCCTTCCTGCAAGCTTTGGAGGTGGGAATGAGAATGGAGATGTATTCTTCCTCTTCCAGGCTGAAATGGGAACAGGTGGAACTTCAGACCTACTGGTGTCCTGTTCTCCACCACGTGGATCACAGAAATGAGGTATGTCAATGTGCTAAGACAGAAGAGGTTGACCTGAAGCAAAGGATCTCAGAAGAGGGAGAAGGGAAGAGCCTCCACCGTCATTTCATAGCCTTGTTTCAGATGCTCTGCGGGGCAGTGTGCTCTCTTCCTGGGTTTCTGCAAGACATTCTTGTAGCCTTCAACAAATATTCTCTTTCACTAGATTAGGTTGAAATGCTGTCAATTACTTTCCATCAGAAAAGTTCTAGATAAAGGGCTAAATACAAAATTATGGTGATATATCCACTCACTCCTTGAATTTACATCCAGAGAGTGTCTAGTCTTCAGTGCGGGGATCTGTTTGGGGTTGGGTATACAGTGGTGAAAATTGCTCAGTCGTCTCTGACTCTTTGCAACCCCATGGACTATACAGTCCATGGAATTCTCCAGGCCAGAATACTGGAGAAGGAGGCATTTTCCTCTCCGGGGGATCTTCCCAACCCAGGGATCTAACCCAGGCCTCCTGCATTGCAGGTGGATTCTTTACCAGCTGAGCCACAAGGGTGGACAAGGTCTCTTCTCTTATGGAGTTTAAACAAGTAGAGAACACATGAGAAGAGACCATTTCAGGAATTCCCTGGCGCTCCAGTGATTACGGCTTCCATGCTTCTGCTGTAGAGGGCACCGTTTGATCTCTGGTTGGGGAACTAAGATCCTGCGTGCCCTGCAGAGTTGGGGATGGGGAGAACGTTTCAGAAGGACAGGAAGTAAATCAGAGATGATGAAGCTGTGAATGGCTAAGGCAAGGGTCAGCCAACCCATGGTATTGGGATGGTGTTTCTGAAGAGGGGACTTGGGACTGAGGTCTGAATGACCTTGCAAGATGGGGGTTCTAGAACATTCCACACAAAGAAACTGAGTGCTAGGTATCTGAGTGGGGCGGAGTTTGCCACATTCAAGGTATAGGTAGGTGGGTCTGGAGGGTCATGGAGGAGGAAGAAGGAGGAACAGGGATTGTAGAAATAGGCCGTGTCAGGGCCCCATGCCTCTTGTGTCTGCAGAAGAAGATGCATTGAGGAGCCAGTTTCTCTCCAGAGAGAAGAGCAGGCTAATTCAAACCAACCAACCAACCCTCAGAAGCTCACTCTGGCTAGCACATGTGACGGAGAACAGGAGAAAAGGAGAAAAAGAGTGCATGGCTCTGCAAAGGCCTCTTTTTTAGATGAGAGGGAGAAATTATGGGCAAGGTAGGGCTACATGGATGGGCTTCCCAGGTGATGCTAATGGTAAAGCACCCACCTGCCAATGCAGGATATGTAAGAGACTCAGGTTCGATCCCTGGATTGGGAAGATCCTCTGGAAGAGGGTATGGCAGCCCACTCCTGTATTCTTGTCTGGAGAAGCCCATGACAGAGGAGCCTGGAGGGCTACAGTCCATAGGGTCACAGGCGACTTAGCATGTACCCATTCAGGGCTACGTGGATCCCAGGAATACCAGCTGGGGTGGACTTTGGGCAAACCAGTGCCATGCCATTAGTTCTTTCTTATAAGGGAGGGATCAACTTTGAACAGCTATGATCACCTTGAAACCATGTCAGTTTTTTAAAAACATTTTTAATTGGAGGATAATTGCTTTGCAATATTGTGTTGTTTTCTGCTGTACAACAAGAATCAGCTAAAAGTATACGTATATCCCCTCCTGCCTGAGCCTCCCTCCTCCACGCCCAGACTTTTTAACCAAATCGAAGGTGACTTCTGTAGCCCGTTCTTCATCCCAACTTCATTCTCACCTGGATAGGTTGTGATATGATACAGAGCAGCGGGTCTCCAGTGGTAGCACAGCAGAATCACAGGGAAGGCAAGTGAAAACCCAGGTTTCTGGGCCCCCACTTCCAGAATTTTTGGTTCAATAGGTCTGGGTGCAAACTGAGAATATGGTTTTTCCACAGGATCCCAGGTGATGCTGCGGTTACTGGTCTCCAGGGACCGCACTTGGAGAACCAGTGAGGTAGAAGAAGGCTTGATGGGACCTACGCCCGAATCACCTGGGGCGTCTAGTCTGGGTGAAAGAACGCCTGGTAAAATATTACCTGCTGGTAGAATAGTAAACTAAGCTATGCTAAATGCAACTCTTGATAGATTTAGTAATGCCAGCCAGGGTTACATGCAAGAGGGTCTTGGGCTGGAAGTGAATTATGACAAGCTTGAAAGCTCTGCTCTTTGGAGAGTAGGTGTGTGAAGGAAGAAGATAGTGATGGGAATTTCTCTGATACTGCTCTTTGGGGAAAATGAGTCTTAAATTTTAAGGAGCATCAGTTTGACAGGACTCAAAGCTTCAGCTTCATTAAATCAAAATTTTCATTTTTTAAGTCTGGAATTTATATTACGTTTTGATCTTAACCAAATGGCTAAGCTTATAAACATTTTTTTTCCTCCTGCAATGGCAGCCTTTTTAATCACTTTGTTTTTATAAGAAGCTGCATGAAGTATTTTGCATGAATAATTATAGTTATGTAGATGCCATTGCAAATTTTTTGTACTAAGCAAAATGATTTTTACTCTAAGGACTTAAAAAAATCGTTGGGTAGCATACTAAATACTCTCATGTGTCATAGTACAATAGCATATAGTTTTAAATTTGCAATTAATTCATAGGTGACAAGAAAGCTATTCAGATAGCATTTTCCATTCTAATAGATTTATATTTAATATGAGTAACTGACATACACCAGGAATGAAAAAGCAAGTTTTCTTTATGCATTATAATAGATATATTTTATGCAGGAAAAGCATTAAAAAAAAAAAGAAGGAAAAAAGGGTCCAAATATTCCCTATTGTAGGATCACTTTCTAGTATACTTTATATTTTTATTAGGTAATATATGAATATATGCATAATTTACTAAAGGGATATATTTAGCTACTTACCTAGTTATTATACTAAATAATTTTGCTAAATTCTTACACATAGTGTTTCATAAACAGGTTCTGGTTTTGCCATCTCATGTATATTGTTGAATTAAAGTACTTAATTTCCTTGATGAATTAAATCATAGAAGGAAAAAATGAATCATATAAGGAAGATGTCTGATTCCCAGTTGCCTCATTCTCACGTGGAAGTCCCCTTTTTTCATTCTTACCTGTCCTCTGCCCCACTGGGTTGTACTGCTCACTCAGGGTTAGGAACATGGAGGGTCACCAGCACGGCAGGTTGCATGTCTGCTCTGTGATGGAGGCAGCGGGGATGCTGCTCTGAAGCGGATTCAGCCTTCCTGTTGCACCTGGCCCAGTGCTCACGTCTGCGTAGAGACACAGTCCTGGTGTCTGGCCAGTTGGTGGCTGACCTTCCTTCCTTTTCCGTTTTGTATAATGTGAACTGCGTGTTGAACTTCACATATTTCCCTCTTATTGGCCAGTGAATACAGCCTGGGACATTTTCTTAGTTATTTTCACATCCTCAGGTAGCTTCCTCACAACATAGGCAGTTTGGTAAAAATAGGACCCAGTTCCTAATTTTTCCCTGAACACAAGCAAACTCCTTATTTCCATCTAGAGGGTCGTGTGTTCCTATTGCTTAGAAACGTGGAAGTCAAAGTTAGTAGCTCAGTTGTGTCCAGCTCTTTGGGATACCGTAAACTGCAGCCTGCCAGGATCCTCTGTCCGTGGAATTCTCCAGGCAAGAATACTGGAATGGGTGGCCATTTCTTTCTCCGGGGGATCTTCCCGACCCTGGGATAGAACCTAGGTCTCCTGCATGGCGGGCAGATTCTTTCCTGTTTGAACAACCAGGGAAGCTAGTACTGCTTAGAAGAGCTGCTCAGTTCTCCTAAGACCAGAAAGAGCGTCTTCTGATTTTGCCCTACCTAAACCTAGGCATCTCTTAATTTATGTTCATATGGGATGAAGAACCTAATTTTGATGCATAAGTTAGAGGAATGAGAAATCTGTTCTGTGAAGCTCAATGTTTACTGAAAGTTGCAGTTGTCTTTTCTTTCTTTTCTTTTTTACAAAAGTTTATTCTTAAATGTACAATAGGTTCCAAGACAACACTTCATTCTAGCTATAGGTGGCAACAGATATTATGGCAGGGAATCCAGGTGTTTAAACAGGAATGGAACTAAGGGTCATCATTGCCTCAGGCACAAGGAACAGCTTACTTTTTGCCAGATTTCTTAAATCCACTGGTGGCCAGGGGGCCTTTCCCCGCGGCCTTTGCTTTTAGCTCCTTGAGTTTCTTCTGCTCCTCCTTCTGCTTCTGTTTGAATGTCTTGTCTTCCTCGTCCATCTCCTTGGCTTGCTTCTTGGACTGCTTCAGGAGCTTCTTCTTGCCACCTTCGCGGCCCGACATGGCGCCTGCCGCCCCTTCCCCAGACCCTGCCACCCTAATTGTCTTTTCTATCGTGTCCTTTTCTTATCACTGCTAAGGTCGCCTTTCTCTTACTCTTGAGCACTGGTTGCTCTTTCTCTTATCTTTGTTAAAAAGAATACATTTGAATCAGTTCTGATAAGATGGATGAAACTGGAGCCGATTATACAGAGTGAAGTAAGTCAGAAAGAAAAACACCAATACAGTATACTAACACATATATATGGAATTTAGAAAGATGGCAATGACGACCCTGTATGCAAGACAGCAAAAAAGACACAGATATGTATAATGGACTTTTGGACTCAGAGGGAGAGGGAGAGGGTGGGATGATTTGGGAGAATGGCATTGTAACATGTATACTATCATGTAAGAATCGAATCGCCAGTCTATGTCTGACGCAGGATACAGCATGCTTGGGGCTGGTGCACGGTGATGACCCAGAGGGATGTTATGGAGAGGGAGGTGGGAGGGGGGTTCATGTTTGGGAACGCATGTACACCCGTGGTGGATTCATGTCAATGTATGGCAAAACCAACACAGTATTGTAAAGTAAAATAAAGTAAAAAAAAAAAAAAAAAAAGTAGAGTGAAAGAAAGGGCTTCCCGGGTAGCTCAACTGATAAAGAATCTGCCTGCAACGCAGGAGAACATGGTTCGATTCCTAGGTCGGGAAACTCCCCTGGAGAAGCGATAGGCTACCCATTCCAGGTATCTTGGTCATCCCTGGTGGCTCAGACAATGAAGAATCCACCTGCAATGTGGAGACCTGGGTTTGATCCCTGGGTTGGGAAGATCCCCTGGAGGAGGGCATGGCAACCCACTCCAGTGTTCTTGCCTGGAGAATCCCCGTGGACAGAGGAGCCTGGCGGGCTACAGGCCATGGGATCACAAAAAGTCAGACATGACCGAGCGACTAAGCACAGCATTGCACAGAGGGAAAGAAAGCAAGAGCTCAAAGGAAGGCAGGTTGACTGAGTGTCTTGTTACTTGGGGCTATTTAAAGGTGTTATGCTAAATTTCCCTTGAAATGCTTTTCCTGATTGAACTCTAATTTCAGTTAGTGTTTGTTACCTAAAACTCCACAGTGCTTTAATACTGACTTTGCTCCTTTGTTTTATTTCTACATGAACGTAATTAATACAGGGAATAACATTAGCAAAACTTTCAGATCAATCTAGCTTTACCTGCATGCAATAGAGCATGTTTCTAAGCAATGCATTAGAGCAAATAAAAATTTATTTTTAGTAGCTTAAAAATTCTTAATTATAATCTAAGTGTTGCTTTCATGGGAAATGTTGAGGTTTAATTTAAGGTTATTTTTTTGGTTTATAGGTTTAAAATCTTGCCTTTGTTTGGTATGTGGCTTTGAATGGATTTAAATAAAACTCTAGTTTGTAACTTATTTATATTTTTATATTTATTGTAAATCTCCAAGCAGGGAAAAAATAAAAAATAAGTTTGAGTTAGTTTATCCCATATTTTGGTTCTATGATCAGCATTTAATTAAAAAATAATAATTCTTTTCTGAGTAGTAAACATTGATTTGGCAAGATCAGGATCTGGGATTAGTTGTCTGTTAGAGCCAGACTTATTCCGAGATTTTAATCAAATATGCTATTCCTTAAAAAAATAAAATCAATGCATGCTATTTTATAGCTTGCCTGCTGGCATCTCCAAAGAGCCTGGGATGAGCCCTAAGAGCAGGAGTTTCATGGTGACCTTGATGCGGTGGGACAGGGGCGGGCAGAGAGCAGTGGGTTAACACTGATACTCTTACATGGCAAGCAGAGAGAAAATGACCATGGTTTCTGTATGAAGCTTCATAAGTCATCTGAGCCCCAAATCATAGATTCTAGGCTGCACAGAACCATCGAGAGTTTAGCAATAGATAAGCCTTGACTCACTATTGATATAAAATGATTTTTTTGTTTGCCTTAAAAGAAATTTCCTACTGAAATAGAAACCTATTTCGAAGAATGGAAAGACATGATAAACCTGGAGATCCTAGTCCTGACCATCCCTCTCGCTTTCTAATAGGTAACAATAATAACTATGGGATAAAATAATTTGATGTGAATACAAAAGTTTGTTATGAGCTTGTGTAGTAACACGTATCAACAACGACTGGTGTATCATGTGCGTTGCTGCTTAGTGGCTGATCATTTCTGACTCTTTTACAACCCCATGGACTGTAACCCACCAGGCTCCTCTGTCCATGGGGTTTCCCAGGCAGGAATACTGCAGTAGGTTGCCATTTCCTTCTCCAGGGATCTTCCTGACTCAGGGACTGAACCTGCATCTCCTGCATTGGCAGGCGGGTTCTTTACCGCTGAGCCACCAGGGAAGCCAGTTGTGTTGTGTCAGCTGCTTAGTGGTGGCTGACTTTTGGGGACCCCATGGACCATCTAGCCGGCCGGCTCCTCTGTCCATGGAATTCTTCAGGCAAGAATACTGGAGTGGGTAGCCATTCCGTTCTCCAGGGGATCTTCCTGACCCAGGGATCTAACCCAGATCTCAGGCTTTGCAAGCAAATTCTTTACCACTGAGCCGCCTGAAGTCCTGTATTATGATATAAAAAGATAAAAATCTCTTCCCAGATAAACTAAGCAGGCAAAACAAATTTCTAACTGTTTCACTCTCCCTTTAAATGAAGTCAGACTTTGAAAGGGCTAATGTTATTTAAGCTCTAAGTTCACATCATTAGCACAGTTGAGGGCAAACTCTGCAATGCAGCTGGGTCCAGTGGGAAGTAGTGTGACCCTGCTCTTGAATGTCAGGCTTCCTTGATGGCTCAGACAGTAAAGAATCTGCCAATAAGAATGCAAGAGACCCACGTTCCATCCCTGGGTCAGGAAGATCCCCTGGAGAAGGTAATGGCTATCCATGCCAGTGTTCTCGGCTGGAAAATCCCATGGACAGAGGAGCTTGGCGGGCTACAGTCCATGGGGTCGCAAAGAGTCAGATATGACTGAGCGAATTTCACTTCTCTTAAATGGGCAGAGCAGTGAGAACAGGTTATTCCAATCAAATCATCTCATTGGACTTGGCAGATTCTTAGACCTTTGAATAAGTTGCTGTAGTTTATTAAACCAAATGAATTGTCACAGGATGTTAGCCTTGGAGATTTTGGGCAGATAGCATGTCTCAAGGTGTGAACTTTTCTCTTTCCTGCAGACATGTCCTGTCAGAATCATGATACTGTCTGTCATGGGGGAGCAGGCAAATGATTTTCCTCTCCATTGGATGGAGTTTCTGGAAAGCTGTGTCGGTGGAAGCATACAGCTAGAAACTTCTGTTTTCCCCCCACCTTCTCCCTGCCGTGCTAAATTCCTGGATAGACGTTAACTCTGCACTCGGTGCCAGGGCTGTTGAAAACAAATTCATCAGCAGAGTTAGCTGATGAAATTCTGTGTGGGTGTTGTTTTTTTTTTTTTTTTTTAAGAAGTATCTTGAATTTTGAGACAAATGTACAATTCCCCGCCACCCCCCACCCCTCCAACCCAGATCAATTCTTGGCCTCACTTTGTAATTTCCCTCCAGCTCGTGTATTACTTTATTCAATGGTGGACTTTCCGTGGGGTCTTGCATGGTAACTTCAGGGCTTTAGGACGAATTAGCACAGTATCCAGCTTGTAAGGGTCCTTATAATCTTTAATGGGCTGGACTGGTGAATAGTCATAAGACTTAGTCAAACAACTGGCAGGAAACATTAGGACTTCTCAGGGAGCTTAATGACTTTATGGATTTTTTCTTTAGATGGTCCTGCCACTCGGACTTGGGCCTTAACCAAAACCAGGTGAAAACTTCGAGCCAGTGTCAGAGTCGTGCCTTTATAACGTGGCTGGGAAAATTCCTAACAGTCCTGAGTCTCTGCTGCTTCTGATGGTTTATGTGTTGGGTCATTCATTCGGGTAATCAACACACCTAAGTACGCCCAGAGAAAAAACACCCAAGATGGTCCTCTAGTATCCATTAGCTGGAAAGGAGTGACGGATGTGTGAACGCGTGGCTAGGACACAGCATGACCAGACAAAGCCCTGGGGCGGTCCCAGCGGGGATGGCCAGCTTGCCTTTGAGAGAAGAGGGTGCCTTCACAGGGCAAAAGGTTTCTGAAGGATCAACAGGAGCTGCCCATGTTCACTGGGCAGGAGAGTGCATTTCAAATAGAAGTCTTTGAAAATGGATAAAAGCAGGAAATGGTCTGACGGGCTCGCACATGTTCGTTTGATGTGGCTGGAGTGTGGACCGTAGGGGTCAGGGAGCACGTGACGTGGACGGTGGGAGCCGAACCCAGAGAAAGATGGAATTCGGATCATCACAGGCTGGGGTCAGCTGTTTGGAGCATCATGATGGGTATTAAAGTAGACTGTGGCATGCTAAGATTTATGGTTTTGAAAAATCAACTCGAGCAGCAAAGTGGAGAGTGAAGGAGAGGGGCTCAGGCCAAAGAGACAGGAAGGTAAGTCGAGGGACAAATGAAACGATCCAGGGAAGAGAAGCTACAGGGTAGTTGGCACCATAAAGATTCCTGGTCTGGTGGCAGATCCTTCCAGCTGGTGACGTGGAAACTGGAATCGTGACTCACAGGAGAGAGCAAGGCTTTGAAGGTGGAGGGGACACGGTTTTGCCCAAAGGGAGGTTGAAAAGCCATGTTGAATTATTAACACATTTGGCATGGTCAGTCTTGGCTAAGTCATGTCATGTTTAAAGTTTCTGATGGAGGAGATCTTAGAAACAAGAGCGCTGATCTAGAAGGCATGAAAAAGAAGTGAAAGTGTTACTTGCTCAATCGTGTCTGGCTCTTTGCAGCCCCATGGACTGTAACCCACCAGGCTCCTCTGTCCTGGGGATTTCCCAGGCAAGAATACCGGAGTGGGTAGTCAATCCCTTCTCC
Source organism: Capra hircus (assembly GCF_001704415.2). Classification (NCBI taxonomy): domain Eukaryota; kingdom Metazoa; phylum Chordata; class Mammalia; order Artiodactyla; family Bovidae; genus Capra; species Capra hircus. The sequence goes on from NC_030819.1 coordinate 4,263,583, forward strand.
AAGGGATCTTCGTGATCCAGGGGTTGAACTGGGGTCTCCTGCATTGCAGGCAGATTCTTTACTGTCTGAATAACCAGGGAAGCATGAACGATAATGAACATTAGAGGAATATGGCATTGGTAACATTAATTAGGATGGTGGATTTGAAACGACTTTGTAAACTGTAAAGCAATGTACAAATATTAGACGCTGCTGTTATTTTCCGTATGTTAATAGAAGTGTTGGAAAGATCCCCTGAAGAAAGAAATGACAACCCACTCCACGATTCTTGTCTGGGGAATCCCATGGACAGAGGAGCCTGGCGGGCTACAGTCCATGGGGTTGCAAAAGATCCGGACACGACTTAGCAACTCAACAGCAACAGCAATACAGAAAGAGAGACATTAGGATAATGTTTGTGAGCAATTTCAGAAGCCTCGAAGTCTGGGGTTGGGAGGCGCTTCTGGTTCCCCTGGGAATGGAAATGGAGCCAGTAGACATGAATCAGATCCTCACTGAACAAACCATCTTTCCATCCCCTTCAAGCTGGTTACTCGCTTGTGTACGCTGAAACAAGTTCTCTCGATTTTGCACACTTAGGATATCTCCTCTACCTCCCATCATGCCCAGAGCTCTAAACCAGCAGATCCCAAGACAGGGACGTTAGAAAAGGAAGAGTTTTCTGAGGTCAGAATTTCTCCTATAAAGTTTGAAAGGAAATCTATTTGCCTTCCAGAGCATCTCAGGTTTAAAAATCCAATTGCCTTGATTTCAATGTTGTTTTAGATCGAGCATGATCTTACAGAGGCCACCTGTGCAGGGCCAGTGAGTGTGAAAGAGCCTCTTAATCTCAGTGCATGAACAGAGCGAATGGTGCCTTTGTCTGTCTCTCTCTGATTTTTCCCCTCTGGACGCTAGCCCTACAGTGGGACACTTAGAAGTGGAACTCCTAAATTGTGCCATATTCGTAGTAATTTCTGTAGCGAGGGAAAGAGGTGTTTGGTGTAGATTTAGTGTCAGCAATAACACAAATCTTTCCTAGAGCACCCGTGAAGAACTGCTTGATGATATAGAGAATTTATGACCTGGGAGATAATTTATTTCAAATAAAATTAGAAAACACAAGCACTGCTTTGGGATTTTGGAAAACTTTACTGTTCAATTTCCAGAGTCGAAACACTTGAAATAGAGAAAGTGTCACTTCACAAAAAACAATGGCTTAATCTGTACCCTTGAATTAGAGCCAGGGGAAAGAATTCAAAACACAGAGAAATCATTCTCAGGAGATAAGCAATATTCTTGCTTCTCAAATATTCACATACACATCTGGATATATAAGGCAGCTTGTTTATCTCTGGGTGTCACTCTCTTCTAGCACGTGAAAGTAAACTGTAATAATGATAGATGTTCACTGAGGGATTACCACCCTGTGCTGGGAGAGGGGTCTCCCCACTTTGATTTTCCTTAGTTCTCGACATAATTTTATCATGTGCTGTGATTTCTTTTCTACAGATGAGAAACAGGAAGGTTATGTAATTTGCTCAAGATTATACAATAGGTCTGTATAAGACCTGGGTTCAGAACTAGCAGTCTATATGGTTTTGATATCTGAGCTCTTTCCAAAAATACTATAACCCATCTCCAGAAGCTGTCACCAGAAGGAAGCTTTTCTGAGTGGCATACTTGGGGGACTAATATTTACAAACTAGGACATTCTAATAGAATTGATTGAGTTGTTAGTCATTTGGAAATCATGGCATAAGAGGAAAGTTGAAATTACTGGAGTTAAATAAGCCAGTGAAAGGGCCACTTGAGAACAAAATAACTTTCTTCAAATACCTGGAGAGCTGTCACGCATAAGCCTGGACATACTCCTGTCTGTGGCATCAAAAATGGGTAATGGATGAAAGCTGAAAAAGCTGACCTGACCCCTAGGAGGTCAACGCTCTCTGAAAGAGCTTGCTTGGCAGCGCGATGGGCAAGGGATTGATCCGTGTGAGTAACAGAGATGTTTGCTTCTCAAGGATAATGAAGAGATGATTACAGTATTAGGCAGAAGTTTGGGTCTCTGACATATTTCAATTCTGAGGTTACATAAATGTCAACTCACAACACTTTCTATGAATAAGTTGACCAGTCCTTCTCTTGGTGATGGGGGAAGGCTAGACACTGAAAATACTGAGTGCCTGAAAATGCTAAGTCTTGAAGACACTTTGCCCGTTTAACAATTTCACTCATGATCGGCTTATATTTGCATTTTTTTTTTAAAATCACAGAACATGAAAATTCCAGTAATTGATTTTCTCCGAAATTCTGTTTCTGAATTAGAAGAAAAGTATGTTTCAGTTTTGGTAAAAGTCTAATATATTTTTAATAGATACGGAAGTTCTTCTGACTCCATGTTTAATGGGTCACAAAGAACCTGGCAGAAAGTTTCCTAGGATGTAATGGGTGTAATTGAGTGGTGATAGGTTTTCAGAAAGTACTCAAGACACAGGTAATTCATTGTAGAAGAGAATGATTTTCTCCGTGAACTCTGAATCAGAAATGTTGGTATATTAATTACAATGCATTCTCTAACATAAATCCAATTATACCAACATCGCTGATTCATATGCTGGTGAAGAATCTGCCTGCAATGCGGGAGACCTGGGTTCAGTCTCTGGGTTGGGAAGATCCACTGGAGAAGGGAACGGCTCCCCACTCCAATATTCCGGCCTAGAGAATTCCAGGGACTTTATAGTCCATGGGATCGTGAAGAGCTGGACACGACTGAGCGACTTTCACTTTCACTATGTTCACAACATTTTAAAAAGGCTAAAAGAGCGATGCCCTGGAAAACGCTTAAAGAGTCTTGGCAAGAAGTCAGGTTTAATCAGACTGTGGGGGCTGCATAATTTGGAGGCAGGATTTTATTAAACTAAGAAAACTAGCCAGGGCCCTTCTCTGGGAAACTTGTGGATAGTGGGGACACATTAATTCTTGTGACATTTATCATGTATTTGTTCATTTCATGAACACTTTGAACTCCTATGACTTGGTTCATCGACTCGGGGGACATACACGTGTGGTCACATCTTTTTCTCCTTTTACTCTGTTGAACTTCCAGTGTCTTTCCTCTGATGAGGTGTCCAGATCAATAGGTGATCAATAGGTCATTCTTGTTTTGAGACACCAGCAACTACCATCTTTTTTTTTTTTTTCTGAGACAGCATCCTGTTGGGAATTGGCCTGTATTCCTAAGAGCACTCCCATCCATCACGGCAGGGAAACCATGGCTGGTCCAGGTTCCTGCACTAGCCCTGGGGTTCCCCTTGGTGGGACTCCAAAGATAGGACTTGAATTCTGCTCTTCCCTGTCTCCTATGTGGACTTGGATATATTGCCCTTCATCTGCTGGCACTTCATTACGTGTACAAGAATCCACTGAGTCCATGCGCCATGTCAGAGGGAGAAATCCACACGTCACTCATTTGTTCATCCTTTGCTTAGATGCTCTGCTGTCTAATTCCTTCCTGTCCCTCCAAGCTTCGCCCATCTCGGACGAGGGCAGAGGCACACCTCACAAACCACTAAATTGAATTCTGTTTCAGGGACACAGGGCAAGAGCCGTCAAGAAACGTTTCCAGGGAGCTGGAATGGTGTGAGTCATAGACACATTCCCAGCAAGGAGCCACCCCTGTGTGCTCAAGTGTGCATTATCTTAGCGTGTATCTGTACTCCGCGGAGCCCGAGGCAGACTCTCGGAGAACACCGCTCCCGCTCTCTGTGCTCTGGCCATCTCTGCTGTGCCCAGGAAAGAAGATTCTAGTCTTGCACTGCTCTTCTGCTCAGTTGCTTCACTTGTGCCTGACTCTTTACGACCCTGTGGACTGCAGCCCGCCAGGCTCCTCCGTCCAGGGATTTCCCAGGCAAGAATCCTGGAGTGGGTTGCCATTTCCTCCTCCAGGGCATCTTCCCCACCCAGAAGTGGAGCCCGAGTCTCCTGCGCTGCAGATGCATTCTTTACCACTGAGCCACCCAGAAGCCCTCTATTCTTACAGAAAGAAAGAAAGAAAAGAAAGTGAAGTCACTCAGTCGTGTCCGACTCTTTGAGACCCCATGGACTACTGCAGCCCGCCAGGCTCCTCTGTCCATGGGATTCTCCAGGCAAGAATACTAGAGTGGGTTGCCGTTTCCTTCTCCAGGGGATCTTCCTGACCCAAGGATTGAACCCGGGTCTCCCACATTGCAGGCAGATGCTTTACGATCTGAGCCACCAGGGAAGCCACTTCTTATGGAAGAAACAATATTTGACAAACACAGGGAATGAGTCTTGAACATCTGTTATGCTGTTAATTTATGAGGAGTTTTTAAAAGACTCAGTGTTGGTTTTGTTCACCAAAAACATAAAAGCTAATTCATAATGTTTTCAGCAGAAATGGCTACAGATCAGATGGTCTCATATACTGTTCTGGATTGTCTCCTATTTAAATTACCTTCTTACTGACAGTCACCGCCCTTCAGAGGTTGCTTTAACTCTGAAAAATAACAGTGAACTACTCCATGGATGTGTCCAATAGCATTTAGAGAATTTAAAAAGTCAGGTTGCTAAGCTTGTTAGACTCCAATGTAAGCCAGTGTACGTCCTGAGGGAATATCTTTATTTAGAGGACAATGGCTAATGTGAAATTATCACAGGTCTCAATTTGTGTTGGCTTTCTGTGTATCGTTTGCAGTTTACAGGTTCTTATCCACATGTGGCATGTGCAACAGAAATCACTTTTAACTCATTTTAGACTGAATAATTATCTTCTGCAAATGACTTCAGACAATGACCTTTTTAAGGGATAATCTTCACTGTGTAGAATATACCATCCAGTTGTTGAGTGTATCTGAACATCCATTGGAAACAGAAAGCAAAGGTATCCGTGGTCCATTTAGCAGTCACTAGACAGATTTAAAAAATAAAGATGCAGTTATCAAAATGCTTAAAAATTCCAGAACATCATTTTATAAAACCATCTATATTAAAAATCTTCAAAAACAAAGTACTTAATGTTCTTTTTGGAGTGAGAAAAAGCCTCAGAACTTTGTTAAGTGATCAATACTATTCAATTTTATTCCTCCTCATTTTTCTTTACTTATTGAACATCTTGGAGCTTAAAGAGATACTTGTGATTTGAATAGTGGGAGAAAGAAGGCTGAGTTAAAGATGATTAGAGCAATAAATAAAGAAAAAACCTCTTCATTTTGAAATAAGAAAGCAAATTCTACTATTTTTCTTGAGCCCTTCAAGAATGAAATGGTTTGACTGTCTCAGCAGGCATCCATAATTCATGAAAGGGATTCTGATTGATTTTCGTGATCAGAAATTGATCTAATTTTATTGTTCACGTATGTTATAATTTAGGATTTTTCTAAGATAAATCATGCTCATGTTTAATTCTTTCTGTTTGAGATGACTACTTCACACAGATTTTTTTTTTTGTTTTTTGGTATCACTTTCTTTTTCAAGGAGTGTACTGTATAATCATTGAACTCCTCTATAATTACATGGCAAAGACTATGTAAATACGTAATTATGTTCATGCAGATTACTTGATAATTATACTTCCAGTTACCAAGTAATGAACGGAATAGTCATCACGCAACTTGCAGCGCTTAGACTTTCAGCTTGGTCTTTGTTTTTAAAAAAGGAGAGAACTAGATAATTACTCCATGGTTACACGGCACTTACATTGTCAACAGTCATGTATTTACGTTGCTATTACATGGTTATTTTTTACCTTGTAAAATAAAGTGGGGCTGCCTTTTGAAAGAGGTCCTTTCCTCCTCTCTTTTCAATAGGAATTCCACGTCTCAAGCTGGTGAATAGCAGAGTTGAGCTGCTCTTTTGTAAATACTTTAATACCCGGAGTGGCACACAAGCAGAACCGGAAAGGTCTCTGAACTTATCTTTGCCAAGACAGAAGGCAAAAAAGAGAGGGGGAGAAAACCCACAAAACTCTACGTCAAGTGTGTCAGTGAAACCTGAAACACGTAGTTATCGACCCTGCGTCCAGGGGACTCGTTGCCTAACAACAGTGGTTTTCTGTCTGTTGGCTGAACTCATCTGCAGCACCGTTCATCCGTGCTTCCTCCTCCCTGGAAAGTGCTTCCTCCGTTACTCCCAGAACCAGCTCTCTTTCGTCTCCTTGATCGCATCTTTCCTTCCCAAACCCCTTGTGCACAACCTCTGCTTCTGGCTCTAACCCTGTGAACACACCCTTAGGTTAGTGTTGCTTACACTTTATTGGAGGAAGTCTTCACTCAGTATCCTGAATAAAAATTCATCAGAAGGACTTCCCTGGTGGTCCAGGGGTTAAGACTCTGCCTTCCAACGCAGGGGACATGGGCTCAATCCCCGGTTGGGGAACTAAGATCCTGCATGGCCAGGGGCAATGAAGCCTGTGCCCCACAGTTAGAGAGAAGCCTGCGTGTGGCCGCTAAGCCCTAACTCAGCCAAAAGGAAAAGAAATGAATTTTCAAAAATCCATCAGAGCCTCTGTGATTGATGGCTTTCCATTTTATCTCCAGACTTATCAGCAGAGCGTAAGCATAACTAGTTTATGAATATATTTATAATAAATTGGGCTTCCCTGGTGGCTCAGATGGTAAAGCATCTGCCTGCAGTTTGGGAGACCTGGGTTCGATCCCTGGGCTAGGAAGATCCCCTGGAGGAGGAAATGGCAACCCACTCCAGTGGAATTTTCTTGCCTGGAAAATTCCATGGATGGAGGAGCCTGGTGGGCTTAAGATTAATGGAAAGATAAATATGTATAAGTAGATAGAAAAATAGAAGTTTCACACAGCAGTGGCACAGTGGTAATTAATCTGGCTCACCAGTCAGGAGATTCAGGTTCCATCGGTGAGTCGGGAAGATCCCCTGGAGAAGGGAATGGCAACCCACTCCAGTATTCTTGCCTAGATAATCTCATGGACAGAGGAGACTGGTGGGCTACAGTCCATGGGGTCGCAAAGAGTGACACAATTGAGTGACTGAACACACACACACACACACACACACACACACACACAGTAGATATACATACTGGGAAATGCATTCTCAAATCCTTATCTTTTGCTATTTCATTGGGCTAGCTATAGCTGAATCCAATGACAAACATTTGCAATAGTTTTAGTAGAGTTATTTTAAAAAGTTTGTTCTTTCTTTTTTTCTTTTCTTTTTTTTTTTTTCCTGTGGCATACTGTGTCTTTGACTTTGGGAGCTTAAAGAGAAAGAAAGAAAGAAAGAGAACTCGCTCAGTCGTGTCTGACTCTTTGCAACTCCACGGACTGTAGCTGACCAGGCTCCTCCATCCATGGGATTTTCCAGACAAGAATACTAGAGTGGGTTGCCATTTCCTTCTCCAGGGGATCGTCCCAATCCAGGGATCGTTGGGAGCTTAGCGATGTTTCAAATAAAAATATAAGGCACTGGACTCATGCATTCAGGCCATTGATCTGGCATTTGCTAAATACTCATTATATTCAATGCACTGTGATCAGCACGGAGGAGATTCAAAGATAAATATGCAATTTTTCCTATCTTTAATAACAGAAATTCCATTTGGGGAAGGAAGAGCACCCATTTTTAAGTGGACTTTAATATAAAGCAGAAGAAACTAAGAACTATGATACGAAGTGACAGAACCATGAATACTGCTTTCCCTATGATTTCAAGTAATTTATATCTCACTAACTACCTTTATGTTTCCAGAACAAATTGGCGCATGACTGCTCAAATAAATTAACCTCTCATTTTGCATGACCCATATGTTGGAAGTTTAGAATTAATTTTGCTAATTCCCAAAATTACAAAAATACTGTGTGCTGTGTTTCTGTGCTTGCAAGCATTAAGTGAAAATAGCCTCTTTTTTGGTTCTTCAGGGAATGTGATCTTCTTAAAAAAAAAACACAACCAAACTCTCTACACTTTGAAAGATGATTTTATAATGTAATAAAGATGCATTTATAATGTATGAATCTTGCTAGAATCTTTTCACTTAGTGCTCAAACTCAAATCCATTAATGGCATCTATAGGTGTCAAATGATTTTTATTATCTCATATTTTAAAATAATCAAATTAAAAATAAATTAAAGCTGAGAATTTGTGTGTGAATTAAAAGATAGAAGAAAAAAGACCTCAGTAGACATGAGAAACTCTATGTGAAGACTGCATTTAATTAATTAATTAATAACTAGCCACCTGAAAAGGACAACTAGATCTCTAGATTGCTTGTTACAGCAATATAAATTAATAAAATCCTAAATATTGAATGTTGAAAGAAATATAAAATAGCTGAAAAAAATATGTGAAGGAACTAATATTAGAGTGGAGAAATACTATTAACTATGACCATAGCAGAAAGATGAATATGTTTGATTACACGAATATTAAAAATTTATTCATAGGACAACATGAATTAATTTTCTCAATATATAGAAGTCTTATAATTCAATACAAAATTAACAATACGAAGGGTCAAATAAGTTAATTCACAGAGAAAAAACAACACACACACCAAAAAAAAAAAACCTATCAAAGCTGCAAAAAAGATGCTTCAAAGCCAGCCACAACTGAAAATATATAGACTAAATTATCTGGATTGGATAACACACTTGGAGAACTCGGTCATTTCTGAACACTGGGTTGGCGTGTACTGTGATTAGAATCTTCTCGCAGCACGTCAGTCTCTGACGGTGTCATCTCTTTTCCAAGGAGAAGAAGCATCTAGTTCCCTCCAAAGCTTCAGCCCAGAAAAGGTTTTGGTGTTCGTCTGCCATGTTTAATTGGCTAAAGCAGTGACAGGACCAGCCCTGATTCAAGGGAATGGAGAAACAGACTCCACTTGTTTATGAGAGCAGTGTGTGTGTGTGTGTGTGTGTGTGTGTGAGAGAGAGAGAGAGAGAGAGAGAGAGAGAGAGAGAGAGATTAGTCGCTCAGTCATGTCTGACTCTTTGCGACCCCATGGACTGTAGCCCGCCAGGCTCCTCTGTCCATGGGACTCTCCAGGCAAGAATACTGGTGTCGGATGCCATGCTCTCCTCCAGGGTAATCCTTCCAACCCACTGGTCAAACCCAGATCTCCTGCATTGCAGTATGATTCTTTACCGTCTGAGCTGTCTTTAATCCATGAACATTTGCACCCTGGCAGGCTGCAGTCCACAAGGTTACAAAGAGTCAGAAAAGACTTAGCAGCTGAACAACAACAATTTTTAATCCTCTTTCCCTCCCTACATGTGTGTATTTCTAGTTATGTCGGTTCTCTTTAGCACCTTTAGCAACGAGTACTTTCGGGCCAAGAGTCCAGGGAATATTTGGGATTAAAAGGCTGCTTGGTTAACACTTTATTCTCTTTTACCTTCTTTGAACTTTTTTTTTTTTTTGGCAGTCTGCATGGTTAATTTTTTTAAAGACAGTTTATCTCTGTTGATGTGGAAAGCTCTTCAAGCGGTATTATAAAGTGTAAAAAAGGCAAAATGTGGAACAAGGTATCAATATATAGAAGTTTTGTGTTTAACAAGGTATGGATGCTGACACCTCGCTTGGGGGTGTGTGTGTGTGTAACTGTATGACCTGCTGTGAACACACACACTTCCAAGCAAAAGCGCTAAGCAAAATTGTGTGGGAAAAACGGGTAGAAGAAAGAGCGGCGCGTTCTCAGTTGAAAGCATCACCAGTAGGTAGGCAGCGGGTTAGGTCCTGACCACGCGGAAGATCGTGGGCGCTTCATGGAAACTTCAGCTGTGCTTCAAAGACCAATGTGCCTTTAACTCCCTATGCTAAGCTGCTACGTGCTCACCGCCGGGGCTGATAAGAGCTCAGGACCCGGGCTGAACTCAGAGCCCAACTCCTGTGGAAGGCAGGGACCCAACCCGCGGAGGCACTCGGGCATTTTTTTCTACAAGAAACATTAAGCCTCTTATCTCACTCACCGGGAATTTAAACTTCTGTCTTACAGTTAATTCTACGGTCTGTTTCTGGTTTACGAAGCAAATCCAGGTCTAGCCCAGACTCCTGAGAAATCCAGGTTGTAGAAGCCAGTGATGAGCAAGGCATTCTCATCTCTGTGGATCCACGCCTAGAGCTGCGCGATGGGCCATGAGGTCAATCTGATTGGCAGAACCATCCTGTGGCCCCCCTTTCTCTCCGTCACTGGTGGTCCCAGACGCCCGGGCCGTATCTTGGAGAGGGACTTTGCTTTAGATCAAAGATGGAAGATGGTTATGGAATGTCACGCTTACAGGGAGTCATAAAGCTCTGCTGCTTTTGCACGACTCACGGAAATCCTGAGTGTTTAGGTTCAGCCTGAAAAACAAAACAAAACAAAAACTCAAAACTTGGCAACTTGTCTCTGCATCTTCTGCTCTTGAATGACTCAACATTTCTCTGGCGACATAGAGATTTCAAAATACAGTCCCCACTCTCAGCACCATTTATCTCTACTCTTGTTCTTATCTCTTCCTCCGCTGCTGTGAGTCTTCCTGTGACAGCTAAGAATTTACTGTTCACTTGGAACCTTCAAACTCTGGGAAATGAGAGGACCATCTTCTTTGAAGAGCGCAGGGTGAAAGATCTTGAGATTATTAGAGCTTCTCCTCACAGATGGCATAAGATAAACTATGGAATTGATGGCTCCTTGAAATTCTTTCCTTTGTCCTTTCAAATGCTTTGGATTGCTGAACTCTCCAGTAAATACTGATGAATGAGATGTGACTATTCTAAGATGCTACAGAACCTTAGCAAAGGTGGAATATTCTAGAACGTTAATCCCGAGTTCTTAGCCAGGGATCTACCATGGGCCACGAGTTTGTAAGTCTTATACAAAAATGTGTCAAGTGTGTATTGGTGGTTACATGTAACCTTTTGAAAAGGAGATTGATAATTTCCGCTAACTTCTTTCCAGGAAAACTGCCCCGCTTAGGTAGTACTTTTAAGGTAGAAAGTGCTGTGTTGTATGAAATCATTATTTCCCTTTTTGTGCAATTCAGTTGGTATAGAGTGTGATTTCTTGTTGTGGGAACTATTTAGTGTTATTACTTAACAGACCAATCTCATCTGATGGCACTCAGACATGAGAAAATTCATGCTTCAATCTAGGAGCAACTTGAATGTGAACAAAGAATGGTGTTTAGCTGGGCACATTACTTAGGATGGTTGCTGTCTTCGTTTTTCCACGTTTTTTCAAACTTTAAAAACCCATTGTTTCAGAAATTTCTTTCTTCCAGTTTAAAAACAGTTTTTTTTTCCACTGGTGGTTGAACTAGGTGACACTACTTTTTTTTTTAAATTGAAGTATAATTGAGTTACTTTGTTGTGTTAGTTTCTGATAGACAGCAAAGCGATTGTTACATATATGTGTGCGTATATGTATGAAAGTGAAAGTGAAGCCGCTCAGTTGTGTCCGACTCTTTGCGACCCCGTGGACTGTAACCTACTAGGCTCCTCCGTCCATGGGCTTCTCCAGGCAAGAATACTGGAGTGGGTTGCCATTTCCTTCTCCAGTGTATATGTATATGTGTATATATATCATCCCTTTCAGATTCTTTTTCATTATAGGTGATTACAAGATAATGAATATAGTTCCCTGTGCTCCTCTGTAGGACTTTGTTGTTTATCTGTTTTTTCAATAAGAGCGTGTATCTGCTAACCCAAAGCTCTGAATTTACCCCTTCCCACCTCCTTCCCCTTTGGTAACCATAGGCTTGTTTTCTATGTCTGTGAGTCTGTTTCTCTTTTGTGAATAAGTTCATTTGTATATTTTTTTAGATTCTACTTATACACTAGGGCTTCCCTGGTGGCTCAGGTGGTAAAGAGTCTGCCTGCAATGCAGGAGGCCTGGGTTCAATCCCTGGATCAGGAAGATCCCCTGGAGAAGGAAATGGCAACCCACTCCAGCATTCTTGCCTGGGAAATCCCACGGACAGAGGAGCCTGGTGGGCTACAGTCCATACGGTCACAAAGAGTCGGACATGACTGAGTGACTAACACTTTGACTTGAACACTTTATAGATGACACCACTGGGCTGAGTGTCCCTGGTGAGGCTCTGATGCAGCCCTGATGCATTTTATGTAAAAGCAGGAAAAGTGCTTTTAAAACTTTTCAGGGAAGTGTGGTATTCCATGGTTTGATTGACAGTTTTGGTTCCATTTGTCTTGAGAAGCCATGACATTTGGCTGGAAACAAAATGACCTGTATTTAATGCCAATAAAGGACTATTTGAGTACCATGCACGCACTAAACACAAGAACGTACCATTCCAGCAAGAAGCGCCCTTTCCGAGCTGACTCACAGAATGACTTTGTCAGCATCATGACGAGCCCATTTAGTTTCTGCACATTTCCCGTGCTCCTCTGATGTCCCTGGAGAGAACTCTGCCCTTTGCTGAGTGAATTCATGTTTGAGGTTTGTTTCATGATAATATCTTGAGATGGATAGGGCAGGTAGCAGGGCTCTTATCTTATGGATGAGTAAACCAAGTCTTAGGGCAAATGATCAGCAGAGATTGCATGGATACTAACTGCCTGGCGATCAGGTCAGATCCCATATATTCTCAATTTATGGACAATAGCTGGAATCAATATTGCTGGGAGAAATATCAATAACCTCAGATACACAGATGACACCACCCTTATGGCAGAAAACGAAGAAGAACTAAAGAGCCTCTTGATGAAAGTGAAAGAGGAGAGTGAAAATGTTGGCTTAAAATTCAACATTCTGGTCCCATCACTTCATGGCAAATAGGTGGGGAGACAATGGAAACAGTGACAGACTTTATTTTCTTGGGCTCCAAAGTCACTGCAGATGGTGACTGCAGCCGTGAAATTAAAAGACCCTTGGTTCTTGGAAGAAAAGCTATGACCCACCTAGACAGCATATTAAAAAGCAGAGATATCACTTTGCCAAAGAAGGTCAGTCTAGTCAAAGCTATGGTTTTTCCAGTAGTCATATATAGATGTGAGAGTTGGACTATAAAGAAAGCTGAGTGCCAAAGAATTGATGCTTTTGAACTTTGGTGTTGGAGAAGACTCTTGAGAGTCCCTGAGACTGCAAAGAGATCCAACCAATCCATCCTAAGGGAGATCAGTCCTGAATATTCATTGGAAGGACTGATGCTGAAGCTGAAACTCCAGTACTTTGGCCACCTGATGTGAAGAGCTGACTCATTTGAAAAGACCGTGATGCTGGCAAAGATTGAGGGCAAGAGAAAAGGGGACAACAGAGGATGAGATGGTTGGATGGCATCACTGACTGAATGGACATGAATTTGGGTAAGCTCTGGGAGTTGGTGGTGGACAGGGAGGCCTGGCGTGCTACAGTCCATGGGGTCACAAAGAGTCGGACAAGACTGAGTGACTAAACTGAACTGAACTGAACTGAACTGATAGCCAGTGTTGGTTCTCTAGGAAATGACTGCAGACTGCAGGCTTCCTCAAGACAAAGACAGGGTCTGTTTTGTCCTCTGAATTTCCATGACTTAGCACTGGGATCACCCAGCACTTATAAAAGTTCACTGACTGACTATGCTCAAATGATCATTCTCTTAATTCTATAAAATTAAACATCTGGGGGAGGGAAGAAGCTTCTTGATCAGATAAGTACTCATCCTTAAATTCATACAGTTAATTTCTCTAAAAGGTGCTGGCTCCTGGATAAATGGCAGTTTTTCATTGTATCCGATATTTTATCATCAAGTCACGCAGCTGAAAGAGTTCTTTTATGCTCCAAAGACAAGGAAATGAAAGACTATCTCGTCTGTCAATGAAACGTACGAAATCGAGCATGCGGTTCAGGGAACATTTGCCACTTCAAAACGTTTCTAAAAGAAAATAAATCAACAATTATATTTAAAGATGGGAAACAGCTTAACTTTAAGAAAAGAAAAATAAGCATCTGGTAGAAATTTCAATTCATTCTCTCTTTCTTGATGGATCTGTGTTCTCGCCCTCCTTCGAGGACACCTGACAGCTCTAGCCATGCCATTTGATCTTACAAACTAGGGGGTATATCGTCTACACTGCCTGGTGTGTTGGAATTGAGGTTTGCATGTGACTTGGATAAGCAAAGCCTATTTCCCTGGTGCTGAGTGCATGGGACGTTACGTGTTTACTTTGTGTGATGATGTTTATGTTTGCATATCTGTAAGTTAGTATATATGTTAGAAGTATTAAATAGGAAGGCAGAGAGATAGCAGAACGGAAGGGGTTTCTCCCCAAGTGTACAGCTTTTGAACTTGGGCAGTGTTAGCGACTGAACAACAAGTGTTGCCTCGATGCCTGCCGTGATGGCAGGGGATGTCTAGAAGCATTTTGTTCTTCCCAGCTCTTTGCTTCACTGCATTACATGCTGGATGATTAAGAAATGAATACATTAAAATGAAGTTAAGATACACCTGCTAGAAGGGTCGTCACCCCTCAAGACAAATATAGTCAGTCCCGTACATTCAAACTATCAACCTGCAGGCTTTCAAAGGCGCAGATGTCAGGCTTGAGTAGCGTGGCAGCTCGCCCCCCGCCTCCCATTGCTGTCCACCCTTCAGCTCCACCGCCTTCCGCCTCTTCTCTGTCCCCCAGCCACTGACTTTTCCTGCCTGCTCACTCAATGCCAGCCCCTGTGTGCCAGCTGTCATGCCATGCTACTGTACTTTTCAAGGTATTGCACTGTAAGAGTAAAAATGTTTTCTTTGTTTTTTTATATATGAGGTGTGTGAAAAGGATTATAGACCTATTACTGTACAGCGCTGGGTAGCGGACCGTGTCAGTTGCCTACCTAGGCTAACCTGGTTGGACTTACAAACAGATCGGACTGACAAACGTGCTCCCGGAATGGAACTTGTTGGTGTGTAGGGGACTTCCTGTAAAAGAAACTTGATTGACTTGCAATGTCCTCTGAAAACACAGCAACACATTAGATGAGAAATCAAATCCACTATGTGTCAGGGAGGAACTCTGTGTTGGGGGGATTTGGGGTTGATATCAAGAAACACTGGGCTTCCCTGGGAAGGGAACCTCCCTCGGTGGTTAAGAATCCACCTGCTAGTGCAGGAGACGTGGGATCGATCCCTGAGTCAGGAAGATCCTCTGGAGAAGAAATGGCAGCCTGCTCGAGTATTCTTGCCTGGGAAATCTCATGGACAGAGGAGCCTGTGGGGTGCAATCCGTGGGGTCACAAAAGAGTTGGACATGACATAGCAGCTAAATGACAACAGCATAGTTGGTTTATAACGTATTAGTTTCAGGTGAACAGCAAGGTGATTGATTCAGTTACATATTTAAGTGTGTGTGTGCGCTCAGTTGCTCAGTCATGTCTGACTCTTTTCGAGTCAGCTACCAGGCTCCTATGTCCATGGAATTTTCCAGGCAAGAAAATTGGAGTGAGTTGCCAATTCCTACTCCAGTGGACCTTGCCAACTCAGGGACAGAACCCGAGTCTCCTGCATTGGCAGCCTGATTCTTTACCACTAGCGCCACACAAATACATACACACATTTTTTTTCATATTCTTTCCCGTTATGGCTTGTTTCAAGATTTGAATATAGTTCTCTGTGCTGCACAGTAGAACCTTGTTTGGATATTTTATGTACAGTCATTTGTAACTGCTAATCCTGAACTCTTAGTTGATCCCTAATTTTTAAAATTCAAAATGATTTTAAATGGCAAAGTTATAATAGGCAATATCCTATTTTGAAAAACAACCTTGCGGTCTTTTCCTGAGAAAAGCCAAAACACAGTCGGGAAAAGAGTCGGTGAGAAGCTGAGTCAGTCACATATTCTGAGCATCTTCCCAGGGTGCATGAAAGACCCAAGTGCTTCTTGGAAGTCCACCCCCATCCACCCTCCAGAGGCCTCTTCTAAAGGGAGATTATGGAACCATCAGTAACTCTTCATCGGCTTTTTATCTTACGAAAGCAGAGACTCAGAAAGTCAGGTGGAAGAGTATTATACAAATTTGTTAATCTCTCCTTCATGGCCTTGTACAGATTCTAGGGGCGAACCCTCATGGAAAGGAACCAAGCTTCTTGCTAAGGGATCTGAAGAGTGTCTTTGTCATAACAAAATTAAGCCAACATATAATTGTCATTTGCTTTATTCTTATGGAAATTGAACAGCAGCATGTGTATAACTGATCTAAAATCCAGACACATCAAAGACATGAATTTATGTATCTATGTGCTTTTAATCTAATTATAAGGAGCTACATATGTTGTTACTCAAAACTTGCTTTTGCTTAACATTTTTTTTAAATAAAAGGAATTTTTAAAAATTATTATTATTATTCCATGCCCCTGACCCTGGCTTTGAAAAATCTCTTTCTTTTTTTCCTCAAATGACCGGAGCTGCAATCAGCAGCCTCTCCAGGGCCCTTGAACTGAGCACTCATTCTTTTAAAAATCATCAACACAGGATCGGTTGCCAAGTGGAGAAGCCAATTCTTCACTCCATGCTCTAGGAAGTATTTTCTTTGTAACACTGTTGGCATGGAGGTTAAGGGCCTGGAAATTGATATTGAAATGACAGTGAGAGAATTGCCATTGGATATGGTTTTTTTCAGCATTTAAAGCAAACCCACTCAGAAATTACGACCATAACAGTCAAACAGAAGCATGTGAAAAATTGTAACTATGACTACCTGGGTATCTCTTCTAGGAGATCAGTAGAAAACTTAGCATATTTGTTTGAATATCACAAAGTACACATAGATTTGCTATCACATCAGTAATTTTACTCAAGCAGAAAACTCAGAAATTGGGACAAAATTAATTGTAAATGATCTGTAAAAAAAAACATGTATTTATCAGACTTATATGGATAGCTAGATATTTGGTTCCTCTTTCTTATGATAACGGTGAGATAAATAAGAATCCTTATCTGATGAAAGATAGTCACAAAGTAGGTGTGTTTTTAAAAGGAGCTAGAAAGATTTTGATTTCAACATGAAGTTGCTGGGATTCTTTCATGCATGTGCTAACATGTATGGTTTATGCATAATATAGGGAAGGTGTATG
The DNA here is from genome assembly GCF_001704415.2 of Capra hircus. Lineage (NCBI taxonomy): Eukaryota > Metazoa > Chordata > Mammalia > Artiodactyla > Bovidae > Capra > Capra hircus. The sequence continues at coordinate 4,280,593 of NC_030819.1, forward strand.
TTTCTGATATTGTGTATTAGTCTTTGGAAAAAAATTCAAAATTAACAAAATGTTGCTGCATGTGTATAATTCTGTGAAAGATGAGCAGATACTTGGTTTGCCCTTATTAGACGTAAAGGTTTTCTAAGAAGCCTGAATTAGTATTTTCTCTAAAGCCAGTTTCAACTGAGAAGGGAAGGCCCGTAAAGTTGAGCTGTGTTACTGGAATTACAGATGTTTGTGTTTTATGTTATGTGTATATGGATATTGCAAAGGGCTTATTGCTCTGACACCTGGTTGTTGTGTGTGTGTGTGTGTGTACACTTGCACGTGAGTGTGTGGGTGAAGAAAAGATGTCTCCTTCTGGGACCCTATATCAAAACAATTTTAATAATAGCATATAGAAGTAAATTTTGCATACCTAAGGCTTATTTGAAATAATCTGTAATTAATCCCCCGAACTGGATCACGTTGTATGCAGACATTTGATGGCTTTAGCAAAATATTTCTCACATCTTAAATCAATTCTAAAAAAGAGAAGTCTATATATCCAGCTGTCTCTTGACAGTTCTTATGTGCCAAACTGAAAATATCTGAAATAGAGCGCTTCATTCTCCCTCCAATCTGCCCCTCCCCTAATCTTCCTCATCTCAGCAAATGACACCAAAATTCATGGGGTCGTCTCCATGTGCGTTTTAATTGAAAGCTTTCACCTGTGTCTGGAGAGGAGGGGTCTGCTGCATGGTCACTGGAAGTTTGCCACATGTGGCCCCAAGTTGCCACGTGGAATTCCTTTCTAAAGATCCTTAAGCGGCTCTTTCTGTGAAGACAGAAGGCCTACTGGGAAGGTTTTCATGAGTGGTGCTAGATTATAAAGACCTCGCTCAGTCACATGTACATTAATATTCACTGAGCGCCCGGCACTCCGGTAAACACTGAGGATACATCTCCGAACCGACGCACCCTAGCTCTGCAGAGAGGCTTCCCAGATGGCTCAGTGCTAAGGAATCCGCCTGCTAATGCAGGAGGCGTGGGTTCCTGCCAATGCAGGAAGATCCCCTGAAGGAAGAAATGGCGGCCCATCCCGGTCTCTTTGCCTGGGAAATCCCATGGACAGAGAAGCCTGATGGGCTACAGTCCAAGGGGATGCAAAGAGTTGGACGCGGACTTAGTGAGAACAGCCAAGTTCATCCCAGAGTGCTGGAGGGATCTTCACCTCATTATCTGACAGATGAGGAACTTGGGGGCGGAAGGGGTCAAGGCAGGAGGACCTGACTCTCTTGACTACCAGTCAATCAATTATCCTGCCTTGCTAAATATAAACTCTTCCCCCCAGCCCAATGTTCTCATTAGTTTTATTAACCTTTTCAAAGAGTAACTATTTTTGTCATCTCTATTTTATTCTCAATTTCATCAATTTCTTCCTTTGCCTTTGTTCTTTATTTCTTTTTTTGATTTTTTTTTAAATTGGAGGATAATCACTTTATAATGTTGTGTTGGTTTCTGCTCTCCAACAATGGGAGTCAGCTGTGTGTGTTTGTCACTTAGACGTGTCAGACTCTTTGTGACTCCGTGGACTGTAGCCCCCCAGGCTCTTCTCTGTGCAGGATTTCTCAGGCAAGAATCCTCGAGTGGGTTGCCATGCTCTCCTCCAGGGGATCTTCTTAACCCAGGGATGGAATCCGAGGCTCCTGCATTACAGGAAGGTTCTTTACTGTCTAAGCTATGTAGCTCAGTTGGCAAAGAATCTGCCTGCAGTGTAGGAGACCCGGGTTCGATTCCTGGGTTGGGAAGATCCCCTGGGAAGGAAATGGCAACCCACTCCAGTATCCTTGCCTGGAAAATCTCATGGACAGAGGGCTGCAGTCCATGGGGTCACAAAGAGTCGAGTACGACTGAGCGACTAACACTAACACTATACATATCCTAATAGGTTAGGCTTTTTAAAATGTAAAATTAAGGATGAGAATTCTTTGAAAAATGATAGTGTTCTGCCTCTGTTCTTGGATTACAAAGTGAACTCTGCTTATTTGTGAAAGCTCGGTTCACAAATATCATTAGGAACTTAATGGAATTTTTCATTGCACAGTCTCTGGAGACAGAGCTGGTACAAGTCTGGCTGTATTACTGAGTAGCTTTGTGTTGGTGGGCACATAGTTTAACCTCTCTGATCCTCAGGATCCTTGCCCATACAATGAAGTCATAATCATTAGTGGTCTACTAGGAATTTTTCAAAGAGCATCCTGCTCTGTGTAAAATGATCCCCCACTTTGACCCCAGTGATCTAGGTGAATGGACAGAAAATGCTGAGAGGCCTGGTGTGATAGTTTCAGAAAGCTGGAGAAGGGGGTGTGGCTCGCCCCGATCAGTGTCTATGAAGGACAATTGCCAGTCCACAGAATTTAACATCTTACACAAAAGTGATGATAAAGCTGAGAGAAGCTGTTTGGACACATAGTGATGGATGATTTTATTTCCTCTATTTTTCATTAATAAAATAATTGCTTGCTCATAGGCAGTCAGCCAACACACACAAGAACAGTTCCTAAACTAATAAACAGGAAATCTGTTCTTAGCTGATAATGTGTTCCTGCTGCTGTTTCATTCAGCCTAAAACACATCGTACCTGCATCTTGGAATCTGGGGCATCATAATAAATGCCTCTATCCCCAATATTTAAATAACTTAAATGATTATTTTAAAATACCTCGTTTTTTGAAGCTTTTAACAATTCAACTTCAGAGTTATTAAACTGACTAAACTTCTGTTTTGGTAAGAAGTCTCTCTGAGAATGTTTATGTTTGTGTGTGTGTTTAAATTTCAGGAATCTTCTGAAAGAAACCATTAGGAAAAAAATAATCAATGTAACTTATAGAAAACACTGTTGACTATAACAAAATGTTGATCATTAAAACCCCAAAGGATAATTTAAATTTTACTAGGTTGATTTTTTTTGGCATGAAAATCATAGTTTAGTTTTGAAATGACTCTAAGTAATTTTTAAGTGAATATATTAAGCATGACATTGGCTGGGTGCAGCAGGAATTCTGAGAACTCTGGTCTAGAGACATGAAGTTGGTTGCCCTTGGTATCTAAGTGGTATTTTAAGCCAAGTAAATGGATTAGATCACTCAGAAAGAATGTTCTGTACAATCAGTAGACAACTCTATCCATAAGATGAATTTATATGTCAGACTGAACAAATCTTTCAATATCAAGTGGGATTAGCTTTAAAATATCTATCTTAAGGAATTATTGCTACTGTTATCATGATTAAATAAGATCCTCAGAGAACTTGGAATAGTTTGCTAAACCCTTAGCCATATTTAGAAAGTAGCTAATTATACAGTGACTTTTTAAGAGACTGTATTTGATGTTCACAAGTAGCAAATAACCAAAAACTCACTTGTCATTTAAAACAAATGCATTGCCAATAGAAACAATATAAATGGTGTTTGAATTCTCAGGTCAGTCCTATAACTGAATTATAATCTTCTAAACATGTGCTTCTGCGGTAAAAAAAATCTGCCTGCGGTGCAGGAGACCCAGTTTCAATCCCTGGGTAGGGAAGCTCCCTTGGAGAAGGGAACGGCTACCCACTCCAGTATCCTGGCCTGGAAAGTTACGTGGACAGAAGACCCTGGTGGGCTACAGTCCATGGGGTCACAAAAGAGGCATACAGGACTGAGCGACTGACACTTTCACTTTCTAAACAGGCTTATACAACATTAAACATTTGTGGCACTATTTACACAGGTAGAGAAAATAAAGCTTAGAGAGGCTAAATAATTTGCCTACAAATGCAGTGATATCTTTAAAAAAGTGCTTTGTACATAACAAAGCCCTCAAGGAAGGCATTTTTCTTAGTATCACTTTGTACATGGATTAGAGCATCTCCCGAAAAGCACTTATGAAGCATCCTACTGATTATTCACAGGAAAATGTCCTTTTGTGGTAGACAGCATGTCATCTGTGAATTGTTCAATATAAACAGTGTACTTGTCTGAAGCTCTTTGTAATAAAGAGACAGAAAGAATCACTTTTCTAAAGAGCACTTGGACCCTGCCGCGCAGCAAATGAGAAGCAAGGTGAGACCTCGCTGTTCTGAGAGCACAGGCAGGAGTTAGGAGTGGGGCGTGTGCAGATGCTGGGGTGGGACGCATGGGCCATTTTGTGCAGCCAGCTCCTTTCCTGCCTCTTCTGCGGCCACACCCAGAGGTAGTGCTGTTCGTTACACTCCAAGGCGCTCACTGCTGCCCTCGAGCCGGGAGTGGCTGGTGGTCATTGATTCTGGAGGACCACCTTGATCTGGTGTCTGAAGAGCCGGGATTCTAGCCGAGACTGGATATGTCAACAAGAACCATTTTGCCTACTCTTTGAGCCTCTGTTGTGTTATTGGTCAAATTAGAAATGTGTGTGGGTTGAAATCCAAGTTATCCACATGGTCCAGCATGTGAAAAGATGAGCCTGCATCTTGGGAAAGACATCTGAGCTTTGAATGAATGCAGGCTGGGACCTGAAAGGCAGCTCAGCTCAGTCTAGGAGTGAAAATAGAGTAAAATTAAAAAAAAAAAAAAAACCCAGACATTTCTCAAGGAGAGGCTAGCTTCTTAGTGCTGGGAAGACATCTCCTGCTGCTGCTGCTAAGTCACTTCTGTTGTGCCTGACTCTGTGCGACCCCATAGATGGCCTCCTACCAGGCTCCCCCGTCCCTGGGATTCTCCAGGCAAGAACACTGGAGTGGATTGCCATTTCCTTCTCCAATGCATGAAAGTGAAAAGTGAAAGTGAAGTCGCTCAGTCGTGTCTGACTCTTAGCAACCCTATGGACTGCAACCTACCAGGCTCCTCCATCCATGGGATTTTCCAGGCGAGAGTACTGGAGTAGGGTGCCATTGCCTTCTCCAGGGAAGACGTCTCCAGAGGCAAGCAAATGCTGAGAAAGATATTTGCCCTGAAAACTCCTTAATCCATGGTATGCTTGCTTTTCTGCCTTCAGCTCGTGGCAAAGCCTTAGAAGTAAGAAGTGATATGAGGGAGATTTGGGGGTTATTTCTGTAGACCTCAGAAAGGCACTGTCGGACACCCACCAGCCAACGGCAGGAAGTAGAGTATGTCTGAGATTTGGCCAAATCATTGAGACATTCTCGCGTCTACAGAGGGGGTGTAGAAACTCGCTCCCCCAGCTAAATCAGTTCGGAGGCACTGAAATCTTAACAAAAAGCATATCTGAGTTATCTAATCCCGAATCCCCTGCCTGGACCGGGAGAGATCTTGGTAAAGCTATCCTCTATTACTCTTCAATTTTCTAATCTAAAATAGGAGTAATGCCCATTCCTTTCTACCTGTGAACATGCTGTGTAGATTAACATGATGGAGTTTTGAAAGGTGCTATTTAAATATAATATGTTATTAAAGTATTATCATTCTAGTTGCTGGTGATTATCTAAAAAGCTTTAAATCACCTAGTTATTTCCGGGATTCGATTTTCATTGTCGGTTGCGATTTCTCCTTCCAAAGACACAACATTTCTTTGTCGCATAGACTTTACAGCTTCGCATTTTGGAGTCAGGAACACATTTGTGTTTCATTTGAATGCATTCAGAATCGTGGTATTACGATTTTTAAATGTAGGTTGCTGTAATCATTTTCAAGGACTAATGAGAGACCGTCTTTAGGATGAGTTTTTCACCCTGTCGGCAAATTTTTATTTAGGAGGATGAAGTGAAAAAATGTGGTCCAGGCTAATTACAGTATCAAATCATCATCTAACTACAGATCCAATGAAACGGGAATTCCATATGCCTGGCGTTTATCTGTATAGATTCCATCCATTATTCAACTTACTGCCCAGCTTTCTAAGCTATATGCCATTCCCTAGAAGGCTGTCTTGTCTTGATTCTTTCCTTTATGCATATTGGATATTTCTCATTCAATAGCCCTGACCCAGATTTTTTTTTTTCTCCTTACCATAAAAGTATGTCTATGCTAAGTAGAAAACTTTATCGTCTGGGACAGGGAGAGTTCTTTTCCATTTGAAGTGAATGTGGCTTTTTCTAAACCTCTTTTGCCTTTTGACCCCTTTCTAATCAATACAGGAATGTTTTCACTTTAACTTATTGGGTGGTTGAAAGAAACGTGATTGAATGTCTGTTTACTTCCTGAGCTGAGATATTTCTAGCTTGTTAGACAAGTCAGTGGTTAATGGAACGTGGGGTTGGGGATCCAGTTTAAGGGGCGTGAAATGACAGCATAACCTCTCTCACAAACTTCAGAAAAGCATTTTTAATGTGCAAATTTTTTAGAATAGTCTTATGATTTTTCCCTTAATTTCCCTGCATTTTCATACTTGACAAAGAATCAAAAGACCCATTCATTCTTTTATGATTGTATCTCCCCTTCAGTAAGACGGTTGCTTTTCCTAATACCAGCGTACACCGCTTCGAAATGTAGGCTCTTTCTTTCCTCCTGGAATCTTTAATGAACTTTGAGACTCTAGTCACTTTCTTGCCATTGGTGCTGACGAGCTGATGAGTATAAAGGGACGTATGACACGTGACTTTTGGGAGAGTTTGGTTTCTAAAGTGTTCCCTTTTTGATTCTCCTCCCGTGTTCACGGACTTGTAGATAATGCTTCATGAATGAATTCCCTTAAAAAACAAGAATCTTAAAAACTGATGACTTTTCATTCTTGTAGACTTAGGCTTTTCCTTTCTTTTTCTTTAAAATTAGAGTTGATTTACACTATGATGTTAGTTTCAGGTGTACAGCACAGTGATTCAGTATTTTTGCAGCTTGTACTCCATTATACGTTATTATAAGATAATGGTTATAATTCCCTATGATGTACAGTACCTCCTTGTTCCTCTTCACATACAGTAGCTCGTCTCCGTGAATCGCATACCCCTAATGGGGAGAGGGAAACGGGGAGAGTCACAGGAGTATGACTTTTCTAGGTTTAACCTGTGTATCCTTTCTTGAGTAGAACTCTGTTAAGAACTTTACATCGAAACCACTCAGAATGCTGCCCAATATGTTTTCAATGAAAAATAATTCTTACCTCCTGTTTTAATTATGATAAGAGAGAAAAGGGATGATTTTTTAAAAATTAAAAATTAAAAAATTTATTATTGCTATTATTTTTGGTTACGCCCTGTAGCATGAAGTATCTTAGTTCAGCAACCGGGAGTCAAACCTGCGTTGGAAGCAAGGAGTCTCAACCACTAGACCGCCCAGTGGTTAGTTCCAAAGGGGTAATTTCTAGCCGATATCAAGGCTGTCATTATTTATACAATGTCTGAGATGCACAATGCCTCATACAGAGACAGCAAATGGTCACCCACGGCGTAATGCCAACTTCCGTCACTGTTGTGTACTGTGCGGCCACTGCTTTGTCTTATCTCTTGGGCAGGAATTTCCTGACGCAGGTACCCACGCTCTCTCAAGCAGAGTGGTGTCATGCCCCTTTGGAGCGTGTTTCCCTCTCTGCGCCTCGCGTGGACGACAGGGAGCTTGGTCCTGTCTCCCTCTGTGGTCTGTTGCGGCATTCAAGTGCTCTCAGTCACTCCTGTGAACAGAAAAGAAGAACGCTGAGTATCAAAGCTATTGTCGAACAGTTTTAAAGTGGCTTATAGAGATTAATTTGAAATGACACTGCGGAGCTCGACACTTCGCGATGACCATTTTCATTTATTTGACAATGTTGCACGCTTCTTGTGTAAAAAGGCTTTCTTGGGAAACGACCCTGTTTTATTGATTGTTATTCTAAATGAAATGAATGTCCTCGCAAATGATGAGTGGACCCTCGGTAACGTGTGCATTACTGTGTAAGATATATTTTCTGTAAAACAATTACTGGTGAATAATCAAGAAATGCAGACTCTTATATGCTGCGACATTCAGCCGGTAAATACGTCTCCATTATCGCTTTCAAGATCTTTTCTTCTTTCCATGTGGAAACGCCATGTCAATGAGTTAGCACTCACTGCGTGGTTTAGCTGGCATGCTCACTTGCCAACTGTTGCTCAGAAATTAGGATTCATGGAACATTTCTAAAAATCTGTCAAACTCTCCATTTTTAGCAGGCAGGGATTTGTTGAGGCAAACGGGAAAACTCAGTTTACTATGTGAGTGGAGACGCTGAAAAGCTGGTGCAGTGTTGTACCAGCTGTTGCAGGCTGCTATTTATTAGAAAATTGTGAGGATATGTGTGACTCTAAAACTGTCTTTTATCTTTTAATAATATACCTTTGTTAAAAAAAAGAGGCAGTTTATACCTCAATGGGAACACTTTGTCATCTTCACGTGTGATTACCTATCGCATAAATAAAGCTACCCTTTTTCTCCTCCATGTCCTTAAATCCTGCCTCTGTTCATACTTTGAATCCAAAATACGGCTTCCAGAATAACTTAACCCACTAGTTTTATCATCATATTGCTTCAGTTGAAAAAGCGTCCTTTTTTTCCTTTTATCTGAAATTGTAAGAGTGAAATAAAAAGTGAAAGAAAAAAAACTGGTCAGACTTCCGATTGCCAAGTGTCTGGATGCCTGCTGTTAGATACACAATTTGAATGAGTGACCCAGTTTTTAAATTTCATCTGGATATCAGGGTTTGAAGCGGGGGGGAAAGGGAGAGAGTGAACCTGAACCCTTTGCTTATTATTCTTGGAGGTTCTCATCTTGTTCAAGCAAATTACCTCATTCTTTTCTTGGCTTCCTGTCTGTTCTTTTCCATCTCTTTGATCTACTTTATTATTTCTCTGAAATCGCAGAACGATCGATCAATTAACAAATTCCAATCACTTGTCAAACCTCTCTAGAAGGCAGAGTGCTCTGGAGTCTGTGAAACGAGGCAATTCTGACCTGGAGGAGTTTTCATTTTTGTAATGTGATGATCAAAACATCCAATGGTGCAATAGCATGACCATATTGCATATTTATGGATGCAAAACAGTGTAATTGAAGCTGAATACATAAATAGGACACGGAAGAGTTTGGTTAAAGATTTTTTTTTTTAAGTTGCAAATTACAGTTACTGTGGATAAAAGGTGAGCAGTTTCTTAAAGTGAAACTGAATTTTTAGCCCTTGGAAGTTGGAAGGAATTATGATTGTTCAGAGGAAGACAGGATGACTGAAATATTTTTCTTTGCTTTGCTTTAGTTTGAAAGTGTAAAAGTCTGTAACCTTTTCCAATATAAGTTATTATAAGATATTGAATATAGTTCCCTGTGTTATACAGTAGATCTTTTAATCTATTTTATATACAGTAGTGTATATCTGTTAATCATAAATTCCCAATTGATCTGTTCCTACTTTGGTGACCAGGTTTGTTTTCTATGTGTGTGAGTCCATTTTATAAATAAGTTAATTTGTATTTTTTTTTAGATTCCACATATAAGTGACATCATAAGATGCTTATCTTTCTCTGCCTGACTGACTTCACTCAGTATGATAATCTTTAGGTCCATCTATCTATGTTGATGCAAATGATATTATTTCATTCTTTTTTATGGCTGAGTAATATTCTGTTGTGTATAAGTACCACATCTTCTTTATCCATTGACCTACAGTTAAAAAGAATCTGAAAAAAAAAAATATCAGTTTAGTTCAGTTCAGTTCAGTTGCTCAGTCGTGTCTGACTCTTGCGACCCCATGAATTGCAGCACGCCAGGCCTCCTATATAGACATACACATACATGGGGCTTCCCTGGGGGCTCAGTTGATAAAGAACCTGCCTGCAATGCAGAAGACCCAGGTTCTATCCCTGGGTCAGGAAGATCCCCTAGAGAAGGAAATGGCAACCCATTCCAGTATTTCTGCCTGGGAAATCCCATGGACAGAGGAACCTGGTGGGCTATAGTCCATGGGGTCGCAAAGAGTCAGACATGACTGAGCGACTAAACCACCATATATATATATACACACATATATAACTGCATCACTTTCCTGTACACCTGAAACATTGTAAAACAACTATGCTTCAATGAAAAAACAAGCAAGCAAAAAATCTGTGAAAAAAATCGGTCTTATTCATTGTATTAACTGCCTAGGGCTTTCCTGGTGGCTCAGCAGTAAAGAATCTGCCTGAAATGTGGGAGACTCTACTCCAGCGTTACAGGAGTCATTTACTGGGTTAGTTAGTGTCTGTGTGGTGAAGCTGGATGGGATTATCATCCTGTTCTCTCACTATCATTATTTCCCATTAGGGGTCCAAAAAGGAGACAGTTTTCATTGCTATCATCACGACTCTCCGCTCTGGGAATCTTAGCACAGCAGAATGCGGCGGCATGCCCACCCAGCCCTGGTGACCGCATTCTCAGGACGGCCGGCTCCCAGGCTCACTGTCAGCATCTCTTGAACCCCGCCTCTTCACACGCCTCTCCTTCCATGCCTTCCTTCCATGCACCTATTTCACAAATGGGGGCAGAACTCAACTACCCAGACTCACCCCCGCACAAACACCACCTCTGCCCCCCCCCAGCCCATTTTCACAATTTCAGCAGAAAAATAAAAAGCACTGAAAAGTTGCCTATAGGGTATTTATTTGAAGTGAGGGAAACTGGGGGGAAAATGTTATTTCCTAAGTTGGATAGAGTGCACATCTTGCCTTGCTTAACTCGTGTGATATCTTGAGTCCAAACAACGTATCTCATTCATCTGTGGTCCTTGTCTTGCAATTTGTAAACATTTTATGGCTCCGGCTTCCTTCAAAGGACATAGCAAGTCATTTGTAGCTGTCAGTAGCAATCTGTATTGTAATACCTTTAGATTCAGTAACCTAAGCTCTTTCCCAACCTTTCTTATCTAAGCGGTGGGAGTCGTTAAGACACTGAAAGATGGTGCTGGGCAAGAAGAGGAATCTTCCCTGGTGACCTCAGCTGTCAGCCAGACATCCCCTGCCTCCTTCTACCTGGGTGGTGGTTTAGTCACTAAGTCCTGTCTGACTCTTGCGACCCCATGGACTGTAGCCCACCAGGCTCCTCTGTCCACAGGATGCTCCAGGCAAGAATCCTGGAGTGGGCTGCCATTTCCTTCTCCGGGGGATCTTTCTGATCCGGGAATTGAACCTGGGTCTTCTGTATTGCAGGCAGATTGCAGGCAGATTCCTTACTGACTGAGCTAGGAGGGAAACCCTAAAGGTAAATGTCCTGGAGGAAGTCTAGGGACCTCTCAGCTCTGGAGGTGGCTTTACTAGGAAGGAAGGTGGAAGCCAATCAGAATTTATGCTCGTGTTCTTTCTGTCCCCTCCATGTGGGAACTTTCAGACATTTATTTCTTGGGCAAAGCATAAAAAGAAGGGAAGATGTGAATCGATTCTAGCCTCACATAATCGTGTCTTTGTAGATTAGGTCCAGCCCTTGGACCTAAGACCTTAGTAGAGACAGTGGAAGCATCTGGTGGCACATTATTTTAATTCCTAACTGATCGCAATCTATTACAGCGTGGCTCACCTTGAAGACATTGAAACATCCTCATGACTTTTATTTCCAACAGTCTCACTCAAAATGCAGTGCCAGTTCCTTGAAGAACTGCCCAAGCTGATGGTTTTTCAGAGAAAACAATTAATGCACTTTTTTTTTTTTTTTTGGCTGTGTGGCACAGCTTGTGGGGTCTTAGTTCCCTGATCTGGGATCAAACCCAGGCCCACGTCAGTGCAAGCAACATGTCCTAACCATTGGACTGCCAAGGAAGTCCCTGAACTTGCAAATATATGCACTTATATGTCATATATTTGTAATGAGCCTACCTAATCATTCACATTTTAGGAAAAGAAGAGTAAAAGATATATATATCATAAAAGGGTGGGATACAGAGATAAGAGAACAGACTCTATATTTTAATATCTTTAGACCATGAAATTTTTGCACTTTATTTTATGTCCCTGGATATGTTCCAGTGTCTCCTGGTTTATAGTCTATGGGAACTTGAATTTGTATCCTGGTGTTGTGTGAAATTGTATAAATCTTAATCATGTTGCATTGGTTAATAGTGCTTTTCAGGTCTATTATATCCATCTATTTTCCCTCTATTCATTCCATTTAATTTTGAGAGTTTGATATTGCAACTCCAACTAAAAATCTTAATTTATCTACTTAAAAATGGTTATATAGTGGAACTATATGAACTTTGTTCTGTATTTTTCAAGTCTCTTGTAAATGTGTTATCATACTTTTATAATTTAAAAATAGAAAATGGAGGGGAAAAAAAGGTGGGATATATGTTTTATTTTTCAAATAATTAAAAGCTTTTTCCTCCACATTAGGAGAAATAAACTCCCCAAATTAAACCTATAGTATCTGATGCTGTGAAATATAAAGTCAGCTTATTCCTCGAGGAGAATGACTGTGTTAAGACACAATCGATGCCCGAGATTTGATCAGTGGCGATCACAGGACCACATGTTCAGGTTTGTCCCTTCCCTGCCATGTTTTTCATTCAAGGAGGCAGAGTTGTTGGCTGGTGGATTATGGTACAAATAGCAGCACACGGAGGAGGTAAGTGGAAAAAACACCGAGGGTTAACAAATCTGAGAGAGAGCAGACAGTTGCGCTGCAGCCGACCTTCCTTTGTCTTTCTTTCGACCTCTCTCTCACCACATTGAGGGAAGGGAAAAGCATCACTGATGGGACAGAAATGAAAAGCTTTGTGAAATGAATGGGTCTGAAGGAGGATTTAAAAGGGCTTTTCAGCAGTAAAGGCTGACAGAGCCAGCAGCAGGAAATTCCCAGACTCCCTTGTGTTCAAAGACAACAGAGAAAGGAAGGTGGTCTTCGTTTTCATATATGGTGGCACTTACCTTTTAGTTAAAGGAAAATCATGCATGCAGTGTTTAAGAAACCTCAGCCTTCATATTTTATGGCCCAGTAAATAAACGTATAATTTGAGAAATGTTATCTTTTTCCCCTTCAGAGGAGTCAGTTTATGAGAGCTTGAAATCTAAATTGAATTTCATTTTAGGTGAAAATGAAAATTTTTCTTCTTGATTCTTCTAAGTTTTTCTTAAATGAAAGTGAATTCAGGGCTGAAGATTATTGGTTAAAGAAGACATAAATAGAGACCTCTCTGGTGTTCCAGTGGCTCAGACTCCGCGTTCCCAATGCAGGGGGCCTGAGTTCAATCCCTGGTCAGGGAGCTGGATCCTGCATGTTGCAACTAAGACCCAGAACAGCTAAATAAATACATTTAAAAAATTATTTTTTAAAAAATGATGCAAATAGGCCCTCCAGAAATGATCCCTTTGTAATTTGATGTCAATCGGCAGTTCGTGGTTTTCCAGTATATTTGGGCAGGATCATACCACAGGGAATTCTCCCTGGGGGTCCTACTTTCTTTTATTATTGTGGTCATAATTTCTTCTTTCCAATATGTACTTAATTTTGCTTATATATGCAGACTTAACATTTTTTTTATTGAAGTTTTTTTTGGAAACTTTTTAATTGAAATTTTTGTTGAAAATTACATATATATATTCTTTTTCAGATTTTCTCCTATTATAGCTTATTACAAGATACTGAATATAGTTCACTGTGTTGCAAAGTAAGCCTTTGTTGTTTATTTATTTTATATAGGTCATCATTTGTCTCTGCTAATCCAAAATTCCTAATTTATCCCTCACCCATATGTAGATTTTGTACATATACAGGTGACTTGGTGATAAAGAAATCCACCTGTAATGCAGGAGACACAGGTTTGATCCCTGGGTCAGGAAGATCCCCTGGAAGAGGAAATGGCAACCTGCTCCAGTATTCTTGCCTCGGAAATCCCATGGACAGAGGAGCCTGGCGGGCTACAGTCCATGGGGTCGCAAAGAGTCAAACACGACTGAGTGATTAAGCCACAAAATATGTGTTCATATATAATATACGTGCTCCCACAGCTGCCTTTCCATGCACTTAACGTTTTGACCTTCATCATTCCTTTCCAGTGGATTTCACCAGTCCTAGATAATACAACAGGTTGATACTTATTTTCTTTCCTGCTTGAGGAAATCTTAACAACTTTCAGACCCACCAGGAAAGCTCCAGTTTAGTGCTGACTGTTAATGAACCCTTCCATACACCTGGTTTTATGGTTGGGAAGAAATAATTTCTCTCAAGTGTCCCATTTCTATAAACCTCTCTTATACTAGTAAGAAGATAGTGTATGGGCAAAACTCAGGTTACTCCAAATATTTGGTCTAGAATTTGCTTTTGAAATCCAGTGCATATTAGAAGTAAGGATTTGAAATCCCCTGGGTACAATAGGTTACTATTAAATCTGTGAATGTTTTAAAAGGATTTAATTCAGATAAAAATCCTTAAATTTCAATTTCTATCACAGACAGACTTAACCCTGAAAGGCTAACCAAATTACATGACCATTTCAAAAAAAAAAAAGTGCATTTTTTTCTTAAACCAAATATAATAATGATAACATCTTCTATTTGGAGTAGGGATTTAAGAAAGTGCTATTTTGGATTTACCATAGAGCTTTATTCTCTCAATTTGATTAAAAAGTGCTTCTTTTAGCAATTTACCAAGCTCAGTTAGAGAAGTCCTAGAAAGAATATAGCTCTCGAACCTGCATGTCCCAGAAACCAACTGTGCCCTTTAAAAGTAGTTTTGTGGTCTTTGGTTTGAATTAACGCCCCCTAGGTACAGGTTTACATTTGGTTTATTTTTAGTTAAATATAACTCTCAAGTTTGAAAGACAAAAAAGTTTCCTGAGAAAAGCTTGTAAAATCTTTTGGGGGAGTCTTAACAGTGTCATTCAAGTGAATCAGAAACATATGGGTTCACGTTTCTCTGAAAAGAAATGGTTGTATGTGTTTGGGAGGGCAATTGGGGTTTTTACTGCACCCCAAACTTGGGATATGTGGCTTCAGCAAAGAGCCTCCAATGTGTAAGAGTGCTTCCGTAGAGCTGTGTTGGCTCGAAAGCTCACAGAAACCCTCCTCAGAAAGCTCTGGTTAATATTTCTGTGTTTGGGGAAGAAAACATGATGTGAATTTATTTTTCATGCCACTGGTGGTGTAGATGACCACCACAAAAATTTCAGCTCAACCAACGTTTCACCCGATCCTTCCAATGCTGAAATATACCCTACTACCCAAATAATTCCTATTTGGTTTTCAGGAGACCTCACTGATGACAAAATGAAAGATGAGACTTGCTCACTGAACCTCAGTTTCCTATTTTGTCATGTACAGAATGAGCTGGGCCTGACCACAGGGACTGATCTGGGTTCAGAGCCGGGCAGGAAAATGCTTCAGACTCAAAAACGTGATCATGTTAGTCACTCAGTCATGTCTGACTTTTTGTGACTCCATGGACTGCAGCCCACCAGGCTCCAGTGTCCATGGGATTTCCCAGGCAAGAACACTGGAGTAGGTTGCCATTCCCTTCTCCAGGGGATCTTCCCGACCCAGAGATCAAACCCCGGTCTCCCACACTGTGGGCAGATTCTTTACTGTCTGAGCCACTAGAGAAGTCCCTTCAGACTCAGGAAGGTTGTTTCAACTCATTTTACTATCAAATAAACAAATGAGCCGTGCAGAGACAAAGAAGATCACGGACAAAAGGGATGTGGGCAACTGTAAGATGTTATCTTTCCCCCTTGGTTTTTTAAGGAGGTCGTTGTGAAGTTTGTGGTCTCTTTTTGCTTTTCGTGAATGAAAACCTCCAGAGCAGAGAAACCAGAGCTTGCTGCTTTTTATGGAGTTGTTTTATTTGAGGAGCTCATAGGGGCAGAGTGCACACCAGCAAGGAAGTTCATCGTATTCCTACATATGCAAATTCTGGCTACTCCAAAATTACCCAGCTCCTACTTTATTTCTTCCTGGGCTGGACCTTACTCACCATCTTTGTGGAGCAGATCCTTTCTCCGTGTTCCAAAGGCTGGATTCCTATGTCAGCAAATAAAAAATAAAGTCCATTTCCTGTTTAAATCCCTGATATTTTAAACCTGAAATTGTCTCATGTCCACCAAGAGCCTCTTAGTCAAAATCATGACATTCATTTCGAGGCAACCAGAAAAACATGTTCCAGAAGCAAATGACATTTACATTTCCAAACAAGCTGGAGAGATGTGATTCATTGAATTCCGAGTGTGTTTTTAACTGAAGTGCTTCATTTGAAGGAAACAACACTTGGTTAATTTGGCATGGTAGACGAATTGAGGTGCTTTACGGAAGAAAGTTTTTCCAGATAGCAAAAAAGCACTCAAGTGTCAACACTTTGGTCTTTTAATGATTTTCAGGAAATTTTTTTTCTGCATGTATTTCATGCTTTCTTACCACCATCTTTAAAGATGGAGAGCAATTAGATCTCTTCAACAGTTTCAGGGTCACTCTTACAAATATGGGAATCAACTGAACATCCATTAAAATTATCCATTTATCTCGTTAGTCTGATAACTTGGGTATTATCATCCCAACTTTTAGAAGAGAATAGGATGGAGACTCAATGATTGTACTTTAGCTTAAGCCTGCGTGGCTCCAAAACCTTTTCTTTTTTTTCTTTTTTCTAGACATGCTTCTTCTTCATGCTAAGACATAAATATGTAGAATAAGACACAGCAACTCAACCTGACTTTTCTTTATGGCTTGAGCCAAACACATTTTGCCTGTTTTTTGAGTGGGGTGACTCATTGGGAAGGATGAACATATTTCTTTTCCTGTCCAGGGAGGGGAAACCAAAACTCATGTTTCTAAGCATTGGGACTCCATGGTGATGAGACATCAAATTCTTGATAGTCATTAAATGCAATTTGCAAGAAAATGTTTTGTTTAACGGCTTCTCCCTTCAAGGGTTCAAAGAGGGGAAACAGAAGTTTGGAAGAGGAGAGATGGGGATGGGAGCAGGTGTCCCCAACCTCTGGGATCTAAAGCTTGATGATCTGAGGTAGAGTTGATGTAATAATAACAGGAATAGTGCGTTAATCACTGTCATGTCTGATTCTTTGTAACCCCATGGACTGTAGCCCACCAGGCTCCTCCGTCCATGGGATTCTCCAGGCGAGCGGGTTGCCATTTCCTTCTCCAGGGGATCTTCCCAACCCAGGGATTGAACCCAGGTCTCCTGCATTGCAAGCAGAGTGCTTACCATCTGAGCCAGCAGGGAAACCTGATAAAGTACACAATAAATGCAATGCGCTTGAATCATCCCGAAACCATCCCTCTGTCCCCGTCTCTATGGAAAAATAGTCTTCCAGGAAACCAGTCTTTGCTGCCTAAGAGTTTGAGGACTGCTGGATGGGGGTGTTATGGGCCGATACGGACTATGGTGGCGCTAGCTTAGGGGCTTCCGCTCGTTTGTGTGAATTGCTGTACCACGGGTGGGGGGTGGGGGTTGGCTGAAACAGCGCAAGAGACAAGGAAGGCTGGCCTCCGCGATCAACGCGCCAGCCGCGCTGGCTTCTGCCGGCTCCCTCTTTGGCTTGTAGGTGGCTGCCTCCTCACTGTGTCTTCACAGGGCCTCATCTCTCTGTGCGAATATCCTGGTGCCTCTTTCTCTTCTTAAAAGGCCATTAGTCCTTTTGGCGGAGAAGGCAATGGCACCCCACTCCAGTACTCTTGCCTGGGAAAGCCCATGGGTGGAGGAACCTGGTGGGCTGCAGTCCATGGGGTCGCGAAGAGTCAGACATGACTGAGTGACTTCCCCTTCTCTTTTCCCTTTCATGCACTGGAGAAGGAAATGGCAACCCACTCCAGTGTTCTTGCCTGGAGAATCCCAGGGACGGGGGAGCCTGGTGGGCTGCCGTCTATGGGGTTGCACAGAGTCGGACACGACTGAAGTGACTTAGCAGCAGCAGCAGTCCTTTTGGGTGAGGCACTCACTTTTATCACCTCCCTTAACCTCAATTCTCTCCAAATATGGGCTTCCCTGATGGCTCAGGGGTAAAGAATCTGCCTACCAATGCAGGAGATGAGGGCTCAATCCCTGGGCCACAAAGATCCCCTGGAGAAGGAAATGGCAACCCACTCCAGGGTTCTTGCCTGGGAAATCCCATGGACAGAGGAGCCTGGTAGGTGTCGCAGGGGGTGGCAAAGAGCTGGACATGACTGAGCAACTAAACAACAACAACAAATCTCCAAATATAGTCAACATTGGGAGGTCAGGTTTCAACATACAGATTTTGGGGAGACACAATTCAGTGTATAACAGAACTGCTTTAGGAAGTCAGGGAAGCCAAGGAGAGAATGGTCTTAGCGCTTCCTCCAGCATGAAAAGTGCAGGGGTTAGGAGGGCCACCACAGACGGCAAGGTGTGTTCAGATGTGAATTACAGTGTTCAGCTTTCAGCTGCATGAATAGCTGCTAATTTTATGGTGTTTAATAATCTGGGCTTTGCATTGATGGGGTCAGAAAGATGACTGAGTCTTTTTGAGTCCCTGTGGGCCAACCCCTCAATCACCCTGGTCAGGTGCCTGCTTGTAGCCCCCCAGGGGGATTAGAGTGGAGAAGATTCTCTGTGTTTATACCCTGGAAACATATAAGACACAATTCCTCATCTTCAGCTTGAAGGGGTGAAAGCCACAAGGGGGTGACTTTCCAAGGCTGTACGTCTAGTCCTTTTAACCACATAGAACACTGACACACTCTGAGAAGTCAGAGAATATCCAGGATTGCCCTCGAATGTGGTGGTGCTCCCAGAGGCTACTGATTACCTCTAAAAGATACGTCCTCAAAAGACTGTCATTTTAAAGGTCTGCTGGAGACTGTCATTGCCTCCTTCTGCTTCTGTTATGCTGTCTTGTTCTACTCAAAATTGCTCCCATTAAGTTCAGAGATGCTTCACATTTTCTCTCTCTCTTTTTTTTTTTTTTGTGGAGTAGAGTGGTAGGATTTAAGTCCTGGAAAACTTTTTTCATTCAGGTATTTTTAAATATAGTATTTGATGCTGAATAGCAAAATCTGCAAGAAGGCTGATCTAATTATTCACTACCAAAGTAGAAGTTAGTGAAAATGTTCTCTTTATAAAGTAAGTTTTAAAGCATCTATGTTTTAAATATTTTATAATAGCTATTTCGGTTGAGGAGGTTTCATATTTGCATATATGCTGGTCTACTGCCTGTTTATTTCACATGTGGGTCAATTACAAGTAAATTTCTCTGCCAGACTGGAGGGGGGCCATGGAGCCTGGAGACCTGAGGTGAGTTTAAATTCTTTGTCCCCATGTGTTTAACCACCTCTGTTGAAGCAGAGTGGGTTCAGACTTCAATGTTTCACACTAAATCGTTGATTCCATGGCCTGCTTTTTTTTTCTTCATAAAAAACTCCGAAACATTTTGTATATAAAAAAAAAAAACCCACATTTATTTTTCTAAGATAATTTCACAGAAATGATATGAAAGATGGAGCTGGAAAGAATTTAGAAAGTTAAAGTGAATAAAAGTGATGTACATGCTCTATTTTATGGTGGTAGGTCTTAGCACATAATTTTCTTGCCAGATTCAACAACATGTCTTTTATTTCTGTAAAACCCCCTGACAGTCATTGTTGGCGTGCCAATTTCTACTCTCCTTTGTCAGCCCCTGGACCCTTCACTGGTCCCGGTTCAGCTAGAACCAAGAATCGGTTGTATGCAAATCCCCCCACTCCCACCCAGACTTGGTAAAGCTCATTGTATTAGGTTTGTGATTAAAAGATATAATTAAATAGGGTTTAAAATGGTGGAAAACAAGTGCAGAAAGGAAGAGTGCTGTTTCTATGAAAACTAAGTCAAATGCTTTGCAATGATTCAGTAAACGCTCATCACTAGAGTAATTGCTGCCAATTAATTACAGGCAAGTCAACAGAAGAAGGAAAGTCATCAGAATTTGGAGCAATTCTGCACTCTGGTGCTTTCACAACTGTTTGCCATCCCACTTCACTTTAAAGAAACAAAAAACTGGAAATCTCAAGTGATGTGCTGAAGGGAGTTCTAAGCGAGAAAGACGACATTGAACTCTGACCAGAGGACTCATTTTCAGACAATGAGTCTTGCCTCTTGCTTGGCCCCACTGGCAAAGATTATTCCTTTACATGTTTTTAGTTTAAATGTTTATAAAAGACATGTATCATTTTCTTTTGTTTCTTAAAGATTTTTTGATGTGGACCATTTTTTTTTTGAAGTCTTTATTGAATTTGGTACAATATTGCTTCTGTTTTATGTTTTTTGAACATGAGGCATGTGGGATCTTAGCTTCCCAACCAGAGATTGAACCCGCACCCCCTACATTGGAAGGTAAAGTCTTAACCGCCGGACCACCAAGGAAATTCTGATCAAGTTCATCTTACTCTTTTTGAATCAACTTTTCACCAAGTACAAGTGTCAATCATACCAGATCCTATAAGCTAGGAGAGCTTCTTCTGTACAAAAACAGATTTATATTGTCAATCAGAAGGGACAGTTTTGTGTTAGAGGGCAGGAGAATGATTCAAGATGATATGGTTAATGTGGGATTAAATTGAATAAGGTTGCAAAAGACAATTGCATAAGATGAAGATAAGAAAAACTGGCCTCAGATCACTGCAAGTGAATATTTGCAGGGAAACGCAGGACTCTGGTTTAAACGATAGGTTATGAGCAAAGAGGCTCAAAAAGTGCTTGTAGTTTGGGGAATGATGTTTAGCCAGTGGGGTGGACCAGGTTGGCTGTAGAAGTTGATATAGAGATTGCTCTGTAGGAAATGGGAAGTCATTAAAGACATCCCTAGTAAGTTGACGTAAAAGTGGATTTCAATTCAAGTTAAGGGTGCATGTATCACTCCTGAAAAGCATTTGAGAATGCATATGGGCTTTCTTATGAGATGTTGAGACAACGCAAGTCAAGGACAGGGGTTCTTAACACAGTTTTGATCAAGGGATATTTTCAAAAATTAATGCCTTTTGCCTCTAATTGGTTACATAAGTGAATATTGAAACATTTCTAGTCAATAACGTTCAGGTAACAAAAGATGTATTAATACATCCCTGATCAATAATTAACCTGTTTTTGTATTATGAACCCCTTCTGGCAAACCCTTTTCAAAACAATCTTTTTAAGTGCATAAAATAAAACACACAGAATTTCAAAGAAAATAAAGAGTATTTAAAAATAATTATAACATCATGAAAAAAGAACACATTTAACAGAGTAATCAGTTTCATTATGAATACATGACTAGTAAGGCTTAGGAGTGGATCTATTTGATGGACACAATGAATCTTTAGGGATATCTGATATGAAAATATGGATAGTTTTAATCAGTGACAAAGTACCGGTACATGCTACTACAGATTTTTGCTTACGTTCATCAATGAAGTGAAAAGTACAATTTTATTTGTTCCCCTGTGCAAGTTCATGGGTTTTCTGAATCCTTCAAGTAGAAGATATTGAGGTTCATGTGATTCTAGGAAGTATTATCAAGAATTTTGAGTGATTATAACTAATTAGAAGCATTCCAAAAGTTCAGTAACGTATTAAGAGTAACTAACATATGGTTCCCTGCCCCCTGGCCCCTGAGGTTTTCAGAGTTTTTCAGGATACAGGATCTAGGAGAGACTTTTTTTTTTCTCTAAACCATGAATTTCTAAAATGTTAAAACTTTTACACAAAGCATGTATTTTTATTAAAAGAAGACAATGTGAAAAATTAAATTTAAAAATTACATATTTAGTAATAGCAAGAAAAAAAAAGACAGAAGGCACATCCTGTCTGTCCATCAATTAGAGAAATAATAACTACATCATAGTAGTTGCTACCAATAGGATACAAAGGTATTTGATGAGATTCTATTTTTGTGGGCTTTAAAGACAAAACCACAATGATGCATATGTATTCATTGAGATCTACATCTGCGATGTTTGAGCTTCATTATATGTAGGTTATACCTCAATAAAAAAGCTAAACACAAACAATTAAATCTTGAAGGGGGAAAAAACTAGAAGGGACTAACCAGGATGGCAGGAAGTTTGGGAATTGATGCCACAAGCGAAATGACAGGAAGAACTTGAGAAATTTAATTAGAATGGGGAAATTAGAGGTTACAGGGGAGTTTATGGAAATAATTGAAAGGCTGCCATGAAAAATAGTTTGAAAAAAATTAAAGTCAAAAAGGCAGGCAAATATATTGCAACTCAAGGATGACAATTTAGGTTAAGTTGGTTTCCTCACCAAATAATCAATTGCCTTTTCCTTTTCAAGGACTGACTAGAAGCTCAGACTCACAGGTTTCTAAAGATCCTCTTGAAGGTGAAGGTGAAGTCGCTCAGTCGTGTCTGACTCTTTGCGAGCCCGTGGACTGTAACCTACTAGGTTTCTCCGTCCATGGGATTCTCCAGACAAGAATACTGGAGTGGATTGCCATTTCCTTCTCCAGGGGATCTTCCCAACCCAGGGATCAAACCCGGGTCTCCCGCATTGGAGTCAGACGCTTTAATCTCAGCCACCAGGGAAGCCCCTAAAGATCCTCTTAGATGGGGGATGATCACTGACATCCTTCTCAGGCTCAGTAATCTTTGGTTCTTTGGTGATTGGTGTGGGCCACTAGAGTATCAAGATTATTGAGAACTCTATTTATTGAAAAGCCCCTCGGTGCTCTCTGAGTCTGGGAGCACAGTGGCCTCCCAGGCTTGTGTAGAAGGCAACCATCCACGTCTAGATGTCACGAGCCTTGCAGACAGCAAGCTCTCAATAAATATGTGCTAAGAGTAAGCGGGAAATTCAGTTTAGTTCAGTTCAATTCAGTCGCTCAGTCATGTCCGACTCTTTGTGACCCCATGAATCGCAGCATGCCAGGCCTCCCTGTCCATCACCATCTCCCGGAGTTCACTGACTCACGTCCATCGAGTCAGTGATGTCATCCAGCCATCTCATCCTCGGTCGTCCCCTTCTCCTCCTGCCCTCAATCCCTCCCAGCATCAGAGTCTTTTCCAATGAGTCAACTCTTTGCATGAGGTGGCCAAAGTGCTGGAGTTTCAGCTTTAGCATCATTCCTTCCAAAGAAATCCCAGGGCTGATCTCCTTCAGATGGACTGGTTGGATCTCCTTGCAGTCCAAGGAACTCTCAAGAGTCTTTTCCAACACCACAGTTCAAAAGCATCAATTCTTTGGCGCTCAGCCTTCTTCACAGTCCAACTCTCACATCCATACATGACCACCGGAAAAACCATAGCCTTGACTAGACGGACTTTAGTCAGCAAAGTAATGTCTCTGCTTTTGAATATGCTATCTAGGTTGGTCATAAACTCCCAGAGTTCACCCAGACTTATGTCCATTGAGCCAGTGATGCCATCCAGCCATCTCATCCTCTGTCGTCCCCTTCTCTTCCCACCTTCAATCTTTCCCAGCATCAGAGTCTTTTCAAATGAGTCAGTTCTTCACATCAGGTGGCCAAAGTATTGGAGTTTTAGCTTCAGCATCAGTCCTTCCAATGAATATTCCGCACTGATTTCCTTTAGGATGGACTCGTTGGATCTGCTGGAAATAAGTCTCTAAAATCTGAGGAAATCCAATAAACAGCTTTATAGTCATCATCTTAGGTTCAGGAATTGCCAACATTTGTAAATAAAATTTTTTTTTTAATTGAAGTACAGTTGATTTACAATACTGCATTAGTTTCAGGTGTACAGCAAAGTGATTCAGTGATACATATGCATACATGTTTTCTTTTAAATTCTTTTCCATCATAGTTATTACAAGATATTGAATGTAGTTCCCTGTGCTATGTACAGTGTGTGCGTACATGCTGGTGCTTCAGCTGTATCTGACTCTTTGCGAGCCTATGGACCATAGTTCGCCAGGCTCCTCTGTCCATGGGATTCTCCAGACAAGTGGAGAGGGTTGCCATGCCCATCTCCTGGGGATCTTCCCAACCCAGGGGTCAAACCCAGGTCTCCTACAGCTCTTGCATTGCAGGCAGATCCTTTACTGCTGAGCCAGCAGGGAAGCCCTGTGCTATACAGTGATTCCTTGTCATTTATTTTGTAGACAGTGGTGTGTTTCTGTTGACCCTATATTCCTAACTTATTCCTCCTCCCACATAATTTTATTAATTAATAAAAATCCGGGGTTGTAATCAGTGTATCCTGAAATGAATTGTAATCAAAGACTGAAAACTTGAATATCAATTTCAGCAATGAACTTGCAAAATTTTAGGCAGGATATCCATAAAATGTACATCCAATTATTTGATGTGGTATTTGCATTGGTTTGACTGATGTGAATTACCTAGTGCCAATTTTACTGTATGAGATTCAGTATGTGTATATATATATATATATATATATATAAATTCAGTATATATATATAGATGTGTGTGTATATTTATGTTCATGGTGATCTATCTGGGCCAGACATTGATAGAAAATAATGTAGCACTTTGAAATTCTGCTAACACCCATGTTATTTGCTGATCCATTCAGCTCCCTAAGTGATAACATAGTATTATTTCAATAGCGGCTCTCAGAACATCAAATTTGGGTTGCAGAGTAAGGTCACAATGCCGAGCTTCTGAATGTGTCAGATGTGAAATCATCACGGGTTTGGGGACAATGAGCAGACCAGACTTTGGATGTGACCTGGTGCAGCTGAGTAACTCACAAAGTCACAAGTCAGTCCCTGACTATAAAAGAGACATCTGATCAGATTGTCATGCTCTGGGTTTAATGGAGTGTTGTGGGGACTTTGACACAAACCATTACCCAGTATTTACTTATTCAAGGCAGAAACCTACTGGAAAATTGAGTGAAATTATCCATACTTTAACAGCTTTGAACAGATTGCACTATGATCAAAATTTCTAAAACACGCCCTTCTGAAGACGTTGGCATTAACTACTATTGAGTTCTGTTATAGTACTTTAATCGCCATGTTTTACAAGATTATTTCTGTCTCTGGAATATGAAGCAAGGTTGTGTAATTGGAGGAGAATTTAATACCATCGGTTGAGTCTGTGATTCCTCAGTAGCTCTACTATTTGGAAGGCTACTGTTAATCCAGAAAGTCAGTTAATTTTCACACTATTCTTTCCTCAATCCTGTTTTATTTCCAAATTCCCAACACTTGTTCTTTATCCGGGTTCTTTGGACAGAGTTACATAGTAAACCACTCATGAACTTTCTTGTGCTTTAGGCTAATTGAAAGAAAGCTTTTTAAGTGAGACATAATATTAATAGGACTCTGAAACAGTGCATAGTTCAGGTTCTATTTTTCTTTTAATCGACTGTTAATGTTATATGAGAATGTGCTTAATCAATTGAGGCTATGTTTAAAATGATCTTTTCAAGCCCTACAAGACCATAATGAGTAATTAAAATGGATGAAATCATCAACAGATATTAATGTGAAGTTGGAAAAGGAAAATTTTAATGTATTAAATAAACATTTTCCGAAGATTCTTTTAGCCAAAAACATTATAGAAACCACTTTACTGACAAACGTTTTGTGTGCGTGCTTCATTTGAGTCCAGCTCTTTGCGACCCTATGGACTTGTAGCCTGCCAGACTCCTCTGTCCAAGGAATTCTCCGGGCAAGAATATTGAGTCAGTTGCCATGCCCTTCTCCAGGGGATCTTCCCAACCCAGGGACTGAACCCACATAGCCTACATCTCCTGCGTTGGCACGTGGGCTCTTTACCACCAGCACCACCTGGGAAGACCGAGTGTCTTACGTATGTTATATTATTGCTAAATCATATTGGATTCTTTTACAACCCCCATGCAATTCCCCAGGCAAGAATATTGGATTGAATTGCCATTTCCTTCTCCAATATCATCCTTCAATTAATGAATATACTATATAACAGCAAATTTTTATAAAGTTTTCCTGTTTTTGTTACTAAGTGTTTCAAACTTGATGCCTATTTTTACTCGCTTTAAAAAGTCTTTTCAAAGAAGAGTTTGGCAAAACAAACCAATTTAATACTAAAAAGCTGCCCACGATCTAAAATGTAATCACTAATGACAATCTCTGTCCCAGAATCATCTTTTGATTCTGGTTTCCTCACCATTTGAAAGTCTGGCCCACATTCTAAGATAAAATTAATTTTTTCATCACACAGTCTAGTGGCATCAAGATGGGGCCTAAGGTTAATCATATCAGTCAAACACCCAACTTGAGAAAAATTCCACTGGAAAGCTCTTCAAATATCAGCAATGACATTTGAAGTAATTGCAAAGCTCAAGCACCAATTTAAATGAAGGGCTACCCCCCTCTGCCATGCTCTCTTTTCTCTAGTCGAACATTATAATGTTAAAAGCATCAAAGTACTATAAGGTGAATTAATAATGTGGCATTTTATTGATTGCCTATATATTCATTGGAGAGCTCTATTTTCAGCCTAGAGATTTTATGGAAAGGCCATTTCTAAACACATACTGTACAAAGTTCTGAAAGTTATTGTTTTTAAAAAATGCTGCTTAAAGGGCAGTCAGTTCTGAAGGGCCCTCTTGTCTTGTTTGAGCCCCAGATTCTTCTGCTTCTAAAATTATACTCATAACAAAATTTTTCAGACAGTGCCGCCTAATGAGCCTTCGAATGGTCATTACAGCTGTAATCCAGGAAATTAAAAATAGGCTACCATCTCTTATTCAATGTAGACTGGAAGCGAAGGAGATGAAACTAACTGAAATTGACTTACACTGGTGACAAGTTAAGGCTTTTCATAGGAAACAACTTGATAGGTGCTTTCTAACACCTTATAACATCTCAGGAGGCCCCGGTTAGGAGTATGCACACTGTATAAAATTCAGCTCATTGGCTAGTAGAAATAGGATGCATATGAAGAAAGGAAGAGTAACGCAGACAATCCCAGACACAGAAATTAAGCAACAGAAAGGGGAGGAAGAGGTGGGAGAGGCCGTGCTTTCAAGCTGTTGATGTGGATAAAGAGCTGGGTAAATAGCTGCTTGTCACCTAAACTGTATCTTGCATTCCTGAGGCTGGGAAAACATCCTCTTAAATTAAGGTTTGCTGGTTGGCCCCGCCCTGATTTGGGTGCGTGATGGGTTTTCAATCCCAAGTGTTGAAATGATAATGTGGAGACAGTACTTTTATTTCATAAATAATATTTGTTTTGTCTCCTGATTATAAAAGTGGTCCACGGTGAGAGTACAACAGATTAACAATGGAGGAAGCCCCAAAGAAAAAGTCAATGTAACCAGAAACCCATCCCCAAGGGTTTTGCCTTGCTGCAAGCCATACGTGTAATTATTTTATTTAAAATGATTCCTTTAGAAACGTGCTTTGATTTTGTTGTTTACAAGCGTGCTACCTCTCCAGGGCGGGAGTGGAGCAGGGCGTGGAGTTCAGTACAGGAGGGGGCATTCTGCTGCTTCAGGGTACTCACCAAGGTGACGGGCTATAGATGAGCCCTCCATGAACAACGGGGCTGACCCTGGTGGAGTGTTTGTTGTTGTTTTGTATCCAGAATGCTTGTGCATCAGTTGTTTTCAAGTACAAGTGATAACACCTGAGTAAGAGAAGGGTGGACAAAGAGGGCTTCCTTTTCTTAAACTAACAAGAAGACCAGGCAAGTTGAGTGGATAGTTTCAGGACCCTGGGTGCACTTCCCTTCCGCCTTCTCCTTGTTGTCTCCAAATGGCTGTATCTACAGACCTTGTAAGTTTCCACAGTCCTCCCTACAGGTGGGAAGAGAGTGCAGTGAAGAGGGCCAGACATCCTTGAGATGGGACAGGAGTTCTCGTCTCATCAGGGAGGATCATCTTTCCAGGAAGATCCCTGGATGACATCTTAATTGGTGTGGAACAGAGTCTGACTCCATTCAACAAACTGGGTTTCTGTAAACTGAAGGAAAAAGGGCGAGAGAGGCTTGTAGCAAGCAGATGGTACCTGCCATAGCTCACCACTTCAGCTCAGCGAATGGCCATCAGATTCATGTCCTGATTCTCATCTCCATCACTCTGCCTAACGGTAAAGCTCGCGTTTCCGTTTCTGAGCTCATTTGTCTTTAACAAGCTAGAAAGATCTGCTGCAACTTAAAACAATAAAAACATCTCATCTGATTTTTTTTCAGGACTCCACATTTTATTCTGTCCTATTTACTGTTTTTCTTTTTTTTAAAGGTGGAAAAATGAGTGAATGAAAGACGAAGAGAAACCTCTAGTTCCAGAAACAATTTAAGGTATTTTTACAAATCTGCACACATCCAATAAAATAAGTGAAAAATTAAAGGGACAGAGGATGGAAACATAAACGTTGAAAAGAAAAGACCTACAGATGATAAAAGTCAGAACTCAGGAGGCATGGCGATGACTGCGATATATATGTTTGGAGCGTGCCATAGATTTTGTTCTAAATTTCTTAGAAATCAATGCATAGAGAGTTGTCCTATTGATTATAAGACACAGTACCCATACTTAAATAATTACTAGATTAACACTGAGATTGGTACGCTTTCTCTCATGGATTCCCACTGAAATCACACTGTATATAATGAATATATATCCTTGGTGATATTCTGAGCATAATTATAAGCCTCTTTTAGAAGACATGCCCTAATATTAGGGTTACAATAACCTCCAAACAGGAACGCTTTGGAAAGAGAAACAGTGATGCCAACATGATAGCATTCACTGGCACCTTCCTGGGCAAACCAGGGCGCATTGCCTGCCTGTCCGTGTCAGAGGGAGCCATCGTTTCAGCGGAGACACGTCTGTGCACGATCTCCACAATAGACCTCTCAGCCCTCTTGTATTCTCTCTAAATTCCCTAGCCCATCATCCACGTCGTCATTTTCTGCACATGGCCTCATCTCTAACTTCAAGTGCAAAATGAAAGTTTCTTGGCAGACACTCTGTCCCCATATGTCTGACCCTTTTTTCTCCAGCTGCCTTATCCAAACTTTCTTTTTTTTTTTTTATAAATGTGTTTCTGAGATTTGGGGTTATTTAAAAATTAATTATTATTATTTTTTAACCTTTGGCCCCACTGTGCAGCCTGCAGGATCTTAGTTCCCAGGTCAGGGACCGAACCTGCAGCCCCAGGTTTGGGGAGTGTGGAGTCCTAGCCACTGGACCTACGGCTTCCTTGTGCCCTTGCCTCCTGTCACAGCCTGAATGGGCCTCAGGGCCCGCTTCACCACGGCCGCTTCTTTGAAGAAGCTTTGCTATGAAGGGAAGGGCAGAGTTTTCCATGCCTGTCATCTTCATCTTCCGTTCCCCGCCACTTCTGCTGCGTCTACTGGCAGAGACCTTTGCCTCATGGCTTTTGCCTCTAACTCTCCGCAGAAAATACAGAAGGGCCCGCGGCTCGGGGCTTCCTCCCGGACGCCATCCCTTCTCGCCTGTGACTTCACGCCCGTCTGCTTCCCCCCTCTCTCCTCTGATGCGTCTTCTGGCTTTCTGTCTGCTGGATTTCCTCTGCTGGTCCCTGAAGTGTGGTCTCCAGCACAGTAAGGGTCAGTACTGCCGGATGGTTAGAACGAAGACTGAGTCCGGACCGTGTGGGTTTGCTTCCTCACTGCGCCGTTTAGTGTCTATGGTACCTTGGGCAGGGTACTTGACCCATCTGGTCCTCAGTTTCTTCAACCACGAGGAAGATAAGGATGTATCTGTCTCCTATGCAAGTTGTGAAGATTAAGCAAATTAAAATCCATAAAACAAACAAAAGAACATAGAGGCTCCCCCAAATGTCTTTTAAATGCAATACAGTACATAAAGCGCACAGAGCTCAATATAGCTATCAATTTCAGAACAAAACAAAGACAACTCAGATTTTCCCTCTTAGGTCTGTTCTCTTTGTTACCAGCCTTTCTAAATGAAGTGTCTCAAATGGCTTCTTCGGTCCACTATACTTGTGTGTTATGTGCTAAGTCACCCGAGTCATGTTTGACTCTGTGCAACCCTATGGACTGCAGTCTATCAGGCTCTTCTGTCCATGGGATGTTCCAGCAAGAATACCCGCGCGGGCTGCCATGCCTTCCTCCAGGGGATCTTCCCGACCCAGGGAGAGAACCCAGCGTCTTTCACATCTACCTGCATTGGCAGGTGGGTTCCTTACCAGGAGCGCCACCTGGGAAGCCCGATCAACTGGGCACTGAGGCCCTGGACTGCCTTGCTCCAGCGCACACCGCCTCGAGCAACAGATTCCTGCTGGAGAAAGACATCTTCCCTTAGCTCAGACGCAGTCATCTGGGCTGAACTCACCACCTCGCTTTAGTCCTTTTTTCTCTCTTGGCAAAAGGTGTCCAAATGCACCAGGTGGGATTTCGGGAGTCATTTTTCATTCTCCCTCCTTTTCACGTCGAATCAGTCGTCGGGTCCCGTCACGTTCGCTGACACCGCCTCGCCTGCCATTCTACCTTCCCTCCACCCCCTCAGCCCCTCGCTGGGTCCAGACGCCCACTCGGTCCCGGATTAGCGGATCAGAGGATGCTGCTTCGTGTCCTGGCCTCTGATCTTACCCCTCTGCACTTCACTCTCCGTGGAGCTACTAGGGGGATTTGGCTTGACTGAAGAGCTGATCAGATTACTCCTCTTTCAAAAGTGATTCATAGATTCCTAATAGTCCTCGGGATAAAGTCCAAAGCCTTCAGGATTGCTTGCCTGATCCTTCGCAATCTCTAGCCTCCGACTCCTTCAGCTGTGTTTTTTGACACTTCTCCCCCTGAAATGTGCATTTCCACCAAAGCGATGTGCATATGGAATCAATAGTTTCTCCTCCTGCTGAATGAACTTCAAAGCGAATTTGTATCGAGAGAATGTTTTCTCTGACTGATCCAGTAGGTCGAATTATTGCTTGTCTCAATGTTTATGCAGTACAATTGAATTGTATACAGCATGTTTTCTAGTTTTTATTTAGTGGAAACAATCTCATTGGGAAGATTATCTTATATATTAATGTTATACTTGATATTTGATTAATTAATTAGGCATCTCTGTATCAGAGTACTTAACACATTCCTTCACAAAACTAAAATTTCTAATTCAATTTTCTTCCCTCATAAGATTCACATGGTACTTGTCCCTTCTCTCAAGTTTTTGGGTTTTTTATTTTTCTGGGTAGAATTTCAGAGATTACAATTTTTCCATGTATAGAGTTAGCCTGTTAGCTCTTATTAAATCTTTTATTTTGTTCATTATAATCTCCAATATTATTTATTATGAGTTGAATTATGGATTTATTTCATGTATCTTCATTTAATTGAAAAGGCTATAATAAACAGTTCTCTTAGGCATTCCCAGATGGTACAGAATGGTCAGCTGATTTATTGTACTGACAAGCTATTTCTTTTGTATATGTTTTGTTTTGTGGGACACATACAGCCCTTATTCTGGCAGATTACAGAACAAGGAACAGGGTTGAAATTGCAGGATCAGCGCGAGATAATACGGTCAAAAGGATGGGGTGGAATGGGAGGGTGGAAATGTCCTTTTGCTGTATTTGCTGTACCGTGGTCTTGCCATCACAGGTTTTTCTCTTTTTAGAATGGCTCTGTGCCAGTCAGGACTGATTTCATTGAGAATGAACAAAAACAAAGTCAGATAAACTTACGAAAAATGTGTGTCTCCTCACCATCATTAGAGCTTTTCTCTCTCAGAGAAAAGCATCTGTGAAGAAAAAAATCTCAGGAAATACTTCTGATTGGTTCCACTTTGGGTCATGTGCTCATTCTGGACCAATCACTGTGGGTGGGAGGATGCGGCATTCTTGGCTTACACGCTCACCTCTATGGGGGAAGGTCCGGGAGGTGGGGATATTGGTTGGAGGGGATGATGGAGCAGCAATAAAGGCAAAGAAGGATGCTGTCTCCAGAAAGAGAAGGATGGATGGTGGAGAAGCAGCCACAATTTGCTGCACATTCTGTTTGTCTCTCCTCAGTTCAGTTCAGTTCAGTTCAGTTTAGTCGCTCAGTCGTGTCCGACTCTTTGTGACCCCATGAATCGCAGCACGCCAGGCCTCCCTGTCCATCACCAACTCCCGGAGTTCACCCAAACTCGTGTCTGTCCAGTCGGTGATGCCATCCAGCCATCTCATTCTCTGTCGTCCCCTTCTTCTACTGCCCTCAACCCCTCCCACCATCAGGGTCTTTTCCAATGAGTCAACTCTGCGCATCAGGTGGCCAAAGTATTGGAGTTTCAGCTTCAACATCAGTCCTTCCAATGAACACCCAGGACTGATCTCCTTTAGGATGGACTGGTTGTGCAAGGAATTTGAAGAGGCAAAAACAACAACTATATATATATATATGTATGTATATATATATATATATATATGTATAATAAACCCATAAAAATGCTTATCAACTCTCAGAGAAATACAAGTCAGAACAACAAGAAGACTGTTGTCTTCTATCTGATTAGCAAAAATTAAGATGACAGATAAACCTAAAATAAATCTGGAAAATGACTGTTTTAATATCAAACATTCAAATGGAAAAGGAATCGACATCACATTGGAAGACAAAGGGTGCATGGGTGTCTACGAGTTCACATCCTTACAATGAGCAGGTCATGGCAGGCCATCTCTGAGGTTTCAAGATGCCCCACCCACTACCACCAACCCCCCCTCCCCCCCCTCGCCACCACCAACCCCCCCCCCAACACACACACCAGCTGTTGGGGAGTAAGTGTCTGCACACAGGGGTAGTGGTTGAAAAGGAAGACAGAATCAAGGAGAGAATTTTGTAAGTGAGGATCAGTTCAGCTTGTCTGGATGTTGAGCAGCAGAAGAAGGTAGAGGAACCAAGGTGTGAAGTTGCTGGAAATGACTCAAGGTCTCTTTCAGAGCAGGAGGTGGAGAAAGCAATGGAAACCCACTCCAGTACTCTTGCCTGGAGAATCCCATGGATGGAGGAGCCTGGTGGGCTGCAGTCCATGGTGTTGCGAAGAGTCGGACATGACTGAGCGACTTCACTTTCACTTTTTACCTTCATGCATTGGAGAAGGAAATGGCAACTCACTCCAGTGTTCTTGCCTGGAGAATCCCAGGGATGGAGGAGCCTGGTGGGCTGCTGTCTATGACATCACACAGAGTCAGACACGACTGAAGCGACTTAGCAGCAGCAGCAGCAGAAAAGCAGGAGGGAAAGGGATTCAGAGTCCTTGGTGGTGATGCTGGTCACACCTGTGAGGCTCAGCAGACTTCCAGACGGAGGGACTCAGCCCGCAGAGGCACAGCAGATGCAGAAAATATCAGAGGTTTATCTCTTTCACTTGTACCAATATAACTAATTACTGGTAATTAGTTAGCTAAAAGAATATATCAACATTTGTACTTAAGTTTAGCCTAGATATCATCTTAGCTATTTTACCAAGTACTTCACCACCAAAATAAAATCCCCTCTGACATCTCCATCCCTACCTCCTTGCCTCTGAAAGGTTGTGGGGACCACAATGCACTCCTAGGATGAACTCGGGAAGGGTGGAGCCATCTCAGCAATAAGGAAATAAATTTGAAGTTCTCCCTGGCTTGAGCAGCAGAAAAGACCTGCCCGTCCAGACTTCACTCTTCACAAGAAAGTGCCCCAGACAAACTCCCGCTCCAACCTGGTTCCCTTGAATCATGACCACAGGCACCTGCTCGTTCTCCAGCTGGAAAACCTCACCCACTTTCTGTCAGGGGTGGTTCACAGATGGTTTTCACCTCTTGTTCTTTTTTTCAGAGTTGTTATCCTTTTCAAGCTGCAACCCTGACACGTCTGAGCAAGCACTGCGGTTTGCTTTCTCCAATGTCAGCGGCATCCTGGAATAACAGGGTGGAGGTCAGGGTCCTCCCATTCTGGACCGCTCTTCTCACCAGTGACCGCTGGGAGCCTCCTGATTGCCCTGCAGAGCCATCTATTCATTAAACACCTCTCCTCAAATGTTAAACCGTGGAAGTACAGCAACTAATTCCACTTTTGAGAGAAAATGGAGTTTATTTTCCAAGCTCTAGCTTCAAGGAATGATAAATTCATTTTTGATCTTAGGGACCCTGACCTCTGCCCTGTGCAGACTGCGGTCTCACTGCTAAGCCATGCCAGCCTTCCACCAGCCCCTCATTTGCTACCGGTGGTGATGGCACCTCTGGGTTGGGCAATGCTTAGTCACTCAGTTGCATCTGATTCTTTGCAGCCCCATGGGCTGAAGTCCACCAGGCTCCTCTGTCCTTGTGGATTCTCCAGGCAAGAATACTGGCGTGGGTTTCCATGCCCTTCTCCAGAGGATCTTCCCCATCCGGGATCGAATGCAGGTCCCCTGCATTGCAGGTAGATTCTTTACCATCTGAGACACCAGGCAAGCCTGATGGCACCGCTGTTGTGATGCTATATTTATCCAACATGTACTGGAAGTGGTTTACCAGTTCCTGGCACCATATAATTATCACAAAGCCCTCACGCACTGTAACAAATGTGATTTCTCCAGGGCCACTACACGGCCCGTTCAGGCAATGATTATTTTTAGACGGAGGTTCTAGTGGCTGGTTTTATTCCCAAAGCCATCTTCTATTTGAGTGCTCCATTTGGCTTCAAGAACCAAACCATGCCCACCGCATTCCCACGAGGTTTTTGCAGAAAGGCAAGCCTACTCCCACTCCTGAATTAATGAACCCCTCTTGCTGTCAACTGTAGCTTAATGGATTTCACCATCCTGTGTATTTTCATACCCAGAACAGAAAGTCATACAAAGGTAACTTAATTCAGGAGTGACCTTTCAGTTCATTGCCTGGCAGGGTTGTAAATCTTATGTGGTGGCAGATTTATCCCTCTGTCCGTGATTTCTATAGGCAGCTTCACCTTCTGTGTGGCAATGACTTAAAATGGTTGCAAAAATGTTATCTCTGTCTAAAATGGCTTATATTCAAGGCGTTTAATCAACCCTGGTGATCACTTATCCCCATTCATTCCCCAAATTTAACATTTCACTGGACGATCTTTCAAAAAGATAACGTCCCCATGGTACATGCTATTTCAAGTAACGAGAAAAGTAATTCCTCTTCTCATCCCTTCGTGGCTTCATCTTTCTTGGTGACTTTCACGCTAAGCCTCAAAAATGACCAAATGTGGGGCTTTTCTTTACTCTTTCATCTTTCTTCCTATAGAGTCATTTCATGATCAGTTGTGAGCCTCATCTTTCAAATTAAATGCAAATGAGCTAGTTGAATTTGAGATAGGAAAAAAAAAAAGTCTCCAAAGTGGAGATTTAGGGTTAGGGTTAGGGTTAGGGTTAGAACTCTGTTCTGGTTAAGAACAGAGTTTTGTGGGTCAGGTATAAACCATTTTAAAACAATGAATTCCAAATTATTCCTCGTTCCTTCGCTCTCTCCACAGGTATTATTGATTGCATGATTTTTGTTGAGCATTAGGTAAACAGGTAGACAAAAGTGTACCAAGAGTTTTCCCTGTATTAAAGATTCCCAACCAGTGGGATAGATAATCACATTTAAGAAGAATTAGAGTATTTTGTTATAATTACCACGAGACAAAGTATAAAGTGTTTTGGGAGCAACTAGGAGAGGCAAAAAAGCCTCTTGAAAGTGAAAGAGGAGAGTGAAAAAGTTGGCTTAAAGCTCAACATTTAGAAAACTAAGATCATGGCATCTGGTCCCATCACTTCATGGGAAACAGATGGGGAAACAGTGTCAGACTTTATTTTGGGGAGCTCCAAAATCACTGCAGATGGTGATTGCAGCCATGAAATTAAAAGACACTTACTCCTTGGAAGGAAAGTTATGACCAACCTAGACAGCATATTCAAAAGCAGAGACATTACTTTGCCAACAAAGGTCCATCTAGTCAAGGCTATGGTTTTTCCAGTGCTCATGTATGGATGTGAGAGTTGGACTGTGAAGAAAGCTGAGCCCTGAAGAACTGATGCTTTTGAACTGTGGTGATGGAGAAGACTCTTGAGAGTCCCTTGGACTGCAAGGAGATCCAACCAATCCATTCTGAAGGAGATCAGTCCTGGGTATTCATTGGAAGGATTGATGTTGAAGTTGAAACTCCAATACTTTGGCCACCTGATACAAAGAGCTGACTCATTTGTAAAGACCCTGATGCTGGGAAAGATTGAGGGCAGGAAGAGAAGGGGATGACAGAGGATGAGATGGTGGGATGGCATCACCGACTCAATGGACAGGGGTTTGGGTGGACTCCGGGAGTTGGTGATGGACAGGGAGGCCTGGGATGCTGTGGTTCATGGGGTTGCAAAGAGTCAGACACGACTGAGCGACTGAACTGAACTGAACTGAATTCCTTGCCCTTTTTTTTTTTTTTTTTGTATTGAGCTTTTTCTTTTTTATTGACTTGTAGCAGCTTTCTACATAATATGGATATTGATTCTTTATATATATATATATATATATATATATATACACACATATAAAGCTTAGAGGCTTAAATCAACAGGATTATTATTATCCCATGGAATTCTATTAGTTGTCTGGCCTCAGCCGTGAGGTCTTCTGGCTTTGTATATTTCATCTAGTTGCAGTCAGGAGCAGCCAGGACCTGAGTTATCTAAAGGTCTATTGAGTTGGCCATCTAAGAGACTCCCACACAAGGAGTCAGGGGTATGATCTGCCCTTCACAGTTCTCCGGGGGGTTCATCTGGGACTCCCTGCCACGGTGCCTCCAGGTGGCCCTTCCATGTGGTCTGGGCTCTCACAGCCTGGTGGCTTATTGCTAAGTGCAAGCATTCTAAGAGACAAGATGCAGAACAGCCAGTCTGAAATCCTAGGTGTGGACAGTAGCACGACATCACTTTGTTATGATTTCTGTTATGATTTGTTGTTTAAAGCAGTCAGGGAGCCCAACCAGATTCAGTGTGGGAGACAGGAAGAGCATGTGAAAAATGCCATCCTCCTGAATTCACCAGGATCCACTCTCTCACTGCAGATTATTAGTATATGTACATATTTCCCACACGCAAAATGTGCACTGCCCTTGCCCTCCACATCACTTCCTAAGCCCTCCTTTCCACCTAAGTTTCACTTGTACCATGATGGCTTCAAGTCCAAGTTCAAGGGTCAAGGTTTTATGATCTAAATGAGGCCCAGGTGTGGATGAGGCTCCTTGAGTGTGGGCCCTCTCTATTTGAAAACCTGTGAACCAAAGAGACACGTTATCTACGCACACAGACTAGACATATTAACACAATGTTGGACAGGCAAATCAAAACCACAAATGACATTCCTGTTCAAAAGTGAGGAAGATGGGAGGTGCATGATGCCAGTCACTCGTCCACAGCAGTTATCAAATCCAGCTGGGCACGTACTGCCAGTTCTTTGAATTATTCTGCTTCCTGGGAATGATTTTTCATGGTTCGTGGCTCTGGGCCCGGGTTTCTCCTTTCTTCCTTCAAGCCATCTTTCTTTTTCCATAATACATAGACCGTTCACATCTGAATGTTTCTACTACTTTCTTTCTGCCCACTGTAGTTTGGGGAGGGGGTAATTCCCACTGTTTCCTACAGTTCAAGCTGATATAATTCTTTTAAAAATGTCATAGGTTCCTTGTGTATCACATTATTTTAATAGTACACTTCACCAGACGAGAGTACATAGCCTCTTCATTTGAGCCAAGTCAGGATGCTCTGGGAAAGCACCCTTAAGATCTCAGAAGATTGTTGCTTAATTAGAAGAATCCTTGAGACATCTCAATTTTTAACAGTACCCACTATTAAAGAGAAAAAAATCTGTTTGTAATCTCTGAGTAATGGCCTTCAGATTATTAGAAGCCTTGCTAAGTATACACATAAAATATTCTGAGGGTCCATCTGGAGGTCGTACAGCCACACTGTTAAGGTCTTTACACTGAGACCATGCTTCACCAGATTTAATGTTCATCCTGAGGTCATTCCGTATTTTTTGAGTCTTTTGCAACTGGATCAACTTGGAGTAAGAATTTGTTTAATTTTCTTTCTTTTTTAATTGTTAAATTTTTTAAATTGAAATTTAGTTGACTTACAATGTTGGGTTAATTTCTAGTGTACAGTAAAGTGATTCAGTTATATATGTGTGTGTGTGTGTGTGTGTGTGTGTCTATACATATATTAGGGCTTCCCTGGTGTCCTAAGATCATGGCATCCGGTCCCGTCACTTCATGGCAAATAGATGGGGGAACAGTGGAAACAGTGTCTGACTTTATTTTTCTGGGCTCCAAAATCACTGCAGATGGTGATTGCAGCCATGAAATTAAGACGCTTACTCCTTGGAAGGAAAGTTATGACCAACCTAGACAGCAAAAGCAGAGACATTACTTTGTCAATAAAGGTCCATCTAGTCAAGGCTATGGTTTTTCCAGTGCTCATGTATGGATGTGAGAGTTGGAGTATAAAGAAAGCTGAGCACTGAAGAATTGATGCTTTTGAACTGTGGTGATGGAGAAGACTCTTGAGAGTCCCTGGGACTGCAAGGAGATGCAACCAGTCCATCTTAAAGGAGATCAGTCCTGGGTGTTCATTGGAAGGACTGATGCTGAAGCTGAAACTCCAATACTTTGGCCACCTGATGTGAAGAGCTGACTCATTGGAAAAGACCCTGATGCTGGGAAAGATTGAAGGTAGGAGGAGAAGGGGATGACAGAGGATGAGATGGTTGGATGGCATCACCAACTCAATGGACATGAGTTTGGGTGGACTCCAGGAGTCGGTGATGGACACGGAGGCCTGGCGTGCTGTGGTTCATGTGGTTGCAAAGAGTCGGACACGACTGAGCAACTGAACTGAACTGATACTGGTGGCTCAGATGGTAAAGAATCTGCCTGCAATGCCAGACACCTTCGTTCGATCCCTGGGTCAGGAAGATCCCCTAGAGAAGGAAATTGCTACCCATTCCAGTATTCTTGCCTGGAGAACTCCAGGGACAGAGGAGCCTGGCAAGGTAGGCTGTGGGGTCATAAAGAGCTGAACATGACTGAGCGGCTAACATATAAAACATATGCACCCGCACACACATATATATCTTAAAAATTCTGTTCCAGTATAGGTGATTACAACGTAGTAAACAGTCTCCTGTGCTTTGCTGGAGGACCTTGTTATTCATTTTATATTAGCGTTTGTGCATCTCTCAGTCCCAAACCCCTACCTCACCCCTCACCCCCCAATTCTTCTCACTTTCTTCTTTTAAAATACCTCTTTGATGTATGGTTAAAGTAATGACCCATAACTCTTGCTTTTATCTTTTAGCTTTTTCTCAAACAATCATATCACGTTTTCTATGTGTTTTGGAAGAGTCACTTTGTTTCATGTACTTCTGTTTATTTATCTACTTTTCTCTGCTTCTCAGATCATTTAACATTTTTTTAAATGATGCTTTTAATTTCTTGTGACCCTGATCAATTTTTTTTCTTGTAGCACCCTGCTTAAAGTAATTGCATGGGATATAAGCTTTCCAAATCTGAGGATAATAATTGCACTTATTTGAAGTTTTTTTTTTCTTTCATTAATACAGCCTCAAGAAGTATTTGCAATGTATGTGATAGGCAAATAGGTCTTTGACTCATTAATTCCATCTGTAGGATTTAAGGAAATATTCTGAAAAGTTCCAGATGATGTATGCACAGTGTTATGTAATATCAATTTGCTAGGAGAAAGAAGGATAGAAAAGAAGGGAGGAAAGGAAAAAGAAAGTGTAATAATAGAAATTTGGTTAAATATATTTTGGTCTATCCATTAACCAAACCCCAAAATCCCAACATATAATTTTGTAACAGAACCCCAGTGATAATTCCCTTTCAAAATGTAGACAAATAATAATATAGATTTCTATAAAATATATTGATTATGGTCATTATTTCTGAGAGCTGAGATTAACAAGAAACTTTTACTTCTTATTTAATCACTTCTGTTCAGTTCAGTTCAGTTCAGTCGCTCAGTCGTGTCTGACTCTTTGCGACCCCATGAATCGCAGCACACCAGGCCTCCCCGTCCATCAACAACTCTCGGAGTTCACTCAGATTCACGTCCATCGAGTCAGTGATGCCATCCAGCCATCTCATCCTCGGTCGTCCCCTTCTCCTACTGCCCCCAATCCCTCCCAGCATCACAGTATTCTGCAATGAGTCAACTCTTCTCATGAGGTGGCCAAAGTACTAGAGTTTCAGCTTTAGCATCATTCCTTCCAAAGAAATCCCAGGGCTGATCTCCTTCAGAATGGACTGGTTGGATCTCCTTGCAGTCCAAGGGACTCCAATATATTGATTATGGTCATTATTTCTGAGAGTTGAGATTAACAAGAAACTTTTACTTCTTATT
This sequence comes from Capra hircus, assembly GCF_001704415.2. NCBI lineage: Eukaryota > Metazoa > Chordata > Mammalia > Artiodactyla > Bovidae > Capra > Capra hircus. Next base: position 4,320,708 of record NC_030819.1, read on the forward strand.
TAATCACTTCTGTACTACACTATTTGATATATTTGTCAATTAACATGTTATTTTATAATCAGCAAAGTAATCTATCACCTTTGAAAACTCAATATATGCTTTCTACAAAAATATTCAGAAAATGCATGACAGTAGAAACAAGTAGAGAATGACCCATAATTCTACATACTGATCTTTTCTGTCCTAACAGCTTAACACTTGGCTTATTTATCCTGTGATGCAAGTTCACACACACACACACACACACACACACACACACACACACACATGTTTAGTTGAAGGGCACACGCCAAGCATAACCTTCTTATTCTTCTTTTCAACCTGGGTTTTACTTAGTCTCTCCCAGATGGTATAGTTAGTAAAGAATGCAGGAAAAGCAAGAGATGTCAACTCAATCCTTGGTCAGGAAGGTCCTCTGGAGGAGGAAATGGCAAACCACTCGAGTATTCTTGTCTGGGAAACCCCATGGACAGAGGAGCCTGACAGGCGTCCATAGGGTTGCGAAGCGTCGGACGCAACTGAGTGACTGAGCATGGATCACCTAGTAATATTTGCTGTGCGTCTTTCCACACCAGTTGAGGCATGTCTGTATCTCTATAACTAAGCACATCATCGCCCCAGTACTTCACTGTTTATCACGACAGTTTCAGCCCTTCATTGGCGAGCTCACCTTCTCTTCCTATTACCAGGGTTTGCTTGCCTCCGTGAGCCTCCTGGCCTCCACGTGAGCTGGTGGGCTTCGCTCGTCCCTGCCTCCTCCCCGGGTCCTGAGCGTGGAGCCTGCCACGGCGCGGATCCTCCACGTTTCCTACTGAATGAATGAGGCAATGAGCCCGTGAATGAGTGACTCCATCCGTCAGAGCCCGTCTCGCCCAGCACACAGAGACCCAGTCATCACGTGCCTCTGGGAGCCTCGTACGTTTCTCTGCGGTTAGCTGTCCATCTGGAAGCTGAGAGTAATAAATGCCACATCACGGGAAGTTTAAAAGGATGAAAGAGATAATATTTATAAAATACTTAACTTCTTTAGAAGGAAAATCCCCGCCAAGTCCAATGTGTATACTATTATCATTGACTCTCCCCAACCCCATCAATCACAAATGATTCGCTAGCTGGTGTTTTCTCTCTCAGCAGCTGAGTTTTTAACCCTTTTATTTTTTTCCAGTAAAGTGTTCCAGGAAGTTGAGATGAATACTATTCCGTGTGAACCTCACACCTTCTTTAAAAATTGCAGCGTGTTCTACACTAATTAAAAAGGCGATATTTTTTTAATCCTCCCAACATCTCGCTGAGATAGGGGAGGGAAGCTATTATTATCCTAATTTTGCAGCGAGGGAAACTGACATAGAAACACTCACTCACTCAGCACTAGATGGAGGATGATAATAGATGTAGAACTTGAATCTTTTGGTTTCTATTCTTAAGCTGATGATTCACAATAAAAATCACACTTTAGAATGCAATAAACTCTTCTGAAACTGTGGAGGAAAAAAAAACCTTTTTTTCTCTCCCTTAAACAATGTTACACTCTAGAAATAAAACATTGACCATGAAGCTGTTCAGACAGTAATTTGCAACAATGAAGTTGCCAGATTATACTGCCTATTACAGAAAGCATGTGAAGGGAGCTGAAGGGGCTGGTAATCCCCTTACTTGGGGATTTTAGCCTGAAGTCTCAAAGCAAGGCTTGAGCTGCTGGGTTGTGCTTAGCTGTTTGGTTGTGTCAGACTCTGTGACCCCATGGACTGTAGCCTTCCAGGCTCCTCTGCCGGTGGGATTTCCCAGGCAAGAACTCTGGAGTGGGTTGCCATTTCCTTCTCTAAGAGATCTTGACCCAGGTATTGAACCCGCGTCTCCTGTGTCTCCTGCATTGGCAGGCTGATTCTTTATTACTGCGCCACCTGGGAAGCTCTGTATGGGGCTGTGATTCCTGCATCAGGCTGAAATCATGCTTGTTTGAAATGCTAACATTAAAGCCCTTTTCTGTTGCATTGGCACATAATTTTGCCTTCTTTTTCTCAGCGATGAAAACAAGTTGCCCATGCTAAAAACAGACTAATAAAGTACAGCTGATTTCTTTATTAGTTATTCAAATATTTATTGAGCCCTGATGACATACCAAGCCCCTGGATGTTGGAGACCAAGATGAGCAAGAGAAGCTGAGTCTCCTCCCTCACAGAGACTGCATCAAAGTAGGAGTCACCGTAAGCAAACAGCAAACAGAATAATTAAAAGTCATCTGCAGTTCCTATCTGATGAGTTACTGGCATTGTTTAGTCACTAAGTCCTGTCCAAATCTTTTGCAACCCCAGGGACTGTAGTCCGTCAGGCTCCTCTGTCCGTGGGAATCTCTAGTCAAGAATACTGGAGTGGGTTGCCATTTCTTTCTCCAGGGGATCTTCCCCATCCAGGGGTCGAATTCATGCCTCCTGCATTGGCGGGTGGATTCTTTACCAGTGAGCCACTTGGGAAGCCCATGATGGGCTGAGGTCCACCAAGTAGACAGAGCCGAGTGGAGTCTGGCAAGTGATGGAGGTGGGGCGTCAGACGGGAGCTATGTGAAGACGAGTCCTTTCAGCAGAGACTTGAACCTTAAAGACAGAAACTGCTAGCAAAGCATATTCCAAGCAGAGGGAACAGAAATATAAAGGCTGTTTCCCCAGTCCTAAAAGGCTTTTCTGTTTCTTGTGCATTTTTCAAGACGAGCCCACGTGGTCTTGCTAATCTTTTCTCCCTTCTTCAGGGGTGGCGGGTGGGGGGTGGGTGCAGCTTCAACACATCTGCTTTTTTTCTTCATTCGAGCCCCTTGTAAGTGACAATGTGGCAACAGGCTGTGGGGCGTTCCCCACCGAGATCTCCTCCAGTCCCCTGGGTCTGTGGCACCGAGCAGAGGACCCCACAAAGCTTCCATGAAATACCTGGAATGCAGACTTCTGTTTTGGCGCACGCCTTTTATGTCCTGGCTGAATCTGAAACCATTCCACACCACATAAAAGACTTGATAAGAGATCAGCTAGCTAGCTGTTGGAACGAAGCATCTTCATGCTTCCAAAGTTCTCCTTATCTTGTTTTATTTGCCTCGTTTCTGTTTGGCACCAAGTGGAGGACGGGACATGGGCAGCACCTTACCAAAACAATGATTTCTTCCTGAAACGTCACCGGTTTTTTGGAACTGGCTCTTGGCACCTGGTGGGGGACATTTCAACCCCGGGAGGTAAATAAATTATGTTTCATGCTCTCAGGGCACATCCCTGGCTTTCTGGGTCGCAGGCACCTCCACGGACACAGGAGCTAGACCACAGTTGACTCTTCTTGTGCCAAACAGCAGTGGCTGAACCGCGGAGGCAGCTAGTTCCCTGGGATGGCTGTCTCTAATTGCTGTTCCTCTCCTCACCATTCTGGCTTTGTTTGGAGAGTAAAGAAAGTTTCTAAATATTTTGAACCCTGGGGTCCTTTGTGGCATTCCTGGGTCTCTTCTCCTTTCACTGAAACATAAAACAACCAGCGACTATTTGCTTGTGTAGCCATTTCCCATTTATGCACACTCGGGAGGATGGGGGTACAATTCAACAAACTGGTTCCCTCTCAGCTTCTGTCATGTTCCTTCTGATGTGAAAGGCTGAGGACCTAGAAACACTTGTTTGGAAGATGCAATCACCCCAGGTGGCTTATTACAAAGATGGAGCATGGGAGAAAAGATGCTGGCTTCACGTTCAAGTTCAGCAAGATGCAATTAAAGCTCAGTGCTCTCCTCCCATGTCCCTAATAAGGTATTTCTGGCAAATGATAATTAAGTCATGGCTTCGAGGCACTACGGTGTGACTCTTACAAATGGGCCACCTTGATTCGTCAAAATCACGTTCAAGCAATGCTTTGATCCCACCTGCAGCCCACACCTGTTTTGCGGGGCCGGGCTACCGGGGGAGCGCGCAGGCTCAGTTCCGCCCACCGCCCCACCTTGCATTGCGTTCACCGGCTGCCCCGGCCCGTGTGCCCTGACTTTGATCTCCGGGCGTCGTGGAAGCCATCGGCTGTGACAAGAGTTTTGGTTCGGCCTCACTGCCTTGGAATGCAAGTCTCAAGTGTTCTGCCCCTGGAAATTGGATGACGAGGTGGCACACGTTCCAGGAGGGTAGGCTGGCATGTCAGGGCATCTCAAAGATGCTTTTCCATAACTTCATTCTTCTGGGGACTGGCCAGAAGTGATGAGTAGACCATAACTCTTAGAGGTTATGCAGAAGCTTCCAGAGGACACTGTGAGCCCAGATTCATTACGGTCTGGATACAATTGCACTTTGCAAAGACAGTCGATGTGACATTCTTCCGCCCAGGATTCTGAATCAGTAGTCCAATCCTCCTTTTCTGCAAGCAGGTGGGAAATCTATATAAAAATTGGAATTTCAGGCATCGTAAGAAGCTGGGAATATTTTTACAAGAGGAAGAACAACATAGTTCCCCCTTATTTAAATGGGATCTCTTGCAGTAGATAAGGTGAAAGCTTTTCTTTTCTTTTCTTTTTTTAAACGGGCCACCTAAAATGTTGAGAGTCATTTCCAAAAGCCACATCTGACTCAAATAAGCAAATCTGTTGTGTATAGCCTGTGCATGTAAAACAGAATCCAAATGCAAGCATGCAAGCTTTCATGTTGTCCAACTACAGCAATCCGTATCTTATTTGTGTGTATCTTTGATGTCTATTATGTTATGTCCTCTGAAGTGATTACATTGCTTTCATTTAATAAAAATTTTTTCAAGTTGTTTTAAGTTTCTGAATGGAGAGACCGAAAAAAAAAAGAAAGAAAAAGAAAAAAAGTGGAATTCTTAGTTGCCGCATCCCAGCTTTTATGTTGGAAATGGCTTATGCTGAAGTTCTTAGTCTAAACAATTTACAGTTTTCTGGATTAAGACCATGTAGGAGAAAGATGAAAATCTTCAAGGCAACCTTACATAAACATTCTTGCTACTCAGGGGGAGAGTAGACAATTTGGGTGGGGCTCTAACTGCGGGGAACTATGGAATTCTTTTCTCAAACAGGGAAAAGGTGAGATTTCCTGGGGGAGGTACTGGCAGCAGGAAGACTGAATCTAGTCCCCAAACCTGATTGTCCACAAAGGCAAATATGCCCTCAGCGCTAAAGCAAGGAGCATGAAGTTTTCAAGTGTGTACGAGGGAAAAAATATTCATTTGCTGTTCATCTGCTGATAGGAAGGGCTTGGGCCGCTGACAGAGCAGTTCCCGTGAATCTGACTATTATTTCAGGTTTCTCTCTTTTCCTCTTTGATAGGAAGATATTAAAAGTAAGTCTGGCAAAAAAAAAAAAAAAGGATAGAAAAACAGAATCTCTGAAGTTGCAACCTGTACAGATTCCTGGCCAAAATCCTTCATGTCTGGTGTTCATCATCAGTGAGCAGTTTGCAGAGTCTGTTCTCTAAAGGATGAGAAAGATTGCAGGGATATCTTAGAAGCCTAGAAATTTACAGACTCGTAGTAAGAGGTGAATGAATACTTGTTTTCTGCTGGAAGAAATTCTATGAGGAGAACTTTGAGTATTAGGATTACTGACATATTTAAGCTTTCCTTTGCTTTCTGTGTACAGAAGCCACTTAAAAATATTTTTAGAACTATTATAGCTTGCATATTTATTTCTAGAAGGATTAACAGGTTGTACTATCTCTGCACCTCAGGTCAAAATATAAATTATTTTATTTCCCCATTTTCTTCACATCACCTCTGTTCGGTATGTGTTCATTTTCATATTAAGATAACTTCACAGCTAAGGACAAAAAAAGTGGAGTTCACTAATTTGGGGTATGGAAGATCCAAAAGAAACACAATGAATTTTCTTCCCCACCAAAACATCTCATAGGTTAGAGTTTTATTTAGGGGATGGGTGGGTGGTAACACAAAAACCCTTGTGGAATTCAGACGCTTTAATTTATGAAGGATTAAAATCGAGGGGGGTGTGTGTGTGTGTGCGCATGCTAAGTCGTGTCTGACTCTTTGGGAGGTTATGCACTTTAGTCCACCAGGCTCCTCTGTCTATAGAATTCTCCAGGCGAGAATTCTGGAGAGAATAGCCATTCCCTTCTCCAGGGGATCCTCCCAACCCACCCAGGTCTCCTGCATTGACAGGCGGATTCTTTACCCTCTGAGCCACCAGGGAAGTCCTGAAGAACCCATGCCCTCTTGGTATGTGAGACTGCTTTTTCCTTCTGGAACAGTATTCTCCAAACGTTGGTTAACTCCTAACTCCCTGCCGGAGACGGAGTGGAATGGTCTCAAGGAATTCCACACTTTGGCTGACCTGAGCATACCCCCTGCCATTGACGCTCAGACAGAGGATAGGATTCAACCCTCAGTGACTGGTTTCGGAGCCTGGGCTCTGGATGCTGGATTTGGGGCCAAAACTGCTTTTTCCACCCAAGCAGATGGCCTGGCGCCTGCCCCGTTCCTCACTTGTCAAATAGGGCTCATGACAGTACCTGGCTCACAGGGCAGCTGTGACCGGAGTGATTTCGGCCACAGGAGGCAATTTAGGGCCTCCTGCCTAGTAGACACGCAGATAACGTCAGCTTTCACATCCTCGCTGTCGTCACTTTTCCAACTAGCAAGTCATCCTCTTTATCCTCTTTATTCCTGTATGCCGCCCCCGTGGTCCAGCGCTGCCCCTGTGGCCTGCAGCCTGCCCTGCTTGTCAAGCTTCATCATCACTTTCCAGAGCTATTGGAGCACATCTGCTTTCTGGGTGGCGCTGAGTGAGGGGTGGATGAGAAGAGCCTGAGATTAGGTGAGGTGTCTTCATGTTTAAACACAGATTTCTGGAACAAATGCAGAGGTCATCGGTGCTCAGGAAGAGAGAAAGCCAGGTTTGTGTCACTGAGTTCTTTTTATCCATAAACACTTAACTAGCCCAGAGAATGTCTTGTAAAATCTGAGAAATGAGACGGATATAAGTTTCTCGTATCATTTCCTCAAGGGTGTATTAATGGGCTAAGTAGTTCTCATGAGGGGTGTTCCCACAGGGGATTCCAACGAGACACTCTTGATGAACCACATTTTTTTTTTTTTTTTTTTACACAGGAAGCTAATTCTCTAATACACTCCCCACAGGGGATAGAAATATTAGTTGCTGCAGCCACAGACAGGCAAAGAATAAAATAGGACCAAGATTTATTCAAAGAGACATGCCTGTGACAAATTTCCATAATAACAAGAGTTTAGAAAGACTGGTGTCTTGATTTTGACCGTGAAAGACAACTTTGGTTTAAAATTTAGAAAAGAAAAATATCTAATTCTAGTAAAATGATGTTCTGGAGAGGATTTTTTTTTAAAAAAGATATTTATAAAGGAAATAGCCCACTGTTAAAATGTCTTTCGTGAAAGTGTACCTTATTTGTCTCATAAGACCACGAAGCCTGCTGTATGAGTCTAATCACAGAGGCTGTGCTTTTTTCCCCCTGCATTTTCCCTTAAAGCCAAAGAGGAAGTCAGCAAGTTTTCAAAAAGCTTTTAAATTTGTATTGCGGTATAGCCGATTAACAAACAACGTTGTGATAATATCAGGTGAACAGCGAAGGGACTCAGCCATACATATACGTGTATTAATTCTTCCCCAAGCCTTCTCCCGTCAAGGCTGTCATATAACATTGAGCTGAGTTCCCTGTACTGCATAGTAGGTCCTTGCTGGCCATCCATTTTAAATATAGCAGTGTATACGTGTGTGTCCCAAATTCCCGAACTATCCCTTCCCACCATCCTTCCCCCTGACCAATCACAAGTTCATTCTCTCAGCCTGTGAGGAAATCAGCAAATTGACTGAACTTAACTTTGTTTAAGGAGAAGGCAATGGCACCCCACTCCAGTACTCTTGCCTGGAAAATCCCATGGACGGAGGAGCCTGGTGGGCTGCAGTCCGTGGGGTCATTGAGAGCCGGCCACAACTGAGTGACTTCACTTTCACTTTTCACTATCATGCATTGGAGAAGGAACTGGCAACCCACTCCAGCATTCTTGCCTGGGAAAACCTATGGACAGAGGAGACTGTGGGGTTACAGTCCATGGGGTCGCAAAGAGTTGGACACGACAGAGCAACTAAGCTCGTGTATATCACTTAGATGGCCAAGCAGATAGAAGGCACATCGTCAATTTACCTTTTTTCATTATGTTACTGTTATACTGTGATTAGTCTTCCCTGATAGCTCAGTTGGTAAAGAATCTGCAATGCAAGAGAACCTGGTTCGATCCCTGGGCTGGGAAGATCCACTGGAAAAGGGATAGGCAACCCACTCCAGTATTCTTGGGCTTCCCTTGTGGCTCAGCTGGTAAAGAATCTGCCTGGAATGCAGGAGACCTGGGTTTGATCACTGGGTTGAGAAGATCCCCTGGAGAAGGGAAAGGCTACCCACTCCAGTATTCTGGCCTGGAGAATTCCATGGACTGTATAATCCATGGGATTGCAAAGAATTGGACACTATTGAATGACTTTCACTTTATACTTTGATGTCCAAATTTTTGTAAATCAGTGTCAATTTTTACAAATTAGATATACAGCATTGGAATCACTAGGTCGAAGCATAAAATCATCCTTCTGGTTGTTTAATTTTTGCAATTATTTCTGTAAATAATAAGCTGAACTAATTTTTAGCCATAACTCATGGGTGTGGACAGGCTTGGTAAAATACTGGAGTACTTGCCTGGAACTAGTTAGTAGCAACTGGATGAGCCCCTCCACAGGCTCTCTGGCCATCCTGCTCTTCCCCAGGAATGCTCAGACTTCCCCAAGGCTCAGGAGAAATTCCAGAACTTTCTCAGCCTCTGTGGCCTGGGTCTGATCTGATTGATGAGGCCCATACCAATCCAGTCATTAATTAATTGATATGAACAACATGTATTTTCTAATAAATAGTCACCAGCATTGCTTAGTATCATTATCCTAACTCTCTGCTTATTTGTTGGCCATGAAAAAGTCATTGCAATTTAATTCCCATTCCCTTGAGCATTTGTGAGTTCAACATTTGTTTACACATTTGCATTGTCCATTTGCATTTTTCCTTTGTAATCTCCATGCTGGTAATTTTGTCTATTTTTCATTGAGGGTCTTAGTGTTCTTCTTAATGATGTATAGGTGTTCTTCATTTTATTTTTAAAGTTTATTTTATTGAAGTAGAGTTGATTTACAGTGTTAATTTCTGCTGTACAGCAAATTAGTTCAGTTATACACGCTATACAGTAGGACCTTGTTGTTTATCCATTCTCTATACAGGTATTCTTTAAAAATTCAAATATTAACACATTTAATGTATATTTATTGTGAATGTAGTTATTAGTTTGTTTATCTTTAATGCTGTTAGTTATCTTTTTTTCTGAAGTTTATCTTAAAATATCAGGACATTTAAATTCTTTGATTGCTTTGGTATTCAGAAATCTCCCCTCTGTTAGAGTCAGAGAAAAAACTAAATTAGGTCTTCTTAGCATCTTTCAACCTTTTGTTTTTATGTCATAAACATTAATCTCCTTAACCATATAGGTAATCTTGGTGTCTGATGAGAACTAAGAGCTATAGCTGGTTGTTTTCTGATAGGGGCTCCCCCCAGTTTGGTTGACTTAGATACCGCCTTAATTTTGTACATGATTTCTGGCTTAATTGCCTATTTTAACACTGTTTTGGAAAAAGAAAGGCTGTCCTGTGTTAATATTTAGTGCCTCCGGTTACCTGGCAAGCATGATGCCTGCAGCATCTTTCTAAACCTTCACAAGGTCCATGCCATTGCTAAGGTGTAGGACCCAGAGAATCGCAAGAATTGCTCTCAGCCCACTGGGCCGTAGCAAAGCAGCTCACTACTCTGCAGTAGTGGCTTTGCCAGAGCTCTGCATATAGTCTCTGAGTTGGGCCTGGAATGCTTTCTTAGAGAAAAATGAGGTTAGAAGATGTGTTCATCACCTCTGACTCCACAGATATTTTGCTAGGACAGGGTCTAATTTCGACTGTAATGTTGTGCTTTCATAAAATAAGTTTAGGAAAGGAAAAACAAAAAAAGTATGAATTTTCAAGGATTTATTTCCATTGATTTCATAGGAGAAAGACCCTGGGAATGGAAGAGATTCTTGGATCAAAACTGAAATTTAATTACTTCTTCAAGCTCTAATGACGGCAGTTTTCTGTAATTTTAGAAATAATTTGGGTGAACTCTTCCTTTTGCTTCACTGCAGAAGTGAGGCATAGAGCAAGGACGGCCCAGAGGGAAAACAAGTGTCACTTCTTTCCACTTTTGACCCATCAGTAATTCCAGGTTAAACACACTTCAGGTTAAGACATTTCTTCACGGACATTATTGCATCACTGCATGTTGCTGTTGTATCAACTCCAAACTATGTTTTCAATTACTTACCTGCTTACCTTTTGGAGAAGGAAATGGCAACCCGCTCCAGCATTCTTGCCTGGAGAATTCCATGGACAGAGGAGCCTGGGGGGCTACAGTGCATGGGGTTGCGAAGAATTGAACGTGACTGAGCGACTGTGCTGTGCTGTGCCTAGTCGCTCAGTCATGCCTGACTCTTTGTGATCCCATGGATTGTAGCCCACTAGCTTCCTTTGTCCATGGAATTCTCCAGGCAAGAATCCTGGAGTGGGTTGCCATATCCTTCTTCAGGGGATCTTCCCAACCCAGGGAGTGAACACAGGTCTCCTGCATTGGAGGCAGATTCTTACCAGTTGAGCCACCAGGGAAGCCCTATTATAATAGTGTCATATTATAAGATTTTACTTTACAAGTAGGCGATGGCACCCCACTCCAGTACTCTTGCCTGGAAAATCCCTTGGACAGAGGAGCCTGGTGGGCTGCAGTCCATGGGGTCGCAAAGAGTCGGACACGACTGAGCGGCTTCACTTTCACTTTTCACTTTCATGCACTGGAGAAGGAAATGGCAACCTGTTCCAGTGTTCTTGCCTGGAGAATCCCAGGGACAGGGGATCCTGGTGGGCTGCCATCTATGGGGTCGCACAGAGTCAGACACGACTGAAGCGACTTAGCAGCAGCAGTGTACATTACTAAAGAAGATCTAGAATTCTTAGTGTAGAGAACTTACAACAAGAAGTGCATTGCATAGTTTCTTTTGTGGGAGAAGAATTCATCATATTACAGCTTGTCTCACTGGCAACTTATTTCCTACGGTGTGTATATGAAATTGCAGAAAAATAAAGACACGAAATTTAAATTTCAAACTTTATTTTAGGATTGATTAAGTTATGTTATGCTGTCAATGTGTCAGAGGGGTTTTGGGAGTATGTTTTTTGTTAGGCTATCATTTTAAAAGAAATCTTTAACAAATAGCATTTAGAATTAATACATAAATCTGTCAGTATTTTCAAAAGTGCTATAGAGTTTCAAAGAGAAAAGCATTGTTCTTTACCTTGCCCAATATAGCAATGAAACTAGGGCAAGCTGATTTTGTGTAAGATTCCGAAGCTCCACCGTCATGTCACGAAGGCTTAAAAGCCCTTAATTTACATTTTCAGAAAAAAAAAATTATAGAATTAAATATCTTTGAACCAGCAAGACTGTTCATTACAGGAAGTTATTATTTTGATCAGGCTGTTGGTTTCTGAAGTCTCTTGGCAACAATACAAAAATAGCTTTCCCTTGTTAATAAAGAACAATCTGCAAAAACAAATTAGAAATGTGTTAAGGACAAAATAAACAGACATTTTATTTTTTAAACTTGGGGGCCTCTGCATTTCACAGACTTCTGGAATCTGGGGCGCTCCACCCAACTGCTACACACTTTATTGCTCTGTTATAGGTTTGGCACGAGACGAATAATTTTCCAACTGTTGGAACAATGTGGATTCACATTTTTCCAGAAGGGGAAAAAAACTCTATCTTACATATTAAATTCCAAATAGAGAAACAGTGTCTGTATCACTCTTCCCATTTTATGATGGAATTTGAGAACTAAGGGAAAAATTAGACATAAGAAAATGGTATATCTAAGTGTAGTTGAAACCTACATCTGGTGAAAGGATTTTTAAATCGGTGGAGAGAAGTCAATTCACAGAGCCAAGCTCCCATGTTGTGAAATCTTACTTATAACAGTCACTTGAGGCCAGTCACCTGGGATTTGTCGGAATAACTCCCGTCTAGTTCTTACTGTTACATATTATACACGCACTGCTGGCTGCCAAAGAGAGCTTGGTCGAACCTGGGCCAAGAAATCGTTCTTTGAATACTTGCTTAGTCTAATTGTTCCTTCTAGGTGATCAGAAATTAATACTGACTTAGCTGCCATTGCAACTGACACACCTGTTTTGGTGGGGTGGAGAGAGGCTTATGTTTTTGCTTTTTATTTTAGAAAGGATGACATTGAAAATTTTCACATTCATACAGAAGGATTATGTAAAAAATGTTCAGTGGAAAGTGATCTTCGTATTCCCCCCCTACAACTTTATGAAGCAGACAGAGATATCCAGAGCTGTTCACAGGACTTGTATGAACAAATTCACTCAGTTGGATTTAAACCCTGGCTTAGGCACCACAGGTAAAGTGGTTCCTGTTTGGCCCTCCTGAGTTGAAGCGTGACGATGGAGTGAAATAAAGGAAGTGGGAGGCGGAGAGGTTGGCTGGTTTAGGTTTACCAGGTGAGAGGGTAGCACCGTTGCATCAAGATGACAAAGTCTGCTGGTGTCTGCTTCTGTGAGACTCATTTCCTAAGCATTTTGCTCAGCTCTTATTTCTTCCGTTCAGATGTGCGTGGTCGCACACGTTTTCACTGCAGCCGTGTTCACACCCATGCTTGCTGGCACGTCAGCCTAGGAAACTGAGTTCCCCGGCTTGTCCTGCCCGCTTCCTGAGAGCGGTCTGCACGCCTGCTGTCCCAGGGTCCTTTGTTCTCTCCATCCCCTCTCTGGCCCCTGCCCTCCCTGGGGCTGAGTTTTGCCCCCCTCTCTTGGTCCCCAGCCCCCTTGTCCTTCACAGGGAAGCTCCGGAGGGTCTGACTGCTGTCTGGGACCAGGTGTGCCATGGCAGGTTGCAGGGGGAAGGAGCCACCCAGGGTGCCAGCTTCTCTGGGGGGCTTGGTGACTTCTGTCCCTGGAAAGGCAAGCAAAGCTGATACCACAGCGCTGAAAACTTGAGCATCCCAGGAGACCATCTGGGTGCCACCCTCAGCTTTCAGGGGAGTGAGGTATCATTACCCACAAGGGACAACTGCAGTCTTGAGAGGTTAAGTGATCCTCTCTGAATCTCACAGCTAATGAATGGTGGCCTTGTGTGTGCAAGTGGGCGTGGGTCTGTGTGTGCAAGTGCGCGCGTGTGTGAATGTGTTTGTGGTATGTGTGTGTGTGTCTGTGTGTATCTGTGTGTGTGAATGTGTTTCTATATGTGTGTGCATGAATGTGTTTGTGTATGTGTGTGTGTATCTGTGTGTGTGTGAATGTGTTTGTGTATGTGAGTGTGTGTGTTTCTATGTGTGTGTCTGTGTGAATGTGTGTCTGTGTGTGTGTGAGTGTGTATGGATGTGTGTATGTGTTTATGTGTATCTGTGTGTGTGTGTGAATTTTTTTGTGTATGTGAGTGTGTGTGTCTGTGTATCTGTGTATGTGAGTGTGTGTGCTTGTGTGTGTGTGTGAATGTGCGTATGTCTGAGTGTGTGTGAGTGTGTATGGATGTGTGTATGTGTTTATGTGTATTCTGTGTATGTGGAGTGTGGTGTGGTGCTTGTGTGTGGTGTGTGGTGTGAATGTGCGTATGTCTGAGTGTGTGTGAGTGTGTATGGATGTGTGTATGTGTTTATGTGTATCTGTGTGTGTGTGAATGTGTTCGAGTATGTGTGTATGTTTCTATGTGTGTGTCTGTGTGAATGTGTGTCTGTGTGTGAGTGTGTATGGATGTGTGTATGTGTTTATGTGTATCTGTGTGTGTGTGTGTGTGTGAATTTTTTTGTGTATGTGAGTGTGTGTGTCTGTGTCTCTGTGTATGTGAGTGTGTGTGTGCTTGTGTGTGTGTGTGAATGTGTGTATGTCTGAGTGTGTGTGAGTGTGTGTGAGGGTAGCTTTCTTCTAGAGTTGCTTTTTTATCCCATTTGGAGAATTTTTTAAAATACAGAAAAGTACAAAGAATAATGTAACAATTATACCCTCATCACTCATGTTTAAAACTGTTAAACATTTTGCAATACTCTTGTGTCTTTTTTCTATCTATATGATAGAAAATCACAGAGATTTAAAAGTCACACAGGAAAAGTATGCATTCGTGATCTCAGGGGAAAACAAGATAGGCAAAAATAGAAAAAAGAATGAAGGTGTTAAGCCTCTTTAAAAAGGCAGAGAAGAGACTATACAGCAGTCACACCAAAGCCCAATCTTGCCCAGCCCCTGCCCCTGCCTCGCTGCCTTCCTTTCCCTTTCAGAAACTAAACAACAGGCAGCTTCAATCTGGTGAGAGTCCTTTCAGTGTTACCTACATATCCACAGCTGTAAACAGAACACAGTATTGTTTTACATGGAATGCTTCCCTGCCGTTTTTTATAGGTCATCGGGAACCTTGATTTCTTTATTAACATCATTTTGCTGAGATGAAACACACATACATTTAGCTCATTCATTTTAACCATCGTGCAGTGATACACTGTGGGCCCATAACATGTTTTGTCCAGATGGTCACAAATGTCTGGGCTCCCGATTTGTGATCTGGGCTGTGCCATTTCTACTCCAAACCACCCCACAGTAAACGTGCCCAGAGACAACTCCCCGTGTACATTTGAGGGTTTCCCTGGAGATGAAATTGCACGTGTTTGTTGATCGGGCACTTTCCCTCCCTGTCGTCCATATCGCTAAACTGCTGTCCAAAGTGTGTGTAACAGATAGAGGCCTGCCAACATGAACGGGGATTCTTTTCCCCTAAATTCTTCCCAACGGTCAATGGGCTTAGTCTTTTTAACTTTTATTTAGCGATCGAAATTTTTTTTATTGTGCAAGCATGAGGAAAGAGACTAGGTGAGTGCTCAGAACACTTCAGCGTCTGCTAATCCCGGACTCTCCATCCATCTGGGATTAGCAGACTGTTATGGAGAAGACGGATAAGTATTAGGGCCCTACTGTATAGCACAAGGAACTAGATTCAGTATCTTATAATAAACCACAGTGGAAAAGAATATGAAAAAGAATATATAGATATATATGTATAGCTGAATCACTTTGCTGTATACCAGAAACTAACACAACATTTTAAATCAATTATATACTATACTTCAATAAAATAAATTTTACAAAGACCACTTCAATGCATGTGGAAATGTCATCATGATAAAATCATAGGAGATAGTGGGCTTCCTAGGCAGCGCTAGTGGTAAAGAAGCCACCCGCCAGGAGACATAAGAGACTTGAATTCAATCCTGGGTTGGGAGGACCTGCTGGAGGAGGGCAGGGCAACCCACTCCAGAGTTCTTGCCTGGAGAATCCCCATAGACAGAGGAGCCTGGCGGGCTACAGTCCAGGGGGTCACACAGAGTCAGACATGACTGAAGCGACTTAGCATGCACGCATTACCAAAACTGCAAGTTAAAGCAGAGAGCCTGGAAAGTTGTGAAAAAGACCACTTTTGCCATTTTTGTACATTTTGAGGGCATAGTGTTGACTTAGCTGCTGTATGTTAAAGATAATGATATACACAGATTAACTTTGTGTAAAAGAGCATTTGACGATTGAAAGTCTGTGTATCCATATTTGAATGCTTTCTCACAAGTCAACTGCTTGATCATATTGTAGAAAAACCAAACCTAGAAAGTTTAATGACTCATCCAAGATTTCATAGGAAGATTTCTTGTAGAAGAAAGAAATTTTGAAAAGACTGAACATCTGGCTGAGAAATATTGAAATAAAATAAATGGTGCTGGGGCCTCCCTGGTGGTCCAGTGGTTAAGAAGACCCAGAACAGCCAAAATAAATAAATAAAGGAAATGATGCTTACAGGGCCCATGAGGTCTCCTCATGATTCTATGCACAATATACATCTCTCAGCAGCTCCCATTTCTGCCATGATGTACCCCCTGCACCAAGGGCAAAGCCTGGATTATAGAAAGATGCTCAATATCTGTAACATTAGCTGAATTAATAAATAAGGTAAAAGAGGGAGCATATTGAAATCCCTGTGGTGTGTGTTTGTAAATGCATATGAATCTGTATTTATATATGTATTTGAAACCTGTCCCCAGAAGATTCTGTCTCCCAGAGAGTCACAAACCTATCTTCTTCCTCCATTCACCCCCTCGTTGCCTCTCTGGCCGCGACATGAGAAACTTAATCGCAGACTGACCCAAATAAAGGGGGAGGTTGAATCAAATGGATAGTACCGGATAAACGGACTTGATGGAAAATTGTATGCAATAAAAATGGAACATGAGATACGAACATCATTAGGGTTGTGGGTAGGTAAGCAATTTAAATCTTGTGACAAATATCATCAGTAACATATACAATATATTATGGGACAAATTATAGTAGTGTTAGGATAAATTGCTATAAAAGTATAAGAACAAAGTCTTTTTAATAACTTGCAACAGGAGGGAACCTAGAACATGAAGCTAAAATTAGTCCAAAAGTTAACTGCAGAAAATTAAAAAGAGATCATTTTGATAGTAATAAATGATTAACTTTATTGATTAAAGGAAAGGGTTTTAGATGAAGCATTAAGGCTTAAGGGCCTTTTTCTTGGGTTTTGGAATGCGTGCTGACTTACATTTGGAGGGGCAATCTGGCATTAAGGGTAGTTATTTCATGAGCTTTAGGAGAATAGGTTTATGTTGAAAGCAAAAAACATCCAAGTGAGAAGGGCATGGCCATCCACTCCAGTATTCTTGCCTGGACAATCCCATGGACAGAGGAGCCTGGAGGGCTACAGTCAATGGGGTCCCAAAGAGTAGGACCTGACTAAAGCGACTTAGCACCCATATCAAATTAACAAGAAATAAATTGAGAAAGAGACCTCAGGAAAAGAGGCGTGGTGCGTGGTTTGAGAACCAGATAGCATTCTGCTAAGGCCTCCGGTTCTTAGTCCAAAGAAAGAGACAACCTCCTTTCTGACATCCTGTAATTCTTCTGCCCCGATTCACTTGGATGGTGTCAGAGAGCAAGCATCTGCACCACTGCTCTCCATCAGAAGTCAAGCTCTAGGAGAGGGAAGGAAGAACGTTCCCATATTTGGAGGGAATGCACGGAGCTCAAGACGGCATGGCACCTCTCTCCCAGAGAAGCCCTGAGGTTTCTGCAGCTCATGGTTATTACTCATCTGAAGGCCTATGCCTCTACCCCACAGGGTCTCCTTGTGCCCTTGTGCTCTTTCATTATAGAGCACTTCTGTGTCACATTAAAAGCCTTTACCAAGGATTTTATAATCCTTATTTACTGCTCTGCCTAGCAATCTTACAGCACACTTTAGCCCTGTCCTTTAGACTTTAGGGAACAGCTGCTGGACACACCCAGTACCAGCCTTCTGAAGGTTCCTCTCAAAATCTTTTTAGAGTTTCTGACTTATGAAAGTTAAAATTTAGGAGTTGTCATGGTCAGAAAAGAGGATATCTAATTTAGCTGCCTTTGGACTTTGAGGGTTATGAGGGGAGCAGATTAGCAAGGAAAAAAAAAATTCTTTAAAGTTCAAGGACTTGTCTTTGGCTCTGGAAATTACTCTGTGTTCTAAAGTGGATAAGAAGATATTAAATGTAAAGAAAAACACACAGGCACAGAAGGAGTCACTGACATTTATTTTTCAGACTATGTGTTGAATTCAATACAGGAAGGATCCAGGAACAGAATATTTTACGCTAGAGTTACAAACAGAAACACCCAATGCAGTTTCTGCCCTGTAAACCTAATGGTTTTTTAGCATTTGCCACATATACCATGTTTATTGCATGAAATTTATTAGAAATAGCACCCGTTCCTTGCTTGATGTGGAAAGAATTCAGTAAAGTGAACATCTTAGTTGTGCTGAAAAATTTGTTTTGGGCCAGACCAGAAAGGAAATTTACTAGGTGAATTTAAAATTTTGCTGATTTAAATTGACGCATTAAAGAAGAAAATGATGCTCGGTACACCTGAGGAAGAGTCTATGTAATGGAATTCTTGGAGGACTGGTACACCCCTGAGTCATTTAGAGCCACACTGGTTTCAACATTCATGAGCATTCCTTGGGGGAATTTCCTGCAACTGACAACGACTAGGATGCACAAGGAGAATTCCCTTCTCCTTCTGGGGTTGTTTCTCATTCTTTCTGCCCTCACTTGTCACTCTTTTGATTGAAAAAGAATGTGATGTGTTCTGGGTCTTTTTTTTAAGTGCATATTTATGAAATGTGTACCTCAGTTACACAGTAAAATACAATTCATTAAAAAAAAACAAAAGCAGAGAAGACTATGAGGTTGCTATTTAAAAATAAAATTTCAAGATAATGTGCTAATTTTCAGTGGATTTGAAGAATTTTACTAGGAATATTCCACTGTGTTTGAATAAGGAAGCAGTCTGAAATCTGCTATTACTCCTCATTTCCCGAATCCAAAGTGAAAGGAGTCACAGAGGAAATTAAAATCCCACGTAAGTGATCACATGCATGATCTAGGCTTATTATTCCTTAATAAGCCTAGAAGAATAATTCGATTCTTTTTCACCCATTAGTCATTTTCACTTCATCAAATGATAACTATTGGTAAGGTAAAACCAGAATAGTGTGTTCACTTTTTTTCCTACTGATAACAATATGGAACCTTGAAATTCGTCATGTTAGGTACTAGCCAAGTAGTTTAAGAGTGGTCAGACCTGGTTAAATGTTGCCTAAATAATTGTCTGCAGGGTGGACGCAATTGCTGCCACTCAGGGGATGTTCCTTTAAACTCTGGTGAATATATATTTTTACTTTAAGAAACCACAGCTGGCTTAGGCACACTGTAATGATAGTAATATTATTCTCCCAAGAGATAACAGCATTCCTATAGAGTCTAAGTAGAAATGACACATTTATGGTATATATTTGCAGGCTTCCAGACACAGTAGCTCCCCACCAGCTCAGTCAAAACTATGAACAGAGCTGGAGAAATGAGAACACTCCATCCCCTACCCCCTAAAAAAGTCATCTTACCTTGTCAGGCAAGGATACTGGAGCGGTTTGCCATCTCCTCCTCCAAGGGGTCTTCCTGACGCAGGGATCGAACCCCCATCTCCTGTGACCCCTACAACTCCTGCATAGGCCAGCGAATTCTTTACCACTTGAGCCACCTGGGAAGCAAAGATTTCTGCTGAAGCACTGTGCAATCTTTCCTTAATGCCTGGTGAGAGCTCAAACTCTTGCTTGTCTCTCTCTCCTTCTGTCTTTCTGCAGCACAAAGAACCTTCCCCCTCTGACCCTGCGCAGTGTGTTAGTGGAAGGGGCTGTGTTCTTTTACGAGGAGCAGGAGGTGGATCTTGGAAGGGGGTGCACGCTCCCTGCTACCCTTGTGATCATGCACCCTCTCGCTAATGGGTTGAGATACATTTTGGCTGTGGGCTGTGTTGGTGTCGTCGCCATCGCTATTGGACCTGACCCATTTGAGCATGGAAAATATTTTCCGCCAAGATCTCCAAAAATAATGTTACAGAATTGTTTTTCTGCTGGTGATACGGCCGTTTGGATTCCTGCAGGAGCTGTGCTGAGACTCTAAGTGCAGAAAGGGAGGCGTTGATGTGCTGAGACCTTTGATCTGTTCTTGCTCTCCAGCTTTGGGAGTTCATCAAAATCAAGTCAATTTCAGGAAGGTCTTTGCCCAGGCAGGCACGTCTGTCGCCGCTGCTCCCAGGGCCCTGAAACCCTCTCCAGGCCAGGGAGGTGACCCATTAGCTGCTGTTTCCTTCCAGAATCAGTCGGCTTTTATTTTTGTCCCTGTGTTTCTGGTTCCTGTTTTGTATCTAGGCTATAAATTAGAGTCGAAGTTACCAAACAGAATTTTCTACACTATCTTTCCATTGAAATATGTGTGTGTGTGTGTGATTTTCACTTTCATGATGCTCATTGCTGAAAGCTAGTTACTTTGTGTTTTATTGTCAGAATAGACTGAGCCAAACCATATTCTTAATAAAATGCAATTTTACTTGTTGTACTGTGAAAGCGGTTAGGACATCCGTTTCTAACGCATTACTCCAGACGATGATATTATTCTACTCAGTCATCCTTACCTCTCTCTTCACCTGGCCAACTGGGACTTCTCCCGCAGGTCTTGGTGTGCCTATCACTTCTTCAGTGATCCTTCCTGAACCTCTCCCTTCCTCCAGGACCGGCTTCCGCTGCTCAGCACTCTTGCACCCTCTTACTTTCTCAGCAGACTAACTTTTGGAGTCTTTCTTGTTGACCAGTCTTATTATTCCTCAGGGTAAGGAGTGTCTTTGTTCTGTTGCAGCTGGAACCCTAATGCCTAGCAGTCGCGGAGAGTCTGTGGGAGGGATGACTGTCAACCACACCCTGATCCAGGTCTATTATCATTCATCCACAAACAATTCCACACTGACAGGCTCCAACTTCCCAGTCAGACTGTCTCCCAGTCCCGCTGTACCTAACACCTTTTATTCACAGAGGAATGACTCAGCAGAAATATAATGTGGACCAGAAAGAGGAATTTAAAAGAGACCCTTGGCTTTGTGCAATGATTCATTTGGACCTTGCTGAGGGTATATAGAATTGCTTAAGACTTTCTTTGCTTGTAAAGAGCTCAGAGGTCTTCCCTGGTGGTGCAGTGGTAAAGAATATGCCTGCCAATGCAGGAGACATGAGTTTGAGCCTCTGGTTGGGAAGATCCCCTGGAGAAGGAAATGGCAACCCACTCCAGGATTCTTGCTGGAGAATTCCATAGACAGAGGAGCCTGGCGGGCTACAAGTCCATGGGGTCATGAAGAGTTGGACATAACTGAGCACGCATGCCACACTAAGAGCTCAGAGCCTGGCTCAGAGGAAAGGGAGCAAAAATCATTTAAAATACTGAAACAAGTGGAGTTAGAGAGATGTTCTAACATGACCATCGCAGCATCATGCTTAGGTGTGGAAGGTTCCAGAACTGTCCTTAAGGGTAAGTTGGCCCTGAAGTAAGGAAAGGCCATACAGTTACCGCAGGGTTTTGGGAACTATGGCCCATGAGCCAAATCTGGCCCCATTACCTGTATTCCTGTGGCCTGGGAGCTAAAAAAAAAAACTTTTTTTTCTGTATATAAATGGGACAACCAAAGGAGAAAAATAATATTTCATGACATATATAAACCTATATGACATTTAAACTCAGTAGCCACAGAGTTTTATTGGGACACAGCCATGTCCATTCATTTGTGTTCAATGGCAGGGCAGTTATGACAGAAATGGTAAATAGTTCAAAAGCTAAAATTATTCACTGTTTGTCCCTTGACAGAGAAGAAAAAGCTTTCTGGCCCCTAAGTTAGTAGAAACAGCATCTGCAAAGCTCTCTCTGCAATATATTCAGCTTGATTTCAATGTAAGGGTTGTGTGTGTTGCAGGGGGTAGAGGGGTGTGCATGTGTGGAAGGGGCCAAGAAATATCAGGAAATGAGGTTGCATAGATGTTGGACACCAGGATGAAGACTGGGCCTCTTCTGATGTTGGTGGAAATCTCGTGGAGAGGTTTGAACAGGAGAGTAACCAGCTCAGACTTGTGTATTTTGGAGCTGGTCTCTCAGTAATTTGTGTCTGTGTGGGCTGGCCTGGTGGGTAGAGACCATGGGATTTCACTTGATAATTAAATTAATCTTATCATTGTCATTAAACGTATCCCCTTTTTTCATGTCTCCACCCAAACTATTTTCAACCTATAACTCCGCCCCCCCCCCCCGCCCACCATACTTTTAAGAAATCCCTTTGAAACCATTATCCGAGTCATGAAATTTAATTTGCTTGTGTTGGGAGAACCTGTAGACATATCTAGGGACTTTGAGTGTTTTCATGGGGAAAACGCTGCACTTAAGTCACTATACAGTTGTGATTCACAACGTTTTTGTTTGTTTCTAGAGCAATTTTCCAAGAGTGTCCCTAGCCCCTCATCCTGGAAAAAATGTCTCGCCATCTTCCCTCAAGGATTCTTTGGACTTCAAAGAAGACTATGAGTAGCTGGCAGGAGGAATAGGCCCCAGATGGAAATGTTATCAGCACCCACATGTGCATACCTCTGGAAATGTTCACATTTTAAAATTGCAGAGTTAGCATGCTCTGGTCACCTGTAGGGGCCCTCTTTGAGGTATATAGTTTAACTATTAATTCTATACTTCAAAGAACATGTAGTCCTCGAATGCAGCTGCAGGGCATTTAAAATATTATTCCCACCACTGTGGTCACCTCTAGCTTTGTCTTTTAAATAACAAAAATCAAATGTAAAACTGTAGTTGTGAGTAGCTAGGGCAGTAGAATTTCTAGAACAGAAGGCCATCTAAGTTGCCTTTCTTTTAGAGACAGCCTTCCTCTGGCTTTTAAATAATATTTGTAAGGTTTGACTTGGCTGTCATTCAGGGAAGTGTTCATGTTTATGAGGAAAAGACGATATATAATCATCAGTATCTTTGATGGACAGAAAATGTGGAAGAAGGTATATTATAGTTTCACCTTAACATATGAGTTTCACTGGTGGGAGGAAATGAAAGGTCAAGCTTTAAAATATTCTTTGTGCTGTTTTTGCTAATAATTTTCTCTCCATTTATATTTTACTTGTTCCCCAAATGACAGTTATTAAAGACAGAGCAAGAATTTTTTTAAAAATATTGAAAATTATATTTAAGAAAAGTCACATATATTATTAAAGTTATAAGAAAACATTCTGTAAGTTATGTGAGCTCCACAGTGAGCCTGAGCCACATGGATTGAGGGTTGTGGAGGCAACAGATTCCTAGAGAAAAAAAAAATCCAATGCAGTTAGTGGAAGATTTGCTGGATATTCACCAGAGCACAGACTCAGGTGACTTTTGGCAACTTCTGGTTCAGGTAGCAAAGAATGAAGCGGATAGCAAAGAGTGAGGTCGATGGAATCAAGACGTTTGTGTTTGCCTCCTTCATTGGCTGGGTTTCCACTTACTGAGTGGGACTCAGAAGAAAACACTGGGGATCGTGAGAAGACCTGTCAGATAAGGGCAGTGGGTGGTTGTGGCTGCTGGTTTGGAGGAAAGTGGAGAGCTGAGCCGCACACTCACGTGGGGCGACGTTTGGTTTAACGCTCTACTGCGGCCATCTTGAAATTCTTCACAAGCTTTGAGCAAGAGGTTCTGCATTTCCATTTTGCACTGGGCCCTGTAAATTATGTAGCAGGTTTCAGTGAAGGGCTACAGCTTTATCTGGAGCTGGAAGAGCAGAGGTCAGCCTCAGGAAGGAGACCTGAATGAGGGTCACTGTCGTAGCAACCTCATCCGGGAGCACTGACTGCCAACGGAAAGACTGCTTCAAAGGGTTTCGCCATTGCAATGGGGCATCCTCAGTAACAGCCAGGGGAGAAATGTTGACCTCAGTGAGGGGACTATAAGGTGAGAACTTCACCGCGGGGGAGGTTTCTCCAAAGGACTCACAAATGCCTTCAACGCAAACACGCTTTGAAGATGCCTCAGTCTGGTAAGCCCCAGAGGAAGCCTGGTGGAGGCAAGGATGGGGCAAGAAGAACCCCTCCTCCTTGTGTCCAGTGGGATCCTGCCCTTCCTGCTCAACAAAGGTCATAGGTCTGTTCTCATAAAGCACACAGTTTTACAGAAGTTAGCTTTCTGGGTCTTATTTTTGAAACAATAAACATTGTAGTTAAAAAGCACTCGAATATAAAATTTTATTAACATCATAAACAGCTTAATATTAGAAACAAACTTTATGAAGATAGAGCCTTCCAGAAATGCCCTTTAGGGTGGTCAGTGGCATTTGGTAGTGAAGGAAAACCACCATGCTTGAGACTCCAGTGAGAGCAGATCTCTGCCTTTGGTGATAATTGAATCTCAGTTGTGGTAGCTTATTCTAGGAGGGTCATATCTGCGTAGTTACAGAGAGGAAATTAAATGTAGTAACCAAAGAGTCACTCACAGTACATTCAGGTCATGACAGAGGCTAATACGGGAATTCCCAGTTTAAGCTTCTCTCCCTTCCATGGGCTGGGAGGAGCATCTGAGGGAAGAGGTTCAGAAGACACCCGGTGTGAGCTGGTGATGGAAGTCAGCCTTAGCTCTCTGGTTCCTTGTTTTCATTAGCTTGAGTTACAAGCCGAGACTTTTTTGAATGCCCTTTGTGGTAAGTGCACTTCCTTTGTTTTCCTTGTAAGTTCCCTGGTAAGAGAACGTCTGTAATCCATAATCACCTGTTTTATTTCTATTTTATGTGATTTCACAGTGAAAGACAAACTGATCCATTATCTCATAATTACCTATCTTGTCCGGTTGAACAATACTTTCTTTGTGTCACAAAACCTTCTTCTAAGAATTTGGTAAAACTGGTTGAGCAGGTTCCCCACTGAGCAGAAACCAAAAGGGAACTCACAGATGGAATCTCAAGCATTTATTTTCATATAGGAGTGAGTAAACACTACATATGCAACCAGAAAACTTTTTTTTTTTTTAAACATTCACAGGGAGCAAGAAATTGATGTCTGAGAATAAAACATAAGAACCTCGGGTATTTCAGTCAAGACAGAGAAATGCAGAGTTGAGAATCTCAGGACAGACCCTGGGAGACCCACATTACTGCACGTTTATTATAACTTGCGTTTTCATGGCAACTTTGGGATCTGCCTGTGGCCAACAGAGCTTGAGGTTTTGACTCTGTTTCACTAAAGTGAAAATTCAAATGACTCCTTCAAAAACGAGTGTGTGGATATCATTCAATTCATTCATTGAGTAAATACTGAAATGACATAGTTTACTTTTTTAATGACACAAGTGAATATGCAATTTCATTCCATGTTGCTTTCACTGGTGTCAGTGAAATTGAGAAATGCACCCCATGTTATAATAATAGTCCATCTTTAAAATGATAGCTTTTATTTGTTTAAAAAAAAAGACAGGTAGAAGTTTAAAGTAAAATCCTTCAGCTTCTTTTAATGTAAAAGTAATATTTGATCACCATCCTGAAATGGTGTGATTTACCCCCTAAGCCTCTTCCAAGTAAACAATCCCCCCAGGATATCAGTTTTCTGTAGCAACACACTTAGGAAAAATAACATAGTTCATAAGCCAAGAATAAAATTCTAGTGCCCAAATATTTGCATAGGTAAACATTTTCAAATTCATGTTCTACATGCTAAACCTCTTGGTGTTTATAAAGGTTTTTGCCGTTAGCCTTCAAGTTTTTGTTGGACAGATGTGTAAAACCAATAATTACCAGTAGGGTGTAAAGAGAGAAAAACAAAGAGAATTTTACTCATTATTAGCACTTAAAATTATGCTTTGCTTTTGAGATGAAATGATTAAATCACCAAAGAGCCTGGGCAAAAGTAATTTGAATTTGACCTGTTTTCAGATCCCTGTCTTGAATTTGTCAGGATCATTTCATGTGGCAGCAGGGGAGGAGCTGGCTGAGACCCAACATAATAGATGCACCATTCCGGTGGGATCTGATGGCTGGTTTTTTTCTTTCCAATTGAGGTAACCTCGAGTAGACTTATATGAGACATTAAGTCTAAGACATCACAGCAATTGCATATGTGTGGATTAAAACAGCAGTATTAGACACATGTAATTATATCCACCACACTCAAAAAAAAACAAAAACAAAAAACAGTCAACTCTGAACACTTATTGGAAGGACTGATGCTGAAGCTAAAGCTCCAATGTTTTGGCCACCTGATGCAATCAGCTGACTCACTGGAAGACACTCTGATGCTGGGAAAGATTGAAGGCAAAAGGAAAAGGGGGTGACAGAGGATGAGATGGTTAGATAGCATCACTGACTCAATTGCCACGAATTTGAGCAAATTCTGGGAGATAGTTAAGGACGGGGGAGCCTCGTGTGCTGTGTAGTCCATGGGGTCACAAAGAATCAGACATGACTCAGAGACTGGACAACAACCCTCGGAAAAAAACCAAGTCCTAAATACTGGGGAAATGTGAAAACTTTCTAGCTAGATCAAATCAAAGGATTGTGTTTAAATTTCTTTTTTGTGTGTGTATCAGCTTGGTTATGTGCATTGCTTTTCTAGATTTTTAAATTTTTAAATTGGAGTATAATTGCTTTACGATACTGTGCTAGTTTTTCTCTATGATGAAGTGACTTAGCTATTAATATATATATACATATATTCCCTCCCTCTGGACGTCCTCCAGCCCCGTCTCCCACCCCACCCCTCTGGATCATCACAGAGCGCAGAGCTGAGCTCCCTGTGTTGTGCAGAAGCTTCCCTCTAGCCAGCTGTTCTATACATGGTGGTGTGTATGTCAGTGCTATGCTCTCAATCCACCCCAACCTCTCCTGCCCGGCCTCCGGGTCCACAAGTCAGTTCTCTACATCTGTGTCTCTATTCCTGCCCTGCAAACGGATTCAAAAATGAAAAATAGAACCATCACAAGACCCAACAGTCCCATGACTGGACACATGCCGTGAGAAAACCATAATTCAAAAGTTCTCATGTATCCCAATTCATTGCAGCAATATTTACAGTAGGACATGTAAGGAAGTAAAGTCACTCAGTTGTATTCAACTCTTTGCCACCCCATGGACTGAAGCCCACCAGGATGCTCCATCCATGGGATTTTCCAGACAAGATTACTGGAGCGGGTTGCCATTTCCTTCTCCAGGGGATCTTCTTAACCCAGGGATCGAACCCAGGTCTCCCGCATTGTAGGCAGACACTTTACCATCTGAGCCACCAGGGAAGTCAAGTAAGACAAGAAAGCAACCTAAATATCCCCTGAATGGATATAGATGTGTCTAAATTTCATAGTATTTCAGTACATATGCATTTCATTGCACAAATAACTTCTAGAAAACTTCCCTGAATAATTTCTTGAATTCAAGTCATGAATACCATTGAGGCAAGAGGCAGATGGGCACCCCCCAGGGTAAAGTGATTGAAGGTTCATTCCCTGTGGGCAGAAACTCCAAGACTAGAATAACAGAACAATTAAAGAAGGAGACTGGTCTCTTCCCAGACCACATATTTCTTATTCCCGAGGTCAGGAGACCTCCTTGACCACACATGGGTGGAAAAGACTCCTTGAACGCCAAAGGGGAGTCACGTCAAAGGATTTTCCCTACCCAGATGCCTTTTCGACTAAAATTCATCTTGGCTAAGAAATGCATCTGCACACGTGGGAAGATACTGAGATACACCGAATATGGACTGTGAACCAGGTAACTCAAAATGGCCAAAAGGAACCTGGAAGAAATGCCCCATAAAAGTAATTCGAACTGCCATGAGGGTGCAACTCTCTCACCCTGAGTCTACCCATGTGTCTGTCCACACGTACTGTACTCTTTTCCCTTTTAATAAATACTATAGAGGTTAAAGCATCTGCCTCTAATGCGGGAGACCCGGGTTTGATCCCTGGGTCGGGAAGATCCCCTGGAGAAGGAAATGGCAATCCACTCCAGTATTCTTGCCTGGAGAATCCCATGGACGGAGAAGCCTAGTAGGTTACAGTCCACGGGGTCACAAAGAGTCAGACAAGACTGAGCGACTTCACCTTCACCTTCTTACTTATTTCACTACTTTCTGTCTTTGTGAGAATTCTTTCCTGCAAAGCCGAAGGGCCAGGGCTCTTGTCACTGACCACTGGTCTAGTGGCCAGGATCTGGGGTGCTAGGACCAAGCCCAGTCTCTGGCTGGGAACCCAAGCCAAGCTCCAAATCATTGCAGGCTGAGGCCACCTGAGATCACCATCATTTCAAAGACTGAGTCAGCTGTTTTTCATGGTCCCAAAGTGTAAAAGTGAAAGTGTTAGTCGCTCAGCTGTGTCCAACTCTTTGCCACCCCATGGACTGTAGCCCGCCAGGCTCCTCTGTCCATGGGATTCTCCAGGCAAGAACACTGGAGTGGGTAGCCATTCCCTTGTCCAGGGGATCTTCCTAAACTCGGGGACAAATCCATATTTCTTGCACTGCAGGCAGATTCTCTACCAGCTGAGCCCCCAGTGTCCCAAAGAGAGAGACTATAGGCATATATACCCAGCTCTTTTGTCAAATGTTATTTTTTGATTATTTGCTCTTAGAGATCCTTAATTTATTGACCCCAGATACAGACAGGTTTTAGTGCTTCTATCTGACCCAAGGAGATTTTTCAGAGAAATTGTACTCATAGGAGAGAAAAACCAAGCTAAACAGTACTCACATTCTGAGAAGCTCTTCCATTGCACCTTCTCAGAGATTTTCCCTTTGACAGAAACAAACAAAAAAGATGCTATTCTGTTTCTGTCATTCTTCAGCATATTGTGTGAGACATGGCCTAGTCATTAAAAAAATTTTTTTAATTGAAATATAGTTGATTTACAGAGGCTTCCCTGGTGGTTCAGATGGCAAAGAAACTGCCTGGAATGCAGGAGACCCAGGTTACATCCCCAAGTCAGGAAGATCCCTCAGAGAAAGGAATAGCAACCCACTCCAGTACTCTTGCCTGGAGAATTCCATGGACAGAGGAGCCTGGCGGACTATGTTCCATGGGGTCACAAAGAAACAGACCTGAGTGAGCCACTAACGTAGTTGATTTACAGGGTTTCAGATGATTCGGTTCCATACACACACATACATGTGAAAGTGAAAGTCGCTCAGTTGTGTTCGGGTCTTTGCAACCCCAAGGACAATACAGTCCATGGAGTTCTCCAGGCCAGAATGCTGGAGTAGGTCTTCCCAACCCAGGGACCGAATCCGGATCTCCCACGTTGCAGACAGATTCTTTACCAGCTGAGCCACAAGGGTAGCCATATATATATAGAGAGATATGCATATTCTTTCCCAGATTCTTCTCCCTTATAGGTTATTACATGGTATTGAATATAGTTCGTGTTATACAGTAGGTCCTTGCTGTTTATCTATTATATATATATATATATATAATATATAAAATAGTTCAGTTCAGTTCAGTCGCTCAGTCATGTCCGACTCTTTGTGACCCCATGAATTGCAGCATGCCAGGCCTCCCTGTTCATCACCAACTCCCGGAGTTCACTCAGACTCACGTCCATCGAGTCAGTGATGCCATCCAACCATCTCATCCTCTGTCGTCCCCTTCTCCTCCTGCCCCCAGTCCCTCCCAGCATCAGAGTCTTTTCCAATGAGTCAACCCTTCGCATGAGGTCTGTTAATCCCAAACTCATAATTTATCCACCTCCCTCTTCCACTTTGCCAGTCATTAGTTTGTTTTCTACGTCTGTGAGTCTATTTCTGTTTTGAAAATAGGTTCATTTGTCTCAATTTTTAGGTTCCACACGGAGGTGATACCATATATTTGTCTTTCACCTCTGTGATGGTTTGCTTCACTAATCTCTAGGCCCATCCATGTTGCTGCAAATGGCATTATTTCGTTCTTTTTTCTGGGATTTACTCATCTCCTGCTGCTGCTGCTGCTAAGTCGCTTCAGTCATGTCCGATTCTGTGTGACCCCATAGATGGCAGCCCACCAGGCTCCCCCATCCCTGGGATTCTCCAGGCAAGAACACTGGAGCGGGGTGTCATGTCCTTCTCCGTATGCGTGCTAATAAGCTTCATATTTGTGCACTATTTTGCAGACTTTTAGGAGCTTCTCAGATGGCACGGTGGTAAAGCATCTGCCTGCCAGTACAGGAGATGCAAGAAATGCAGGTTTGATCCCTGGGTGAGGAAGATCCCCTGCAGGAGGAAATGGCAACCCACTCCAGTATTCTTGCTTGGAGAATCCCATGGACAGAGGAGCCTGGCGGGCTATAGTCCATGGGATCACAAAGAGTCAGACACAACTGAGCAACTCTCACTTTGACTTTGTACCTAATTGGTGGACATTGCCAAACCAGTCAGCACTGTTGAGGATGGAGATTTCAGGGGTGCTAATGGTACAGTGGTAGTTCCTAAAAGTGGGTTTCAGTGTGAAAAAGCCATAGCTGTTACCAATTGGCGAGTCATGACATATTCAGTAGAGGAAAAGGCCTGCAGAAAAAGAGAGGTGTACAGAAACCCTGAACAATCACAGCAGTGTCTGAAAGGGAGGCAGTTGTATTTTAAGGAATGGAAATTGCTGCTGGTCATCAGCAGAGACAGTTTATGTTGGCACCCTCATTTTGTAATATAGCTCCTAAAAATCAGTCAGCACCTACTGACACCTGTCAACCCTTTCGAGTAGTTTTTTTTTTGAATTAGAATTAAGTCCAGTTACAAGTTTAGTTGGCATCTATTGATTTAGCGTCTTTGAAAGTGAAAGGTTAGACTGGAGTTTTGGGGGACCAGTGCTGAGAGGCAGATGCTTGGTTGTATGTTTTAAAGAAAGCCCTGCATTTCAGGAGATGTGTGTCGATCCCCTTTGAGAGTGGAGACCATACAAGGCGCATCTCCACATAACGGTGGCTGAACGTTCAAACGGCTTTAGCTGGAACTCATTAGAATCTGTAATGTTCAGGACAACGGTATTGGAGGAGATGGCAATTGTCTCCGGAACCAAATATCTGCCCCCATTCCACCCTGCCCCCCCCACCAATTTAGCATTTTAGAAATAACTGTCGTGTCTCTCATTTTGATTGAGACCTTTCAGTAGTTGGGAATTAGAAGTAGAGCCTTCCCAAACATGATTTGAACCTTCGAAGTGATGCATGGTTGGTATAAATCTTGTTTTACAAATTAAGAACCTGAGTTTCAGAGAGATCCATAGTTTGCCTAAGACTCAACAGCTCGAAAGTGGCACGAATGGTATTAACATTCCAGCGTGTCTCTAAAACCTGGGTTTTCACCGTCATTCCATTAATGACAAGACAGACTTTCTGCCATAAGCTACATGGCTAGGCGTTTTTAGACACAGAGTTCTCCATTTCTGGGGTTTTCTCGTGTTCTGAATCAACCGCAGGAGCGACACTGGACCACGGTCCCAGCTGTCTTGGTAGCAGGACGTGGGGTGTCTGGATTCATAGGGTGATCACTCTTCATGGCTGCACTGAGGCACTCTGCGAGTGGACTCACGGCCAGGCAAGCTGTCGCACACCCAGGGTAGACCAGTTTGTTTATTGTGGAGTTGTTGAGACAGAGGTGTGAGCCGAGGTGAAACTTCAGAGCCAAGGCTTTCAGCTGTTTCTTTGCTGCTCCCATACATTTGTCAAGGGCTTTGTCCTGAGTGTGTGATTTCTTGATGATAACTCCTGAACTGCTGTAAAATGCTTTCAGAGCCCGAGATCAAAGGATCCCCATCAGAACTGATAATGGTCTGCTACATCTGAAATAAACATTTTTCTTTTTGATGCTGTTGCCCTTCCCTGTTACTGTAGGGACTTCATGTTTATCACAGTTGCCTTTGGATGATGTTTACTGTGGACTGATATATTAGTTATTAAGTTTTTACTGCCACATAAAAATTCCCATTTACTCAAGAGAGAGACTGTATATAAATCAGAAGTGAATAAAATAATGGCTTTAGTAGATGCGATTTATTAATATTACGACTTTAATTAACTTGTTCATAATAATGAATATGTGAATTACCCATGCTTCTGCCTGACAGATGTGTTAGTCAGTGTTTGCTCACCTTGAACATCTCGATGTATTAGACAGTAATCCACATTCAGTGAACCCCAGTCTAGTCAGGAAAAAATGAAGTTATACAAAACATAATTTTTAATTAAGTTTACTCATGATGTATAAGAGACAGTCATATTGTGGCCTATTATATGGTTTGCAGTCTGACTTTTTCCTCCCAGCTCTATTGAACTGTACTTTAAATACAATACAATTCACTCATTTTAGGTACACGCTGGTAAAGAATCCGCTTGCAATGCAGGAGACCCTGGTTAATTCCTGGGTCGGGAAGATCCCCTGGAAAAGAGGTAGGCTACCCACCCCTCTGGGACTTCCCTCGTGGTCCAGACAGTAAAGCGTCTGCCTGCAATGCGGGAGACCTGGGTTCAATCCCTGGGTTGGGAAGGTCTCCTGGAGAAGGAAATGGCAGCCTGCTCCAGTATTCTTGCCTGGAGAATCCCATGGACTGAAGAGCCTGGTGGGCCATAGTCAGTCCATGGGGTCGCAAAGAGTCGGACACAGATGAGCGACTTCACTTTCACTTTCACCCACTCCAGTATTCTTGGGCGTCCCTGATGGCTCAGATAGTAAAGAATCCACCTGCAATGCGGGAGACCTGGGTTTGATCCTTCGGTTGGGAAGATCCCCTGGAGGAAGGCTTGGCAACCTACTCCAGTATTCTTGCCTGGAGAATCCCCATGGATGGAGGAGCCTGGTGGCCCACGGAGTCGCAGAGTTGGGCATGACTGAATGACTAAGCACAGCACATACAGTTTAATGAATTCAGTTCAGTCACTCAGTCATGTCCAACTCTTTGCGACCCCATGGACTGCAGCACGCCAGGCCTCTCTGTCCATCACCAACTCCCTGAGCTTGCTCAAACTCATGTCCATTGAGTCGGTGGTTCCATCCAACCACCTCATCCTCTGTTGTCCCCTTCTCCTCCTGCCTTCAATCTACAGTTTGGTAGATTTTGTTAATTTATACAATCATGTAATCACCACCACTATAAATATATAGAACTTTTCCATTATCCTAAAGAGTTTTTCATGCTCCCAGTTTCAGGGAATCACTGATATGCATTGATATGCTTTCTGTTGCTACTGTTTTTTTTTTTTTTTATAATTTCATATAAATGAAATTTTAGGATAGGCAGCCAGAGAAAGAGGAGCAATAGAACTTTTTTTCTTCTATCTATCTATCTAGAGCTTTATTTTGAGGAATTGACTCATTTGATTATCATAACGGGCAAGTCTGAAATTTGCAAGGCAGGAGGGCAGGCTGGATGTTTTGACAAAAGTTGAAGATCTGATGTTATGGTCTTGAGTTCAAAGGAAGTGTGGAGACAGAGCTCTTTTTTTTTTTTTTTTTTTTTTCAGGAAACCTCAGACTTTTCCGTTAAGATGTTCAAATGATTGACTGAGACTCACCCATCTATTGCCCACCCACAGTGTGGAGGGCAATCTGCTTTATTCAAAGACTACTAATTTCAGTGTCAATCACATCTCAAAAATACATTCATGGCAACATATGCGTGAGTTTTTGACCAAACAGCTAGGCACTGTAGCCTACCCAATTGGCATGCAAAGTGAATTATCACATAGCCCTTGTGTTTAATTTCATTCATTCAAGCATGATGTTTATGAGATTTATCCATGTTATTGCATGTTTTAATAACACATTCTTTCTATTATTCAGGTGTATTCCATAGAACAGTTATACCACAATTACTTATCTGTTTCCCAGTTGGTGAACGTTTGGGTTCCTCCCATGTTTTGTCTCAGATAAGAAACACTGCCATGAGCCATGACAATTAGATGGCTTTTGATATGACTTTGTGAGTCACACGAAGATGTGGTCAATTTTACTCCATATATTGCTGCATACAAACGGCTGTTTAATTATGTTTATTTATTCTTTAAACTTTTTTGGCTGCACCACATAGCATGTGGGACTTTAGTTCCCTAACCAGGGACTGAACTCACATCCCTTGCATTGGAAGCTTGGAATCTTAACCACTGGGCTGCCAGGGAGGTCCCCCACACGGCTGATGTTTACCTTGTCTTCAGCATTTGCAGAGTATGTTTGCATTTTTGCCTCATTTCATTTTTACCATATAATTATTTTAATAAAAAACATGCAAAATAATGTGTTTTTTGTGCTTCCATAAAAGCTATTTCATTTCTCATTTAATATTTACAGCAACTCCATGATTTAAGTATTTTAGCTTCATTTTGCAGATGGAAAAGTGGAAAGTTAGGAATATGCAGGGACTTGTCTAAAATGACTATAGTAGGAAGTTATAGGGGCCTCCCAGGTGGCTCCGTGCGAAATACTCTGCCTGCCAATTCAGGAGATGCAGGAGACACAGAATTTTGATCCCGGATTGAGAAAATCCCCTTGGGGAGGAAATGGCAACCTACTCCAGGATTCTTACGTGAAAAATCCCATGGACAGAGGAGCCTGGTGGGCTACAGTCCATGGGGTCCCAAAGAAACAGACACGACGTAGCAACTGATCAACAACAAAGACAGGAAGCTACAGAGCTGGTTTCAGACCAGGATGTTTTGACTCTAAATCCAATTAACTTTGTTCACTGGTGACAGCCAAGGGTGTGCTCAGAGAAATGACAAAAATTGCAGTAAAGTATTGGAAAGAGGCATAGTCGACGACCCTGAAGAATTAATTCTCCTGATTTAGAAAGAGCATCAAGTCTTCTGCATATTTAAGGATTGGAAAAATTCAGTCTCCTCTCAGGTAGGTACTGAAACCTCCCTGTTGCAAATAAGGAAAACTGAGGTCCACTGAGGTTAAATCCTTTGCTCCAAATGACATAACTCATAAATGGTTGCGGTGAAATTAGAATTTATGGGTCTGTCTGACTCCAAAGTGAATCCTCTAATTCAGGGGTCAGCCAGTGTTTTCTGTAAAGGGCTCAGTTGTAAATATTTTAGGTTTTATAGGCTGTGAGGGAAAAAATGGGAATATCATATAGGTGCTCACGTACGACATACTGCCTCTGTGAAAAGACTCAGCTTGTGTGTGTAGCATGAAGCAATCACGTGCCTACACAAATGGTGTGGTGCATCCTAATAAACCTTCATACACAAAAATGGTGCATTTGGCCCAGGATCTGTAGGTAGCCAACATCTGCTCTGAACTACACTCTGTTGTTCCAGTTATTTGGGGGGAGGGAGGTCTCTTTTCTGAGTTAGTTCTAAGTTATCGGATAAGTGGAAGGTTTTAACTTAATGGCTCCTTTAGAAAGTTTGATGAAATGCCACTGAATAAAACCCCCTCTTAGTGCCTCTTGTTTAGGGAAGTGCCGGAATAAGGGGAAATTTTCATCTTAGGTAATATGGGGAGACTTAAGAGCTCAGAACACCAAGTTAGCTAAATAGGGGATGAGAGTGAAAACTGGAAAAGAAGAGCCAGATCACCTTTAATTCTCTAAAAATGGAGTTTTTTAGTCCTTGTCTGTATAAATCTTTGGTGTACCTTTTGATTCTGTGAATAGTTGTTTAGCTGCTGTGTTTCTATGAACAGCTGGTGTGTGTGTTGGTCACTCAGTCGTGCCCGACTCTGTGCGACCCCATAGACGGCAGCCCACCAGGCTCCTCAGTCCCTGGGATTCTCCAGGCAAGAACACTGGAGTGGGGTGCCATTTCCTTCTCCAGAAATGATCTATAGATTTTCAAAATAAGCCATTAGGGAGGATTAGTTTTCTTTAAAAAAAAAAAAAGTTAATGTGGTTGCTTGCTAAGTCACTTCAGTCATGTGGGACTGTTTGCAACGCTATGAACTGTAGCCCACCAAATTCCCCTGTCCATGGGATTTTCCAAGCAGGAATACTGGAGTGGGTTGGCACGCCTTCCTCCAGGGGATATCCCCACCCTGGGACTGAACCTGCATCCCTTACATCCCCTGCTTTGGCAGACAGATTCTTTATCACTAATGCTACCTGGGAAGCCCCAACTATTGTAATTCTGAGAAGAAATGCAATATATGTTTCCCTTCCTTTTCTTTTCTTGAATTTATATATTATTCTCTTCTTAATGCAAATGCTACTTTTATTATTCCATTTTTCTTGCAGAGTTGACTTGCTCTATATGTATTATCTTCCAACCTAAGTTCAAACAGAAACAGTTCCTGTCTCATATATGACATATCCTTCTGCTGCACAGAGTACCAACCATATGGAAGGCCTTCAATAACTGATTTTTTTTTGAGCTTATTGAAAGGAGAAAAGAAAGACAAAATGGCCAAAAGTAAGTGCCTTATCAGGTGATACAAAGTAAGAACACATTGTACGTCAGACCAATTGGATGCTTCTTATTGCTGCTGTTGCAAATCGTCACAAACTTAGTGGCTGCGAAAACACAACCCCACTGTCTTACAGTGCTGGAGGAAGACGTCTCAGTGAGCTGAAATCAAGATGTCTGCAGAGCTGTGCTCCTTCAGGAGGCTGAAAGAGAAGAATCAGTCTTTTTTTTTTTTTTTTTTTTGCTTTTTCCAGCTTCACAGGCTGCCCACACCCCTCGCGTGTGGCCTCTTCTCATCCATCTGACCTCTGCTTCTCTGACCACACCTCTGACTTTCGTCTCCTGTTCTTCCCTCCAAGGGCGTCTGTGATGACGTTGGGACCACCTAGGTAATGCAGGGTTACTTCTTCATCTTGAGACCTTCACTTAAGCACATCTGCAAAGTCCCTTTTGCCTGGAAGGGACCACGCCCCCAGGTTCGGATGAGGACATCCTTGTGGGAGCATCTTTCTGTCTGCCACAGCAGTGACGATGAGCACTGGAGAAGGGCAGGGAGAAGACCATTCTTAATAACACTATGTTCCTCTAGAGAACTAAGAGAAACAACTGGAAGCATTTCCAAGGTGTCTCCGCCATTCCCTTGCAGTCTATCTGAAGTGACAGCCACACCAACGTCATCTGAGTTTGAGAGTTTATCAGCATGCTGGCTCTCTCCTCGTCTCTTTCAGCCAAGTAATTTGTACCATTCAAAATGGAGCTATTGTTAAGGAAATGATTTAAAGATGATTCAGATGTTAGCACCTACTGAAGGGATTTGTCGAATTTTCTTTGCAATGTTGCATGGAAATATGTAAAAGCTCTTTTTTCAAAGGACCATAAAGACGGTCCTGGACATGATGGTTCGACTTGGAATTCTTCGACTTTCCTCTAGCGTGGAAGCCATACACGTGCAGTAACCACCGTACTTCAGATTTTGAACTTTGATTTTCTCCCTAGCTGAGGGTTCGCTGTTTAAGGCTCTTGGTGATGCTGGGGAGAGGTGGCAAGGCACACGATTACAAGGGCAAACAACTGATACCCCAACCACCTTTCTGGATCCTGACAACCCTGCAGCTTCTCACTTTCAGTACAGTGTTCAATGGACTTCCCAGGTGGCTTGGTGGTGAAGAATCCATCTGCCAAGGCGGGAGACCCAGGAGATGTGGGTGTGATCCTTGGGTTGGGAAGATCCCCTGGAGAAGGAAATGGCAACCCACTCCAGTATTCTTGCCTGGAAAATCCCATGGACAGAGGAGCTGGATATTCTATAGTCCATGGGGTCACAAAAGAGTGGGACTTGACTAAGAGGCTGAGCACACACACACACTGTTCAATACTTTACCCAAGATATTCAACACTTTGTTATAAAACAGCCATTGTCTTAGATGATTTTGCCTAACTATAGGCTAATGTAAATGTTCTGAACATGTCTAAGGTAGACTGGGCTTAGCTATGACGTTTGTGAGGTTAGGTGTATTCAGTGCATTTTTGACTTAAGATATTTTCAACCAACTGCATTTATCGGGATGTAACCCCATGGTAAGTGAAGGAAGATCTGTATATAAAAATGCCCCATGTTATTACAGCTGCAGAACCCAACTTTGCAGATGTTATTTTTGCCCTTGTAATTGTTCACACTGCACAGTCAGTTTGACAGACACTAGATCTTTCGGAATTTCAGGGGGAAGGCCGGATAAGGATTTTCTCACTACGAAAAGCAACCATCAGATGGAACTAACCTAGTCTGCACCAGGGGACATGAAAGCAAACAGAATGATACTCTTTGCACAGGGTCCTTCAGATGAAGGGAGAGCAAAGTGATGAGCTGCACTCTGATTCTGAAGGGTCCCCAGGGGAAATTCCAGTGCCTTTGTGGTCAATAACCATCCCTACTGGTGTTCATCTGAAAAGATGCGTAAGCGGGTTCTTACCACCCAGAGGGTATCAAAGACAGTAAAGAGCCTAGAGTTCTGTATTGTAATGCAGAGACCGCTTCCGTGCATTGTGCTGGCTGGACTGTGGTTAGTATGGAGGTGGGAGCTTCATCTCAACGGCTGAACCTAACAGCCAGATCAGCTCCCTAAATAGGTTACCACAATATCTTATGGCTCTGCCTTTGGCTGCATAAAGTGTGAATAATGGGATTCTATTTTCAAAAGCATCAGGCTTCAGTTATTTCCATGTGTGGTTAATCTCTGGCAGTGATACCTATGCTGATGAGTAATTTCCCAAATTTCAAATCCCTTCATAGAAGGATATTTCTCAACTGAAACGCCAGGAAGCAGGACTTAAGTTAGACTTAAGAGCTGGCTGATGGGAAGGTTTATTAAATACTGAAACCCAGGAGATGGCAACGTCTTTACTGAAGGTCTTTAATAACGGTTTAGGTGTTGTCTTGCCTGAAGGCAGTGAGGATATTTATAATGTGTTGAATTTGCATATGATGGATTTCAGGAGATCTTTGAGAGAAAGTCCTTAAGATACTCTTTGGTAAAAATAGGAAACGTGTGGACCTAAAGTAGTGAAGCTCTGTGTGCCATCTCTTTCAATAGCTGGTCATAATTAAGAGATGAGCTACTCCACAGCTCTTGTGGCTTAAAGAAACTGTGAGGGGGAAAAAAAAAGTCCATTTTAGACCTTTCTATGAGCTTTTGCACTATGAAGTATTAAATCTACAGTTGAGAAATAGAGAAAATCATAAATTTTTCAAGGTCTCCACTCTATAGTAAGTCTTGGTTATGAAGTTCATCCTAGCTTAATGTTAACCCAGGGAATCCCAGGCTGATAAATGTTTTCTTAATCTTTGCAGAGATTCGAACTTCTGGCTTGTGGAAAAGTTGAGGTCTGCACAAGAAGAATACAGTCTCAAGCTTTTCCCCTATATTGGAAAGAATGTGATTGACTAGGTAGGACTGTCAGGCCAACAGCAAGAAGCAAGGTGAAATTTTTTTCTTAATTGGAGGAAAACTGCTTTGCAATGTTATGTTAGTTTCTGCTGTGCAACAACATGAATCAGCTATCAGTTCAGTTCAGTTGCTCAGTCGTGTCTGACTCTTTGCATCCCAATGGACGCCAGGCTTCCCAATCCATCACCGACTCAAGAAGCTTGCTCAAATTCATGTCCATCGAGTTGGTGATGCCATCCAATCATCTTATCCTCAGTCATCCCTTTTTCCTTCTGCCTTCAATCTTTCCCAGCATCAGGGTCTTTTCCAATGAGTCAGTTCTTCGCATCAGGTGGCCAAAATATTGGCGTTTCAGCATCAGTCCTTCCAGTGAATACTCAGCACTGATTTCCTTTAGGATTGACTGGTAGGATCTCCTTGCAGTCCAAGGGACTCTCAAGAGTCTTCTCCAACACCACAGTTCAAAAGCATCAATTTTTTGGTGCTCAGCTTTTTTCATGGTCCAATTCTCACATCCATACGTGACTCTTGGAAAAACCATAGCTTTGACTAGATGGACCTTCACTGCAAAGTAATGTCTCTGCTTTTTAATATGCTATCTAGGTTGGTCATAGCTTTTCTTCCAAGGAGCAATCAACTTTTAACTTCATGGCTGCAGTCACCATCTGCAGTGATTTTGGAGCCCAAGAAAATAAAGTCTATCATTGTTTCCACTATTTTCCCATCTGTTTGCCAAGAAGTGATAGGACTGGATGCCATGACCTTAGTTTTTTGAATGTTGAATTTTAAGTGTTGAATGTTGAGTTTTAAATGAATTGTTGACTCTATCTCTGTCTATATCTATCCCCTCCCTCTTGACTGGGGGGCTTCCCTGGTGGTCCAGTGGCTAAGACTCTTTGCTCCCAATGCAGGGGCCCCAGGTTCTACCCCACGTTCTATCAGGAAACTAGAACCTTCATGCCACAACAAAGGTTGAAGATCCTGTGTGTGGCAACTAAGATCTGGCCCAGTCAAGGAAATAAATAAAAATCAATAGCTTTTAAAAGAAGAAACATGGTGAT
The DNA here is from genome assembly GCF_001704415.2 of Capra hircus. Taxonomy (NCBI): domain Eukaryota; kingdom Metazoa; phylum Chordata; class Mammalia; order Artiodactyla; family Bovidae; genus Capra; species Capra hircus. The sequence goes on from NC_030819.1 coordinate 4,360,621, forward strand.
TGAACTTTAGCTATATTGGCTTATTAAGTATTATCCCAGAAGAAGGAAACAGAGTCTCCAAAAGGAACGGGTATCCATCGGTGACTGTCTCTCTGTAACTGGACAGTTGCTCGGGCCCAGGAGCTTCCTTCCTTCCTTGCCTCTCTGGGCCTTTCCTTTATTTGCACTAGTGGAATCGCTGCTTATCTTCAAGGACTTCACCTGCCAGGTCAGCAGAGATCCTTGGACTTGTGTGTGCCTCCTTCTTGAGTAGAACCCACGCTTCAAGTCATGTGCCAGTTCCCCCCTTCTTGGTAATGACGTTAGTCAAACCAAAGAAACCACACTGATATCTATGGATTGCACAGAGCTAAGAGTAGCTCCTACAGTGGATGGCAGTGTCAGGAGGCAAGCAGATGTGTAAATAGGTAAAACTATAGACCAGAAATAGAAAGAAAATGATAATGACGTTAATGTAATGTGTAATTAATTAATGTGTAATGTCTTACGATTCAACTTTTAAGCATCAGCTAACTAATACAGAAGGTACAGCTTATCCTGTAAATAGGTAAAAATATAGACAAGAAATAGAAAGAAAAGGATAATGGCGTTAATGAAATGTGTAATTAATTAATGTGTAATGTCTTACGATTCAACTTTTAAGCACCAGTTAACTAATACAGAAGTCATAGCTTATCCTGGGAGTGTAAAGCCTTAAGCATCAGAGAAGAAAATGGGTCTTATCTAATAAAGGCCTCCCCTCAAAAGAAGCTGATGAATTTCTCAGTGGTTTGCAATAGTAGGTGATCACTGAACATTTGCGCAAAGATTAAAGATCAAGTGTAAACCACAGGTTTCCTAAGACTCTTCAGCATTCTTTTTTTTTTTTTTTCCTCTCCAGTGATATCTCATTGCATTTAACCAGAGAGTTTCTCAGCTGGCTTGGTCTTCCTTGAACCTACTGTGCTTTTGTCTGCTTCCATCTTAGAGACACACAGTGGTCACATGGCTTTAGCTCTCTCTCTCTTTACTTCCCTGGTTATTATATAATGTACTAGCCCAGCTCAATCCTTCAGTCCTATCCCATTCCTTTAGCCCTGGAAGACACTTTTTCCCTGAGGAAAACTTTCCAGGTGTAATTCTGTTATAATCTGATTATTCATGATTTTCTTCAATATGCACACAATTCTATATTCACTTTAAACATGTGTGTGTGCTCAGTTGCTGAATTGTGTCCAACTCTGTGACCCCGTGGACTGTAGCTCGCCAGGCTTCTCTGTCCATGGCATTTTCCAAGCAAGAATACTGGAGTGGGTTACCATTGCCTTCTCCAGGAAATCTTCCCATCCCAAGAATTGAACCTATGTCTCTTATATTTCCTGCATTGGCAAGAGGATTCTTTACCACTGAGCCATCTGGGAAGCTGCACTTTAAAAATAGATGATGCTAACAATTGCATTTAGTTTCCGAATTGTACTCCAGTATTCTATACTTGTTGATGTGCAGCTTTGTATTGACTTCCTATGATATGCTCGATTTTGTGAGGACTGCAATGCAAAATAGTTATCTTTTGAGGAATATAAAATTAGCAGTATAATTAATGTTAACCATTTAACTTCCTCAAATTTTATTAATTCGTACATTATTAATAAATTGAGTTCTGTGAAGTACCACAGTATTGGGGAGAGGAGAGAAAAGGGTTCTAAATCAAATCCTATGTTGAATCCAATATTCTGATATTTGATAGTCTGACCTAGTTTCTAGGAGAGTAGCCTCCAGTGGAAACCATCTTTGCAAACAACAAAACTTGCCACAAATGTGCTAATTATAAAGGCATGTGTTGGTTTGTACAAATAATGTATGGTAATCAGTGTAGCCTCGGTTTGTAGTCTGTTCCTGGTGGGCTCGTCTAAGTAAATGGAGTGCATTATACACGAGCTCTGTCCTCCAGGCTCAGAGTCTGTATCGCTCCGTCAACAACATTTAGACATGAAGAAATATTGACAACAGGAAGGGATGGTCTAGATATTTTCTAGGTTACTGCCGGGAATCTACAGATGATCTGGGAACTTGGGCTCCTTTTTAAGAAGCATCACTTGAAATATGAGGAAGGAAATCATGACTGTATACATGTAAGCTTGTGTAAAAAGCAAAGAAGAAAGTGGAGGAAAATGAAAAGTGGTTTAGCACCACATAAAACCTGGGTGAGGAAGATCCCCTGGAAGAGGGCATGGCAACCCACTCCAGTATTCTTGCCTGGAACATCTCATGGACAGAGGAGCCTGGCAGGGTATAGTCCAGGGGGTTGCGAAAGAGTTGGACGGACTGAGCAATGAAACAGCAACAAAACCCAAAGATCCTCTGGACGGATCATGGCAGATCTCGGAGTCCAGCCTATCCCACGGCTTTAGTGTTCCTGTCTGGACTGAATCTGGAGTTCCAGGTCTGTGCCAAACCCTCCAGGACTTACTAAGAGCAGAGATTTGTGCCAGTCACTCTGGGTATAGAGATAGAGGGGTGACTGTCGTCGTGGGGAATACAGCTAGAGATGGCCTGTCAAGCACTCATCACAGCTGCTACAGGAGGCATGAACACAGAGAACTCAACTGAGGGCTGGGCATCCACCCCAACCTACAGAGCTTGCGGGGAGGGGCCAACAGGGAAGACGGTGAGGGATGTGGAAGGTGAATCAGAGGAGCAAAGGAGTGAAGCAGGTGATACGAGAGAAGGGGTGCCCCCGGCAGGGCAAGAGCCCACAAAATAACCCAGATGGGAGCAAAAGCATGAGCGTGCGGGGATCTGCATGGCGTATATGAATGGCATGGGCAGAATCAGGGTGGCGTGACAAGCCTGTGAATATGTCAGAGGGCAAAGCTGGGGCGGGGGCGCTCGGGGAAGGAGGCAGGTGGAAATAATACTGCTAATTAGCTGGCCTGCAAGAGGGAGCAGCTCTGTGGGTTATCCAGCTGGGAGACACAACCCACAGCGCTCGTACCCACCGTCCACGGAGATGTAAACTCAGCACAGAAACCACACACATCAGCTGTTTGCGTGTTTGTTTGCAGCAAAGTAGGGGTTTATTCGCAGGCCGCCAAGTGGTGGCCTGGGAGTCAAGTCTCAGATTCACCGCCTCCTGGTCGCTTTGTTTTTAATTTGTATACAATTTTTAAAGGTTATTTTCCATGTACAGTTATTACAAAATCTGGGCTATATTATCCATGTTGCATTATGCACTTGAGCCCATCTTATACCTGATAGCTTGTGCCTCCCCTCCCCCACTCTATGTTACAGCCCCACCCCCACCACAGCCGCCAGTTCTCTGTATCTGTGAGTCAGTTTCTTTTAGGCTGTGTTACATAGCTTGCATTTTTAGAGTCCATATATAAATAATATCGTACTGTGTCTTTCTCTGTCTTATTTCATTTAGCACAATGCCCTCTAGTTCCATCTATGTTGCTGCAAATGGCAAAATTTTCTTCTTTTTTATGAGTAGCATTTCATTATATATATATATGAGTAGTATTCCGTTATACATACAGCTGGGATTCAGCTGGTAAAGAATCCGCCTGCAACGCATGAGACCCCCAGTTCATTTCGTGGGTCAGGAAGATCCCCCGGAGAAGGGATAGGCTACCCACTCCAGTATTCTTGGGCTTCCCTGGTGGCTTAGCTGGTAAAGATTCTGCTTGCAGTGTGGGAGACCTGGGTTCCATCCCTAGGTTGGAAGATCCCCTGGAGAAGGGAATTTACATCATCTCCAGAGCTGTCTCTGCATACTGACTTAGTGTCTGACACAGAGAGCTCCAAAAGGAATTCTCAGTGAAGCGAAAAGGAAGAGAGCATTTCCATAAAGAGGCAGAGGCTTAGCCAGTGTCAGATGCTCTCAGAGCTTCAAATAAGGAGAGCACGCGCAAAGCATCCAGGGGGTCGCACAGCAGAGGCTTGGTGAACGGCGTGGCTGTGTTAAAGGTGTGTCAGTAGCCTGAATAGATTGAGGAAGGCAAAGTGGAGGCAAGCCATTTAGGAGCCTTCTCTGCTGGGGTGTTGGAAGAATATATGATCAGGAGAAGGGGTTCTGATGTTTGAAAGTGAGACCAAGGCTTCTGAAGAGCTTAAAGATCTCTGCAAAGACAGGGATATTGATGGAAACTGTCCAGCAGGCCTTTTAAGGTGGAGCTGGGTTCCTGGGGGCCTGGGCTGGAAACACGTGCCTCACACAGATGTGGGCCTGGTGGCTGGCCTAGCCTTACCTCTGGCCCTTCTCTGAGGCTTCCTCAGAGACCAGTCACAAAAGCCAATGTCCTGAGGGCCTCTCCTTTCTCTTCCTTTGGCTGTGATGCAGGATGGGAAAGTCAATAATATTCACTTTTTCCTCTTTCTTTGTCTATACATAGACCTGGGGTTCCCAGGTGGTGCTAACGGTAAATAATGTGTCTGACAATGCAGGAGACTAAGAGATGTGGGTCTGATCCCTGGGTTGGGAAGATGCCCTGGGGAAGGGATAGGCTATCCACTCCAGTGTTCTTGCCTGCAGAATCCCGTGGACAGAGGAGCCTGGCGGGCTGCAGTCCATGGAGTCACGAAGAATTAGACGTGACTGAAGTCACTCAACGTTCGCACACACACATAACTAACATTTGAAAGACTTCATATTCTCCATAGCATGGCTTTTCACCCATCATCCTTATCTATCCTAAGATTTTTTTTTTTTTTTGCCCCGTCTTCTATGCTTTGTCTGAATTCAAGATGATTAATTGAGGCTGTTTCCTCTGAGCATGTCTACTGGACTAGTCTGGAGCCCTACCTAATAACCTCAACTGCCTTGTGAGCTTCCATGTTGGTTTATCCGTTCTGCTTCTGGATGCGTTTCCTCCTTAAGACTTCTCGTAGAGTTATCTGATCACAGAGTCTAGGGGAACCTTGGTTGGTTGGGCGAAGATCTTGACCTCCTGCCAAAGTGCTCCCAGGCTGGCCCTGACAAGTAGTTGAAACACTCCTGGTGATGAGAAGCACATGTCTTCAGAGGGCAACTCATCTTGTTTTCAGATGACTCAAGTCCCTAGAAAGTTCTTCCCTTCTATTGGACTAAGATCAACCTCTCTATAATTTTCACAAGGTGGTTTGATTTCTGGAGCAACGGGGAGAATTTAATCCTCCAATCTGACAACTCTAAGTATTTGGAGACTGTGAGCATGTTACTCTAAATCTCTGCTTTCTTAGGCTAAGTCTCAATGCTAAGTCTCAATGCCTCCACTTTAGGTTTTTCAAAGTGAAAGTGAAAGAAAGTGAAGTTGCTCAGTCGTGTCTGACTCTTTGTGACTAGGCTCCTCCGTCCATGGGATTTTCCAGGCAATAATCCTGGAGTGGGTTGCCATTTCCTTCTCCAGGGCATCTTCCCAACCCAGGGATCAAACCCGGGTCTCCTGCATTGTAGACAGATGCTTTACCGTCTGAGGCACCAGGGAACTCTTCCTCAAATGTCAAGTTTCCTGCCTTTCACTGTCTTGGCTGTACTTCTGTTAAAGCCCTGGACACTGTTAAAGCTTCCTGAAAAGTGAGGGCATTGGCGGTGGAATGAAGCCCTCCAGGTGGTGGTTGACCAACCACACCCAGAACGACCATCTGCATTTTCTATAATTGACAAAGATTGCTAGCAACGTCACTCATCAGGTGTCCTTTCCCCTGGAGGCTCCCCTCGCCAGCCACAGCTTAGCCTTCTTTATTCTTACCCAGATCTTGTTGTCATGATCGATTTCTTCATTTGATATAAGTGTCCTGATGTTCTCTAAGTATTCTGACGCACAGAGTGCATGCCAAGTCGCTTCAGTTGTGTCTGACTCTTTTGCAAGCCTTTGGGCTGTAGCCCGCCAGGCTCCTCTGTCCATGGGGATTCTCCAGGCAAGAATACTGGAGTGAGTTGCCATGCCCTCCTCTGGGGACCTTCCCAACCCAGGGACTGAACCTGGCTCTCTTCCACTGCAGGCAGCCTCGTTACCACTGGGCCACCGGGGAAGCCCCAGGACAAGGAGAGCTGAGTAACTGTGCAGAGACCACGGGGCTGAAAATACTGACTCTGATCCTGAAGGATAAGCGTTCTCATCCCTGATCCAGAAAAATAAGACAGGACTGAGGCGAAGAGGCCGTTCAGAGGAAACCAGGCTGATGGAGGTGGCTTGTGATCTTGGAGCTGGCTGTGTAGACACCTGGGGGAAGAACAGTTGAGGAAGAAAGAAAAGGCAAAGCCAAGCAAACAGCTGAGAGGAGGGAAGTGAGAGGAGGCGGGTCATGCTGGTGTCGTCAGGCCGTCACCAGGATGCTATGGCGAGGCAGGTGCAGCTTGTGAGCAGAGAATGAGGCCCTTCGGGGGCTGGGCCCAAAGGCAGGAGGTCAGGGCTAGGCTGGAGGCTCCTGCAGCAGGGATCTGGGGCTCAGGCCAGGGGCCATCGGCGGAGGGGGAGACATGGCCAGATTGTGGATCCTGTTTAGAGTAGAGTCAGCGTGGTTTTTCTGATGACCTGAGCATGGATGAGGGAGAGAAGAGTGGGTGATGATACTATTAAAAAAAACTGTCCTAGGCAATAACCTTAAACTGACAGAAAGGGGCACATGTAGTTCATGGGATGCTTGCTCACATTTGACCCTGTTAGCTTTACGTCTCCTCCCCCTCTTGGTATGGGTCTGTAGTGTAATATACATAAACGATATCATTTGTGTCCTGAATCCCTGGAGCATACGTTACTTTTGTACAGCTCTTTACTTCTAAATATATCAGTATATTTTCTAAGACTAGGGATATTCTCATAAATCAAAGAATTAATCTAATTTTTTCCTGGTGGGGCCCACTGTACCACGTACTTGCCAATCACTTGAGATGAAGGATGCATTGAGAGGTAGGAGTTACTCTTAGAGGGCAGGAGGAAGCTGGTGGTTCAATTTTTTTTTAACTTTTTATTTTATATTGGGGTATAACTGATTAACAATATTGTGATGGTTTCAGGTGGACAGCACAGGGACTCAATTTATTTTATATGGGGGTATAACTGATTAACAATATTGTGATGGTTTCAGGTGGACAGCACAGGGACTCACTCATGCATATAACGTATCCCTTCTCCCCGAAACTCCCTTCCCATCCAGGCTGCCACCTAACACTGAGCAGAGTTTGTGCTCTACCGTAGGTCCTTGTTGGTTGTCCAACTTAAATATAGCAGTGTGTACATGTTCATTTCAAACTCTCTAATTAGCCCTTTGGTGGGGTTAACTTTTGATGTGTGAGATTTGAATCATCTATTCCCACACTCAAGAAAATGTAAAATAGTTAACTGGACAAGAGTTCTGGGACTGTGGGAAAAATCTAGACCGACCCAGGGATGTTTTAAGGGACTGAGATCTGAGATAGTTTACTAAGCAGTTCCTTATGTCAGATTTTCTTCGCATCCTTTCTTCAGTTTGCTGGGTATCCTAACTTTCAGATTATTACATTTGATGATAATACACGTGTTACCTCTCAAGTGTGTTGGTATTTATCATTGATTTTCGCTTTTGGTATCTGTTGTGTACTTATTTTGGAAGAATTATGCAATCTAAGGGATCTTTCTATCCTTAAGATTTCTACTTTTTGAATAAAGCGCATCAATTAAAGCATTCTTAAAGGTGACGATAAGATCACAAAGTGATCAAAAATGCTAAATTGTTTGAAAAATCTTTAAAGGCGAGAAGAAGATATGCCTTAAATGTGACATTATTAGTGGCGCCTGACAAATAGGCCCTCTGTCAGCCCCTGGGACTGCTTCGGTCTTCTCTAAGTGGTAGGTGAGGGTGAAAGTGAACGTGAAGTCGCTCAGTCGTGTCCGACTCTTTGCGACCCCATGGACTGTAGCCCGCCAGGCTCCTCCATCCGTGGGATTCTCCAGGCAAAGAGTCCTGGAGTGGGGTGCTATTTCCCTCTCCAGGAGATCTTCCCAACCCAGGGATCGAACCCGGGTCTCCCACATTGGAGGCAGATGCTTTACCAGTAACTAAGCTCAAAATTAGAAGCCTTCCTGCTACTGCATTCCACCAGGCCACGCAGAATTTGGCGTCCTAAAACTTTCGCTTGAACGGCTGGGAAAAGTGAGGCAGGCTTGTTGAGTTGGTTAATCCATTTCAGAGGACATAAAAGAATTTTATCATTGATTATGGAGAATAAAGACCAGGGGGTAAGATTCAATACATACACACTTACAACCAATTACTTTTAGGTTTTAATTTAATTTGGTTCGTTGCTTGAAGCCAAACTTTGTCCCAAACTAACGGACAGATTCTCCACTTGCGAAACTTTTAATTACTTAGGAGTTCTCTCAGAAGAGAATCAAGCTCATGTTTTGCCTCTCATCATAATCCTTGGATAAAGGCAGGCAGGATCCTTTTGAGAGATGAAGCTTTTGAAGGAAAATGCATATGTAATTGGTTGTGTGGTTTGGAAGAGGAGGAAAGAGATTTGAAATTGGTGGGCCTCATTTAAGGTTTAAAATGTAAGTTTTAATCAAGCGCAGATCTTAAAGCGTAAGGGTCACTGCCAGTGATTCGTTGTAAGGTAATTTAGACTGTGTTTCAAGTGTGTTACATTATCTCTCAAGTTCCTCCCTTTAGCCAGGTTTACTGTAACAATGCAGGGGAAAGTATCAATTGAAACATGATACATACTGCAAAGATGTTCTTTTCTTTGTATAAAAATTGAAAGGACATGCTGACCTATCCTGATTTTAATTGCCTGTTTTCCCACTGAAATAAGTAGAATACTTTCATAAAATAATTACTTTCTATAATGAGTTATTATCTCCAGAGCAGAAACTGAGTCATCTTTTGTGAATCAACTAAGATACAATCATTTCCTTTCATGAGTCCACAATGCCATACACAAAGGATGACCTATTCATAGTAAAGTTAGTGTCATTTCAAGATTTATCTTTAAATAGTTCATTCATAAGGCTTAGGACATCATTTGGTCAGTAGATTTCATTTAATAAACATGTATTGACTACTTGCATTTCCACATCCCATGCTTGATGAGGATGATGAGAGCTTTGCCCAAAGTGAATCCTGCAGTCCAGAGCAGAGGGTCTCAGCTGGGGGTGACTGTTCAGAGTTGGGGGCATTTGGCGCTGTCTGTAGACATTTTTGATTGTCAGGACTAGGGTAAGTGTCTAGTGAATAACAATCAGGGATACTATGAAAGGTCTCATAAAGCGCTGGGCTATCTCCCACCACAAAGGATTAACAAGTACAAAACGAAACCAGTGCAAAGACTGAGAAATCCTGGTCTAGAAGAGGCAAAACATGAACAGTTACAACTCAGTAAGCACCAACATGGAGCTTTTAACATACCTTCACAGCTTAGAGGAGGTGGCGTTTGATCTTGGCAATGGTGGATTCGATCCCTGGGTCACGACGATCCTCTGCAGAAGGGAATGGCTACCCACTCCAGTATTCTTGTTTGGAGAATTCCTTGGACAGAAGAGCCTGGTAGGTTGAAATCCACGGGGTTGCAAAGAGTTGGACATGACTGAGCTACTAACACACACATAGTGGGTAGAGGTGTGGTTATAAGTAAGACTTCCTGAACAAAGTATCTTCTTAGTCTAGGCTTACATGCCAAGTAGAAATTCACGTGACAGATGAAGAGAGCTGGGTTTTCTAGTGGAGGAAACTCCCTATGCAGTCACAAAATCAGAGACTAGGGAGGTGATTAGGTCATGTTATAAAAGAGGCCCCAGAGAAGTCTCCCTGCCCACCGCTGTGTGAGGACACATGGAGAAGAAGGGCCTCTGTGGACGAGGGAGCAGGTCCTCACCAGACACTGAGTCTGCCCGCATGCTGGGCCCAGACTTCCAGTCTCCAGACCTGTAGGCGGCTTGTAAACAAGTGTCTCAGTCCGTGGTGTCCTGTGGCAGCAGCCTGAACAGAAAAAGCAGTTGGAGTCCACGTAGAAGGTCCTCTCATTAGTGACAAGGATGCTGTGCTGGAGATGGCAGACGTCAGCTTGCTTAGGGTCCACGGAGCTGGGCGATATAGAGGTCACTGGTTATCTCCAAGAGGGCATTTCTGAGGGTGGTGGGGGTGGGTGGGTTGACAGTGGGATAAGAGGAGTCTAGGGAGAGTGGAGATGTGAGGGGTGTGTGTGCTGCACTCTATAGGGATACGTGCCTGAAAATGGAGAGAGAGCCAGAGGGGAAATAGCAATGCTTAAAGCTGGCATTGTGTGACAAGGTGGCCCAGTGGTTAAGGTGATGGACTCTTAATCCGTTGTGCCGTGCATGCGTAGGTTTGAATCCCATCCTCATCTGTTTGCTGAGTTCAGCTGGACATGAATTTGAGCGAACTCCAGGAGATAGTGGGGGGCAGAGGAGCCTGGTGGGCTCCCAGTCCATGGGATGGCAAAGAGGTGGCGCAGCTTAGCGACAGAACAACAGCAAAGCTGGAACTGGTGTGGGTAGGCTTATCTGCTGCGTGGGCAAGGCCAGCGGTGCTAACTCCCCCGGTTTCTTTTCATAGTTGACATTGCTACTTTTGAGATTAGAACTGTTAATTAAGGCTGGATTGAACCATCTACCTCTGCTAGACATAATACGGAGAGCCTGAAAGGATGTAGGCTTGATTGAAAACATTCAACGTTTCAGCTTCGATGCAACAAAAAGAACATTCCTTTTGGATTAGATGAACCTCTGGTGGGAAAGCGGTTCATCCTCAGAGACAAGCATTTGAGAAGTATGGGTGCAGTTTGTTTTTCGTAGAGGGACGTAAGGGGACAAAGACAGAAGCTGTGAATTGCGCAGCAGGAGGCAAGATGGAGGGGACTTTTTCTTAAAAGTTGTTGCTGGTTTCAACAACAGAGTGGACAGAATGAAAAGCAGGAACCCAGCCCAGAGAGGAACTTCCTGCTTGGCGGGTGGAAAGCTTTTAATTATAAATGTTTGGTTGGATGTGGGAATACTCTGATCAGAGTTTCTGCTGATGCATTTTTATCTAAAATGAGAGAAATGGTTGCAGAGAGGGTCTTTCAATAGGAGTCACGCTCAACTGTCCAAAAGAATCCTATGGCTCTCTGTAATACCGTGATTTGTTACCCATCCTGTGCTGTTTTACTTACTTTGTCCATTACATTGCTTTAAAAGTGCTTCCACTGACTTCCTAGACTCTAGATATGTAGTCCCATGTTCTTTTCCCAGTAACGCTCCATACTTAACAGCAGCCATGGAGATGCTGGGTACATAACAGGCGGCCAAAAATGGTTTGAAATTGAGCTGGAATATACACACTGGAATTCAGAATGAAAAGAAGGGAGAAGCCATCCAGATATGATAAAATGAATACACACATCTGGTATTTTTACTGGCTTAATTTTATTAAAAGCCTATAAAGCAAGCATCTATGGACTGTTTCAAATCTACCGTCATTAAAAGCTTCCAGAACATCGGTGTTCATTTATTGGGCGCCTTTTAAATACTCTGAAGGAAATAAATCCAGGCTTTAGGAGTGGACTCCACCACAGCAGATCTAACGAGTAACTCCTGCCTTGCGCACAGTCTCTCCTTGGCTGGTTCATCTGTAGCATGGGCAAAGCACACCCTGTTTCCCAGGGATGATGCAAAGTGTGAGTCAAAGTGAGCACCTGTGCTCTTTCTAGAAGGAGGGATCAGGTTGCTTATTTTGTTAAGTATTCCAGAAAACACTTTTCAGAGTGTTTACATCTTGATACAGTAGAGCAGCGGTCCCTAAGCTTTCCGACGCCAGGGACCTATTTTGTGGAAGACAGTTTTTCCATGGGCCAAGGAGTAGGAATGGTCTTGGGCTAATTCAGGTGCATCACCTTTATTCTGCCCATTTTATTTCTTTTATTATTACATCAGCTCCACCTCAGATCATCAGGCATTAGATTCTGGAAGCTGCAAAGCCCTGCTAAAGGGATCATGGCGATGCATCACCGTCCTCTGTTGGAAAATCACTGTTTCCAAAAGTCACTTAAGGTAATATGCAAAGATGACTGTTTAGATATATTTAATATAATGACTTTATTATATTTGGTTCTCTTTAGAATTAGGTCGAACCATTTGAAATTATATTTATAGGTCAAAAAGTTGAGTATTGGCACCTTCATCTGGTTCAAAGAGAGCCACCTTCATCTAAAAAAATGCATTTCAAATTGTCACCTAAAAATAGAAATATTGGGCTTGTGTATATCCTGCTGTGAGCCATTGGCCTGAATAGCATGCTTTCAACATGGAGGTAGGTATTTTTCCTATTACTTTGAAAGGGTTGACCGAAACAATGTTTAATTATTGTGTAATCCTCCATAAACTGGGAACTGATGGCAAGACTTTTTTTTTTTGAGTCAAAGTTAGATCAGATGAACATATTTTAAAATACACAAGCAAGGCTACAGGCACTGTTTAGTAAAGCTCATCAAAACGTACAGTGAAGTTTATTTGGAAGTTAGAGATGGCTTTTACACTGCCTGTTTAGAAAAACCTCAAAAAAGCCTTATCTTAGGAGACACTGACTCCTTTGAGAAGTACTATTATCTTTTGCATTAAATAGAACAAATCAAGTTCCAAATGGCATATTGAAGTTACTGTGTTTTTGCTGTCTTTTTTATTACAAGAAGAAAAGGCTCTGAGTCTTTCTCTTTGCCTTTGAGTGTTTTATGGAGGAAGTCAGGCATTATTTTGTTTATAATTAAAGACCATGTACTAAAGCACAATTTGAATAAGCAACTTTAATTAATCAAGGAACAAACCCCACAACGTTCTATGCCCATGTTTCAGTTTCTAAGAATGAGAGAAAAGGGCTTTCTCCTTCCCTCCTCCTCTGAGGTTAGAAGCAGGTCAGGTCAGTAATTGGAGCTGGCTAGTCATCAGCTGGTTTGACCTGCTAGGCTAGAATTTTCTTTACTATGGTAAAGTGTAATCAGAAAACCAGATGTATCTCCATCCTGAGAGGGAAGCATAATGAAAAGCAGGCAGTTCATTTATTTTTTTCCAAGCCTTTCAGATCTTCATTCAGCCATTTGGGGCTTGACTTTGCTGTGGACTGGACTACAGTGGGAGGCTTTATTTTATTGCATCATAAGTCCGGAGATGGAGAAATTGAAATTCAAATGCTTGTGATGTCTCAGATCTTCTGGTTCCCTCAAACGTTGATAGCTATTATGTGCTCTTTGCCTGAAAACAAGTGAGATTTCAAATAAGACTGTGAGGCTGCAGTGATATGCTTGGTCTGATAAGAGCATCTCCCGAGGTCCCTATCGATGATGTCTCAGTGATTGGGGATGGGAAACCCTGCCCTTCTGAGCAAGCGAGGTGGGGGTCAGATACAGTTTGAACAAGCATATTCAGTAGAACTCTTGTTTTCATGACAAACTGCCTCATTCTATATCCGTCTCTGTACATCCGTCTCATGTCATTCCTCATTAAAATTCATCTGTGTATCCTAGTTTTCATAAAAGAGGTCATCTAAGAGTTAAGTTTTTAGGTCAGTTTTTCATAAACACTGTCTTGTACATCATGCCATTGGAATTTTTTTTTTTTTTTTTTTTTTACGTAAACAGGTTTGGACTATTTTCCAAACATTAGCTATTCAAAAGCTCTCCCTCAAAGAATGAGAAGACTATTTATTGGAAGCATAAATGAAGAAAGAAAAGACTTCAATTTATGAAGCCGTTAGTCTTGAGGGAGACGTTTTAAAGACCGCAATTAAGGAGAATGCCTTACCGCAAACTGCTGGGGAGACTCTCCCTTCGACTCCTGAAGGGCTTCGTCACACGGGGTGAAAGGGTCAGTCCCAGGTTTTACCTCAAAGTCATTTCCAACGAAGCTGGGTCAGAAAACGATCTGAAGAAATCAAAATGCCTAAGTAGCCTCCACATACGAGTTGAAACTGGAATGTGGCCTAGGATACAGAAGAGGAATCTGGGGTTCTTTAGTTTCCGATTGTGACTTAGTGGAGGTGTTGAAGGAAGGAAGTGAAGCCTCGTGGAATTGATTCTTTCATGTGGCTTGGATATGGTTTAAAGAATTGGTTGGGAGCAGGGAGGGAGAGGGTAGAAGAGATCGAGCAAGAGATCTGGAGAAGTAGCAGCCGAAGCGTGTATCCTCCACGTGGTCTCACTCAGATGTCGCAGATACTCAGTTACTGGAACACAGGAAGTGCAGTGGATGAGTCTGTTTATAAATCAAGGAGATAGCCACTTACGGCTTCCCAGGTGGCTCAGTGGTAAAGAATCTGCCTGCCAATGCAGGAGATGAGGGTTCGGTCCCTGGGTCAGGAAGATCCCCTGGAGAAGGGAATGGCAACCCACTCCAGTATTCTTGCCTGGAGAATTCCATGGACAGAGGAGCCTGGCAGGCTGCAGTCTACGGGGTCACCAAGAATGGGACACAGCCAAGCAACTCAACAACAACAACAACAACAAAGACACCCACTTAGTTATCGGAATACTGGAACCACAGTGCCCGAGTATTATCTGTGACATGGGAGGCTCCTTAATTCCCCAGCTCAGTCTTTCTTCTGTATCAGGAGTGGACCCTGGCATAACACTTTGAAAAGGGGAGGTGGTGAGGACGCCCCAACCATTTTGTTTTGTTGAATCTGTATTTATTTTTTTGAAGTAGAGTTGACTTACAGTGTTGTATTAGTTTCAGGTGTACAGCGAAGTGATTCAGTTGCACATGTATTTTTTATTCTTTTTCCATGATGGGTTGTTACAATGTATTGAATATAGTTCCCTGTGCTGTGCAGTAGGTGCTTATATACTTAGTCCATATATAGCGGAGTGTGGCTTTTGAACAAAGACCCTTTTCTGGTTTGTCAAAAGCACCTGAAGGACATAAAGGCACAAGGAAATAGTAGAAGAGCAGTGAAAAAGGCCAAAGCATTGAGATGCGCGCCCGAGTACGAGTCTCACTTTCCATCCATCTTTTCTAGGCTCTTCCCCAGTGATGAGTCGTGGCTTTTCTTGGATTGGCCCTGGGAAGGATGATCATCACATGACGTGTGTCTCCAACCAGCTGAGCAACCGTGTCCTTCTTCACAGAGGGTCCTCCCCCTCCTCTCTCTCAATGTGAGCTCCTAACATTTCCTACTTCTCTGCATCTTTCTCATCCCATCAGAAAGATGCCTGTCGGGGGCACCATTCCGTCCAGGGCCCGCTTCCTAAGACACCTGCTAAGCCCTGAAACTGATTCCAGCTGATGTGGCACGAGTCAGATCCCTGGTTCAAATCCCTAGAAAACTCAGAAAGGACTTTTGAAGCCTCTGTCAAAAAAGGGGCGAAAAGCACGCTGCATTTCAGTCCTGCAGACGTCTAACTTGAGCCACTATAATGTCAATTCCACATAGAATTAAATGCTTTTACATACCCGTGGACACGTCTCCCTTCTTAATGTTCTGTTTTATCGCATTAACTATTTTATTCCCATTAAGGAAAGCCCATTTTTTACAAGCACATGAAAAGCATGAGTAAGTCATATAAAAATTTTAACCTAAAAATGAGTATTCCGCTTAATATAGAACTGAGGCCTCAAAAGATGGCAGATGTATAATTGAATATTAAAAACCAAGAAAATACCCTCTGCCTCTTAGAGAAACACAAGCAGCTGAATCATGTTGGGTTAAACCTCAACAGGTCTATCAGATTTGCCTGTTTGAAAATGTTTCAAGGGGACTTCCCTGGTGGGCCAGGGGTAGAGAATTCTCCTGCCAATGCAGGGTATGCAGGTTCAATCCCTGGTCTGAGAAGTCCCCACGTGTCTCGGGGCAACTAAGCCCGTTTGCCACAGCTACTGAGCCTCCACACCCCAAGAAAGACCCAGCACAGCTGAAAGAAAATAATTAAAAAAGAAAATGTTTCACATATCTTAAAGCTGAATATTCTTATCTTTACTGCAAATACATGGTAATTTCAGTCAGAGCCCACATAATATTCTCCTTAAGAATGTAAACTCGTTCTTGTTGGTTCTTAATTCTGCATCAGTGTGTAGTTTTAAAACCAGTAGTATCTTTAGGAAATGATTATTAGAAATTGAAAGGATGACCAAGTAAGGTATAAAGATAGAGGGAAAATCCACAATTCAATATTACGATAGTATGTGACTGAATCTTAATTTCATGAGAATTAAAGCTTATGAAAAGACATTTTAATATCTTATCCACAGGAAAAACTGACATGGTTCTTTGTCATGATACTTATGTTTAGTAGCTAAAAGAATAAACCTTTGAGCAAAGTACATAAACGTAAAATTCTCATTTTAAATCCTGTGTATGGAAGAGCAAAGACAAGTCACAGTCAAATTAGAGTACTATTTCCTTTTAGGGGAGTGGATTTGGAAGTTGCTTTTTCTAATTGGAAATGTAGATTTTTTTTACTTTCATTTTCCCTCCAGAATAGTACTGGGGAATTGTTTTGACTTCACTTACGAATCAACATAAATGCTGATGAGTCAGAAGAAATAATGCTTGTCTCATTAGCATTTGAATACAATTATTTTTAATAAAGTTATATAATCTTATATCTGTAATTACATCTTATATAATTTAGTGTTCTTAAAATAGAAGGGGGTATCATCACTGTCAAAAGAGAAGGTATACCCAAACTAAATGGTAATTGGTTCCAATGTATACAAAATAAGCATGGACACCTAAAAGAAAATCATTATAAATAAACTGAAGAAGGCATTGTTGCCTATTTAAATAATAGTTTAGGAACTTTGAGGAAACAAACTGATCTTATTGAAGTTCTCCTTAGAAAATAAAGTGAAATCCACTCGGTCGTGTCTAACTCTTTGTGACCCCATTGATTATACAGTCCATGGAATTTCCAGGCCAGAATACTGGAGTGGGTAGCCTTTCCCTTCTCTAGGGGATCTTCCCAACCAAGGGATCGAACCCAGGTCTCCCGCATTGCAGGCGGATTCTTTACCAGCTGAGTCACAAGAGAGGCCCTCTCCTTAGAAAGAAAGACACTGCAGCTTTATTTACTTAGCTGTTGTATGTTTTTTAGCTGTTAACACCTCACTGAGTCAGGTGATGTAACATTTTTAAGCATATTCCAACCAGCCTCTGTCTCCATCCTCTCATCCCATCATCACCCACTTCTCAGGATGGTCTCCGAGGAACCCACAAGAGGGAGAGTTTGGGAAGGGCTGACTCAGGTAACACTGAGGCTGCTCCCAGGGTTCTGATCTCGGGTCGAGTCTAGGGAACCGTGGGGAAGGGCAGGCTGGCTATTTGTTACTGAAGCAACAAGCTGATCAGTTTACTCTACCAACCTCAGTGTGCGATGTAGCTTAACAAATCACCGATGGGAAAGCCTGTGTAAATATCATTGACTGGGTTGTCACATGTTTGCACTAGGATTTACTGAAGCACAGATTTGGAAAGCATGACCTGGATTTGTCATAAATCTTGGGTTTATAGGAGTGGGTAAGACCAATATTTTTAATCTATCTCTTTTTGGCACAGAGCTACTACTCAGTTCAATATTGAATCCTATGTTAATGTTTCAAGGTGTCAACATTTGGTTTTGCTGAGCAGGTAGGTATATGGAAATTATCCAAGGGAAGTGAGGATACAAATGAATGAGTTGAAAGTAGTCAATATATCATGCATGTCTTTGTGGGTAGAATCTGAAGTTTTTCAAACAAAGCCTCAAAACTCATCCATGCAAATAAGTACTGCCTTTCAAATACCTTCCTTAAGACTTAGAATTTGTCTAATGATATTACTCACATCTTCTCTGGGAATTGCTTTCAGAGTCAGTTTATGAGCCGAATAACAATCCATCTATTTCTTTGCGGATGGCACCTATTTCAACCAGAGTAGCATTCCACAGCTCGATTATTCACCCTCCTCACCACACTTGGCTCTGAATAGTCATTGTCTTTTTTTATTCTCCTTCCAGAAATAAAGTGTGAAAATTGTCCACTGTTGACAATATTCCAAAAAAAAAAAAAAAAAAAAAAAAAGAAGACTTAGGAAAAGATTCAGAAGAAATTCCAAACATGGAAATACTTTTGAGAGATGACAGCATTGGGGTCATGACCCTGCCATGAAGTTACAAACAGCCTACAGGCCAGGAGCGGGGGAGGGGTTCCCAAACACTCAGAGGGGAGCACTCCAGAGGGGGACAGGGCCCTACTGCAGGGCCCTAAACCAGTGCCTAAGAATCTGGCATGGCCAGCCGTCAGATCCCAGCTCAGGAGTGCAGGGTGAGCGTTGATGCCGTGATTGGAGACAGCCCAGCCCCTCAACTGGTATGACCAAGACGTGTGCTGGCAGAAAATATGGTTTGAGCTGATAGTTCAGCCTGTAACACTACCTAATGTGAAGTGCTAGTCTAGAACCCCCTCCATGGAACCCTCCAGAAGGCCATCCTGCAGGGAGATGGTTTCCAACTTTCCCTTCCGAATATTAGTTCTGCCCAAAGTGTCCACAATGGAGGGGCCAACACGGGGTTTTGTTATTGCTTAGTCACTAAATCATGTCTCACTCTTTTGTGACCCCATGGACTGTAGCCTACCAGGATCCTCTGTCTATGGGATTTTCCAGGCAAGAACACTGAAGTGGGTAAGCCATTCCCTTCTGCAGGAGATCGTCCCAGACCAGAGACTGAACTCCTGTTTTCTGCATTAAAAGCAGGCAGATTCTTTATCACTGAGCCACCTAAAAAGCCCCAGCATGGGCTTATCTTTAGTCATTAGAGTGAGGATCAGGTCCTAGATCTAACTATCTAACTATCCAACTCTGTGGGCTCAAATAAGTCACTTACCTGCCTGAGCCCCAGGGCCTTAATCTGTGATACCATCAGACAGTCTAGAAATTTCCACTCTTATGATGCAGTGTTATACACTCTGTATCACTGAGTACTTAAGGGTTCTTTGTATCGTTTATTTCAAAAGCTCACATAAGGAGGGGAAAAACCAAACTCTTAACTTAAACACAGCATCTCACACATCATTTCCCTAAATAGCAAATATCTAGAATGAGAGATGAACCTAGATTAGAAAAACAAAATTAGAGCAAGTGTGCTGCTGATATATTGTGGCAGCAATTTTAAACGTCATAGCTTGCTTTCATTTCCTTTCTAAATAAAGGGATTATGAGATAGAAATTGGGTTATTGTTGTTTGGTCACTCCGTCATGTCCCACTCTTTGTGACCCCATGGACGGCAGCATGCCAGGCTTCCCTGTCCTTCACCATCTCCTGGAGCTTGCTCAAGCTCATGTCCGTTGAGTCAGTGAGGCCATCCAACCATCTCATTCTCTGTTGTTCCCTTCTCCTCCTACCTTTTATCTTTCCCAGCATCAGGGTCTTTTCCAATGAGTTGGCTCCTCGAATCAGTATTGGAGCTTCAGCTTTGGCATCAGTCCTTCCGATGGACATTCAGGGTTGATTTCCTTTAGGATTGACTGCTTTGATATCCTTGCAGTCCAAGGGACTCTCAAGAGTCTTCTCCAACACATAGTTGGAGACAGAATTTGATTCCTAAAAGCTCACCGTGGTCTAAATGGGTTACAGGCACGCCTTACGTGTGGATACTCGGGGCAGAAAAGCTTTCTCTTCAAAGTTTCAGTCTCAAGCCTTTTATGGAGTTCGCATTGTTGGCGGCCACACGTCATGTAGACTGGGGCTTCCTTTCTGAAATGTGCCTGGACTGCACGCCCTGACATGCTTGTAAACTAAATACAGGAACGGCGCTGCAGAAACAAGGACTTCATGCCCGGCATCCGCGTCCTATTTCCACTGTTTAACCTCACACACATTGTTCTCATTTCCACTCTTCACAAGACATTTGCTCTTTTCACTGTTCTGTACTTTAAGTGGATGAGGTTCATCTGGTTTGCTGATGTTATGAAATATGGAATTCTCATATTAATGGTCCTAAAATCATATGGGAATACTTTGCACCGTGTCTTTGCCACGATGCAGCATTACCTTGTACCGTACAGAATGAGTTAACATGATATTAAATTACTGCTTTTGGTGTCACTCGTGATTCTTATTTTCT
Source organism: Capra hircus (assembly GCF_001704415.2). Taxonomy (NCBI): domain Eukaryota; kingdom Metazoa; phylum Chordata; class Mammalia; order Artiodactyla; family Bovidae; genus Capra; species Capra hircus. Next base: position 4,380,642 of record NC_030819.1, read on the forward strand.
GAGGACCTTTGTCCTGTGGGTGAAAATGCAACCATTCATGGTCATACTCGGCGAGCTTATGCAGAGTTTGACCTTTTACATAAAACTATGTGGATCAGCGTATTTGAGGCTTCAGAGGACAGATGTTGAAAGGGGGTATCGGAGGATGTTAAATTATTTCGTTTGATCAATCTAGTCAGGTCTCTTTTAAACCCATTGATATATTTTCACAGGAAATTATCTGAGCCTTTTCAAATAGTGTCAGGGGACTTTGCTAGCATATTAACTTTGCCGAAGACAATGTGGGTCAGGGACCCTCTAAGTGAAAGCAAGCAGCTTATCTTGGTTAAATTATTTTAACCCACTGTAACCTAGTATCCTTAAAGATAACCACACCTTCATCTAAAAGCTAAATGGTAACTGCCCTTATCTTTCTTATTAAAATCTTAACACTTAGTAAAACATGCAGAGGCCAGGGCACTAGTTCTTAAACTTCAGTGTATACCCACGCCTGTGCAGGGCTGACGGAGACACACCAGCGTGTCCTGCCCTGGAGCTTGATTCAGTGGAAGGGGGTTGGGACCAAGGCTTTTTGTTTCTAACAAGTTCCCAGGTGGTTCTGGTGCTGTGGCCTGGGGATCACACCCGAAAGCTCCTGGGAGAACACGGAAGGGAGAAGGAGAAACGGAAGGGCAGGCTGATTGTAGCTCTGAGTTGTCACTTCTAAGTGCTTTTTCTTCAAGACTTTCTTTTTTTTTAATGTGGACCATTTCTAGTCTTTTTTTATTGAATTTGTTGCAGTGCTGCTTCTGTTTCATGATTTAGTTTTTGCCAGGAGCACGTGGGAATCTTAGCTCCCCAACCAGGGATTGAACCTGCACCCCCTGCCTTGGAAGGCAAACGCTTAACCACTGGATTGCTAGGGAAGCCCTTCACTTCTACTCTTGATGTAACTTAAACTATGACTGACAATTCAAAAGTGCCAGAACCTGGACTCAAATCCAAATCAGAACTTGAGGATACAGATCTGAAAGCTAAGTAATTGAGAATAGAATCTCCCTTCTATTTCCTTTCCAGTCATTCATACTCATGGTCCCCGAGCAGAGCATCCTCCTGAACCACAGACTCTTAGAACTGGAAAAAACAGAGCCACTGTCTTAGCAAACCTAATCAGAGCCAACAGCTGCTTCAGAGGAAAGAATACAGCTTGGGATCCACACACAAGGCTTTGAAGCTTGACTCCTGTGCTGAATTTCTTAAGACTTCTGGCCTTAAGGGACATAATGCACCCACTTTCCCTTAGAAAAGGAAGGAATAACTTTCTCCTTTAAATGTTTAGCTGCAGTGTCAAGATCTAACTAAGTCAAAATGACCACTGTGGCTTTCTTGGTTACTCAGATGGTGAAGAATCTGCTTGCAATGCGGGACACCCAGGTTCGATCCCTGGGTCAGGGAAGATACCCTGGAGAAGGGAACGGTAACCCACTCTAATGTTCTTGCCTGGAGAATCTCGTGGGCAGAGAAGGCTGGCAGTCTACAGTCCATTGGGTCCTGAAGAGTTGGACATGACTAAGCAACCGATATTTCACTTCAAAGCAAACCATGGGACTTCTGAGCCTGCAAAATGGAGCTTTAAACTAGATTAAATTCATTTCTGTATATGGAGGAAAGTATTTCTATTGAACAACTGAGTCTGATGGACTGAATCTCATATGGATATGTTGTTAGTGTCCCTTGAAGAGAAGAATGGATGTATGGACATCACCTGGTGGTCAATACTGAAATCAGATTGATTATATTCTTTGCAGCCAAAGATGGAGAAGCTCTATACAGTCAGCAAAAACAAGACCAGGAGCTGACTGTGGCTCAGATCATGAACTCCTTATTGCCAAATTCAGACTTAAATTGAAGAAAGTGGGAAAAACCACTAGACCATTCAGGTATGACCTAAATCAAATCCTTTATGACTATACAGTGGAAATGACAAATAGGTTCAAGGGATTAGATCTGATAGACAGAGTGCCTAAAGAACTATGGACAGAGGTTGGCGACATTGTGCAGGAGATGGTGATCAAGACCATCCCCAAGAAAAAGAAATGCAAAAAGGCAAACCGATCATCTGAGGAGGCCTTACAAATAGCCGAGAAAAGAAGAGAAGTGAAAGGCAAAGAAGAAAAGGAAAGATATACCCATTTGAATGCAGAGTTCCAAAGAATATCGAGGAGAGATAAGAAAGCCTTCCTCAGTGATAAATGCAAAGAAATAGAGGAAAACAATAGAATGGGAAAGACTAGGCATCTCTTCAAGAAAATTAGAGATACCAAGGGAACATTTCATGCAAAGATGGGCACAATAAAGGACAGAAATGGTATGGACCTAACAGGAGCAGAAGATATTAAGAAGTGGCAAGAATACACGGAAATGAATGAAAATGAAGTTGCTCAGTCATGTCCAACTCTTTGCAACCCCATGGACTGTAGCCTATCAGGCTCCTCTGTTCATGGGATTTTCCAGGCAATAGTACTAGAGTGGATTGCCATTTCCTTCTCCAGGGGATCTTCCCGACCCAGGGATCAAACCCAGGTCTCCCACATTGTAGACAGACGCTTTATCGCCTGAGCCACCAAGGAAGCACAAATATCTTTTTTTTTTGTATAGCTCTTCTGTGTATTCTTGCCACTTCTTAATATCTTAACAGAAGCAGAAGATATTAAGAAGTGGCAAGAATACACAAAAGAGCTATACAAAAAAGATATTCACAACCCAGATAATCACGATGGTGTGATCATTCACCTAGAGCCAGACATCCTGGAATGCGAAGTCAAGTGGGCCTTAGGAAGCATCATTAAGAACAAAGCTAGTGGAGGTGATGGAATTCCAGTTGAGCGATTTCAAATCTTAAAAGATGATGCTCTGAAAGTGCTGCATTCAATATGTCAGCAAATTTGGAAAACTCAGCAGTGGCCACAGGACTGGAAAAGTCAGTTTTCTTTACAATCCCAAAGAAAGGCAATGCCAAAGAAAGTTCAAACTACCACACAATTGCACTCATCTCACATGCTAGTGAAGTAATGCTCAAAATTCTCCAAGCCAGGCTTCAACAATACATGAACCGTGAACTTCCAGTTTTTCAAGCTGTATTTAGAAAAGGCAGAGGAACCAGAGATCAAATTGTCAACATCTGTTGGATTATCAAAAAAGCAAGAAAATTCCAGAGAAACATCTATTTCTTTTTATTGACTATGACTTTGACTATGTGGATCACAACAAACTCTGGAAAATTCTTCAAGATATGGGAATATCTTGACCTGGCTCTTGAGAAATCTGTATGCAGGTCAGGAAGCAACAGTTAGAACTTGACATGGAACAACAGACTGGTTCCACACCAGGAAAGGAGTATGTCAAGGCTGTATATTGTCACCCTGCTTATTTAACTTATATGCAGAGTATATCATGAGAAACGCTGGGCTGGATGAAGCACAAGCTGGAATCAAGATTGCTGGGAGAAATATCGATAATATCAGATATGCAAATGACACCACCCTTATGGCAGAATGTGAAGAAGAACTGAAGAGCCTCTTGATGAAAGTGAAAGAGCAGAGTGAAAAAGTTGGCTTAAAACTCAACATTCAGAAAACGAAGATCATGGCATCTGGTCCCATCACTTCATGGCAAATAGATGGGGAAAAAGTGGAAACAGTGAGAGACTTTATTTTTGGGGGGCTCCAAAATCACTGCAGATGGTGACTGCAGCCATGAAATTAAAAGACTCTTTGGAAGAAAAGTTATGACCAACCTAGACAGCTTCTTAAGAAGCAGAGACATTACTTTACCACATTACCAAGGTCTATCTAGTCAAAGCTATGGTTTTTCAAGTAGTCATGTATGGATGTGAGAGTTGGACTATAAAGAAAGCTGAGTGCCAAAGAATTGATGCCTTTGAACTGTGGTGTTGGAGAAGACTCTTGAGAGTCCTTTGGACTGCAAGGAGATTCAACCAGTCCAGTCTAAAGGAGATCAGCCCTGAATATTCATTGGAAGGACTATGTTGAAGCTGAAACTCCACTACTTTGGCCTCCTGATGTAAATAACTGATTCACTTGAAAAGACCCTGATGCTGGGAAAGATTGAGGGCAGGAGGAGAAGGGGACGACAGAGGATGAGATGGTTGGATGGCATCACCGGCTCCATGGACATGAGTTTGAGTAAACTCTGGTTGTTGGTGATGAACAGGAGGGCCTGGAGGGCTGCAGTCCATGGGGTCACAAAGAGTCAGACACGACTGAGGGACTGAACTGAACTGAACTGAACTGCAGAGTAGAAGACAGGCTGGGGAACTCCTGAGTGCTGAGTTCCACTGTAAATGTCCCAGCTGCGGTGCCGGTGGATGTGAGTGTGGCTGAGTAGCCTCAAGTGTTGTGGTCCTAATGATACTATGGGCATGGACACCTTGGTGCCTCTTTGACCGATGCCATGAAAATACCCAATTCTTCCAACTGCGTGGTTCTGAGTCTGTGTTTACAATAAAACATTCTGATTATGCTTCCCCCAATAGGTCTGCCAATTTGAAATATTTTTGGCTTCTGCAACAATAAATCCTCATAGCTAATGAGTAAGTTGCCTCATTACAGACAGCTGAGCACACCAACCAACGGTGTCCCCACGCAGTAAGCCTTCTTGATATCTCAGTTGAGAAGGCCTCTGATTATAGGCTGGTTTTTCCTATAGCTTAACCATAGGGACAGAATGTACTGGTCCCGCGTGGTGTGTGTGTGGCAGTTTTATTCCTTTGTAATTATTAAATTGACATTCTTCTTGCTTTATGCTCTAGTCTAATGAGCTTGGGAAATGTGCTTCTGCCCCCAAGTTGCTCCTCGTAAAGCTGAGGGCCAGATCTGCGATGGAGGTGAATTCTCCGCATCCTGCAGGACCTGTGCGTGAGCCGGGATGCTGGCTGGGGTCCTCGGTGGTCCAGACTCGAGCATGTGGAGAAAGTCAGCCTTCCGATTTCTGTACCTCCAGGCTACCATTATGGTACCAGCCACTGGATTCTCCTGGGAGGCTCAGATCATGGGCCTAATGCCTGTTCTGACTGGGGATTTAATAAATGGCATAGTCTAACGCAGGCTTTGTTTCAAAATCTCCTGGGAGAAGAAACCGGTATTTAAGATGGTAAAGATTTCTGCCAACTTGAGATGGATCCTCAGTGCCCATTTAAATCGCTGGAGTTCATCAGCATCCTTTCCTCTTCATCTGCCAACGCGCCGCCTTTGCCTCCGGTGCTCCCGGAGTCTCCTCGCTCCGGCTCCCTTCTCCTGCCCAGCAGGGTGGGCTTTGTGAGCTTGTGTCCTGCTCAGTCACACAGGGCCCCAGGGTCGCCAGGACCCTGAGCTTCGCTTAACGCTCCGTTGGGTCTTGAGTTTTCATAGTCTCTGCCTGAGGGCTGCATGGAGCCCTGGAGACAGCCACCTCTCTGCTGACGACTTCAACCCTTGTATCTTGAATCTGAAAGTCACCCCTACCCTCCAGATGACGTCTAGATCGCTTCCCAAAGGCCACCAACCTGGGCAGTGACATTTCCACCCTGAAAGCATGCACCTCCTCCAACCCGAGAAGGTGTTTCCCGACTCAGTGGAAGGAGCCCTCTCTTACTCAGAATTCAAATCAGAAATCTCTCGTGTTTCTCCTTCCTTCCACCTGGCCCGGCTTTGCGTTGCGAGGTCAGATAATCCATCCTCCTAAGAAACCTGTGTTGGCAGTCTCTCTTCCCAGCTCTGCTGTCTGTGTGTGACTGTGCCCCAGGCACGTCCTCCTCGGTTACTTGCTTGTGGGGATCTGTTCCTCTCATCCACGCCCTTTCAGAAAGGCACCCCTGGTAATATCCTTCTCCTGCTTAAGATTCACTGGGCTTAAGTCCTCATCTTTCTGGGGCACAGGACGTCCACTTGTAACTGTTGCCTTTAATTACAGCTTAACCCCTTCACGTGGGTGTCAGTTCAAGCTAGACCGAACCAGGGGCACGTTTCCTAGGCTTTCTATGATTCCCATGCTCCCACGGTGGTTGAAATTAACCTGTGCCCGTGGAGTGGGATGTCTGTCTCCTAGCCAACTGCATGGTGTTTTGAGTGTGTGCGTAGTCGCTCAGCTGTGTTCCCTGTGTAGCCCCATGGACTGTAGCCCACCAGCTCCTCTGTCCATGGATTTTTTTTTTTTTTAATTTTCCAGGCAAGAATGCTGGAGTGGGCTTCCATTTCCTACTCCCGGGGATCTTCCTGGCCAGGGAGCACATGCCAGGCTCTTGCATCTTCTGCCCCGGCAGTCAGGTTCCTCACCACTGGCACCACCACAGTATGCTACAATCTTTTTTTTTTCTTTTTTCCAAGATGAAGCTCTCCCTACAAAGCCACTTCTGATCTCTCCCAGGTGGTCAGTGATGTGCATTTGCCTGGGCGCTTATAGTTCCACACTTGTCATTTCCCTGGCACGCTTACCTCAATGAACTAAAATGTTCTTGCACTTTTTTCTGACCACACCATGTGGCATATAGGAACTTAGTTCCCCAGCCAGAGAGCAAACCTTCACCCTTTGTATCAGAAGGACAGAGACTTTTTTCTATAATGTTTAAAAATTTATTTATTTATTTAGCTGTGTCGGGTCCTGGTTGTTGGACGTGGAATCTTCATTGTATCGTATGGAATCTGTCCTTGTGGCTCATGGACTCTCTACTTGTGACCCACAGGCTCCAGAGTGCCCAGGCTTCCCTGGTAGTGCCCCTGTATTATATACTCCTCTCACTCACGGTAGTGGTTTAGTCACCAAGTTGTGTCTCCCTCTTGCAACCCCGTGGATGGTAGCCCGCCAGGCTCCTCTGTCAGAATGCTGGAGTGGGTTGCCGTTTCCTTCTCCAAGGGATCTTCCCAACCCGAGTCTCCTGCGTCTCCTGCTTTACAGGCAGATTCTTGACCAACTGAGCCACTAGGGAAGCTTCTCACCTATATTGCACAGCAACTATACTTTGATTAAAACAATAAATTCACGAGCAGAGACCAGGGGCTGAAAGGTCAATGATATGAACATGTTATAGCAACTGGAGTATGAGGAGAGGGCGTTTCGGGCCAGATGCAGGGGAATGATGGGGAAAGAATGCCCAAGAAACCAAGTGCACAATGGCGGCTGGGCTCGGGATGAAGTTAACATATGCATCGAGGGGAAGGCCTTGCAAGTGTTCTGGGCTGAGGTGAGAAGGAGTTCCCTACCCCTGAGCTGGCCGACGCCGCGTCCTGGTTCTGTTAGAGGTGGTGAGTCCGGGGGCCGTGTGTGCCCTGTGCGGTGTGTGTGCATGCTGGGGCTGTGTTGTTGGTTTAAGGTGGTCGGGGGGAGGAGGGTGGGGTGTGCAGAAGTCATCACCTAAAGAAGCATGATGTTTCTCCAAAGAAGAAGTCTCCTTTTATAAATTCACATAAAGATCATCTGTGGATTCTTTGAGATAAACATGATGTGCCTTAGAGTGACTGTTGGCTCCTGAACTCAACTTGGGTAGAAAAGGCTTTATTTTCTATAAGACAATTTTAGAGCTCCTTCTTGCAGACCTGGCAGGATGTGTTGGCCTCAGAGTTTGATTCCTTCTCCCAACCTAGTCAATGCTAAAGGAAATCAACCCTGAATATTCACTGGAAGGACTGATGCTGAAGCTGAAGCTCCAACACTCTGGCCACCTGATACGAGGAACCGACTCACTGGAAAAGACCCTGATGCTGGGAAAGATTGAGGGCAGGAGGAGAAGGGGATGGTAGAGAATGAAATGGTTGGATGGCATCACTGACTCAAAGGACATGAGTTTGAGCAAGCCCTGGGAGATGGTGAAGGACAGGGAAGCCTGGCATGCTGCAGTCCATGGGGGTTGCAAAGAGTAGGACAGGGGTGAATGACCGAACTAGAAAACCCGCCTTTCCAGATCGGTATTAAAGGAGTTTGAGGAGGGTGCATGCTCAATCGTGTTTACATCAGCTTCTGCTGTCAGTCCGGAGGGTTGTGCCCACAGGACGCACCAGTGGACTCTGGGCTCCCACGTCATGAGGTTACCTGAGCGCCTTTTCTGCTGTACCCGTGCTGTCCCCTAACTGAACGGTCCCCACTTGCCTGCCCTGGGCCCTCCCAGATCTAGCTTCTGCCTCTGACAAGAATTCAGAATTTCTAGAACCCTGTGTCACCAGCTCCCCTCCGGCCAGCCAAGAGGATCTCCTTCCTAACTTCCTCTGTGAGTGTAGTTGCAAGGATATTTTGTCTACATTGAGCATTTGGTATTTTTAGAAACAAAATGCTTGTTTTCTTGCTAGAATATGAACTTGTGCAGCCCTTAAGAAATAAGCTTAGCTCACACTATCCAGCTGAGTGGTGGGAAGAAAAGGAATCTGATGGAGAGGGATTAAAAACAAGGTCATCCAATTAAAAATCGAAAACCTTGACACAAACATTTTTCTCACATCTTCCAGGAAGCTGTATTATGCTTATCTTGCAACTTTGATTCCATCTCCCCCAAACTATCCCATGTCTCCCATTCAGATATTTGTTGAGCACCTTTTAGGTGCCAGGGACTGTTCTAGATACTGCAAAGACTTTGAGAGAAAATCATGGCCCAGGGGATTTATACTGAGCTCTGAGAAGCAGTGATCAAGAAAGGATGGGCTGGTGGAAGGGGCCTGACGTCGGCTGTCATCACTTAAGGGCCTTTAAAGTTTTTCTGAGGTTGAGCATCGAGCTGAGCCTGGTTTTCTTGTGATTTTCTTTCTTCTTCTTCTTTTTTAAACAGCTAATGAGATTTTTGAGCAGTATGATTACTGGGTAATAAAATTTTGAATTTGAAGAGAGGTCAGACCACAGACCACTTTTCCAAAGTCTTTCCTTTTTTTTTTTTTCCTGGTTATGTATTAGAAAACTTCTGTGAAATAATAGCTAGGAAAATACTTCTTTGAGTCCAAGAGAATTGTCTTTGTGTTTTTCCTTCCTTTTTCTTTCTTTTTTTTTACCCTGGGGGCCACCTACTTGAGTTTCTGTTTTGCAGCGTTTGCTAAGCGGTTATTGTTATGCATTGCTAATGCACCAAACACAGCTTTAAATAAAACAACAAGGAACCTCTGAAAGGCACTGAATACAAAAATAAGATATTCTCCAAGCACCCTGCATGTAGATTTGCTCTGCCGCGAGGGAAACGGACTTTAAAATTAGATCATCTGCTTAGAAACCCTAAGAAGCCAAGTTCTTTCTCTCTCGCTCCTGAAATGGAGAAGTAAAAATCTAGGCCATTTGAAACCAGCAGGAAGAGGGCGGGGAGTGGACAGGCCTGTAACTCAGAGTGACAGGCGGTCGGTCCTGGCAACAGGGAAGGAATCCCCACCCCAGGGTGTGTGTGGTTCACAGAGAGCAGCCCCAGCTTTCCCGGGGCAAACTTTGCCCTTTCATCTTCTGCTGTTCCCCAGGCGCTGGCAAGGCCCCACAAAAGAGGGTTTTCTCTTTTCTGTGCTTCAAGGGGCTCTTTTCTGCAATCTCTTTCCCTTCTTGCCCTCCCCCCTCATCCCCTTTCAGCTGGTTTGTACCCCCCTCTCCATGACCCTGGTATGCCAAGGGTACCACTGAGATGCACCCCTAAGCGCACCCTGGGGACAGACTCAGATTCCGGGTTAGTCACTCATGTGTTTGTTGGGTCCGTCTCTAAACTGCAGAGAAGAACTTACTAGAGGACGGGCAAGATCCCCCGCTCCATACCCTGCCTCGACCCCACCGGGGACGAGGTCGAGGAGTGGGAACCTAGGAACCACTTGCTCCGATCGGGTCCTCTTTCTACCTTCTCCGTGGAAAAGGCTACATTCTTTAGATAGAGGCGCACTGACATAAGGCTTGTTGGTGTTTAGTCACTAAGTCTTGTCCAGCTCTTTGCGACCCCATGGACTGGAGTCCACCAGACTCCTCTGTCCATGGGGATTCTCCAGGCAAGAATACTAGAGGGGGTTGCCATTTCCTTCTCCAGGGGATCTTCCCAACCCCGGGATTGAACTCAGGAACTCAGGTCTCCTGTACTGCAGACAGACTCTATCATCTGAGCCACCAGGGAAGTGGGTTAAATGAGCGCAATAAGTTAGATCATTAAAAACTGCGGTTGGAACCACGCCTGACAAGAGTCCAAGGATACAGGTCCTTAGCCATCGTCATCACTGCCAAGTTATCATTCTCAAGTGCTCGGGCTGCTTGAGATAAGCTTCAAGTTCATTGTCCAGTTTAAAAGGCATCACCAATTAAAAAAAAAAAAAAAACCCTAGAACCTCTTTTCCTAATCATATCTCATCCCCAACACCTGATGTTTTCTGCAGGCTGGGCTGCAAGCAGAGGGTGCCCTCTGTACCCTCGCCTCGGCTGCCCCCAGCCCTGCCCAGCCCCTCCTCCCAGCAGTCTGGCGGCCTTGTTCCCTGTCACAGCCGGCCGGAATGCAAAATGATGAAAATTAATGCTATTATTAAAGGATTTTTCAATTAAATGTGCAGTTTAGAGCCAGATGCTGCTCTCTTAAAGGAAGAGAAGTTTAAGTAAAAAAGCCTGACAGATATTCGTTCCATCTAGCGTGGCAGAATTTATAGTAGATTACAGTCTTTGATTTCTGCGGGCTAAGGTTGTCAGGTCCACTTGCAAATGGGCTGTGGGAACGAGATGCACTTTTGCAATTTGAAAACACATGGGACATATGGTAAATATTATACCCGTAACTGTTACGACGCTGGGCTTCCTTTCAGGCCCTTTCTTCTTTGCCTCCAGTGGGCTATTTGCAAGCACCCCGTTACCTTTCTGCCTCTATTTTCCCTCGAAGTACAGTTTGCTTTATTCTGATGCTTCAGCATCCCAGCAGAAAAAACGTAGAGATTAGGTGATTTTTTTTCCCGCATGTGACAACGCGGTTTTCCCCAGTCTCTGATCCTCTCTGAGCCAATGTCCATCTCAACTGTCATCCTTGCGTGCCAAGATCTACGCTATCTTACTTTTTATTTCTTGGTATCTTACTGAAGTCTGTGCATATTTCAGTCACATGACACGTTTTTAAAAAATGGATCAAATCAAAAATATAACAATCAACTCACAGGAATTTAAATGATTTTTAACAGAAGGGATGTAGGCTGTTTTAAAAATGAGTTTGGTTTAACCAAACCACTGATGGTCCAGTGGTTAAGACTAGGTGCTTCCAATGCCAGGGGCATGGGTTTGATCCCTGGTCAGGGAACTGATTTCCCACGTGCCACATGATGTGGTCACACAAAGACAAACGCTGAGTTTGGGTGGTGTGTTTAAGTGGATCAACCAAGTAGTTATCAGTTATTCTTGGCCAAAAAGCACAGGACACAAGTTTCAGGGTTTAAGGAGCTCTGTATAACTAATAATACAGTCCTGTGCACTTTAAAATATGTTGAGACTAGACCTACTAAATGTTCTTGACACAAAGTACTATAACAAGCACCCAGAGAAGAACACAAGGAAACTTGGGGAGGTGACCTGTTTTGTACCTTGATAGTAGTGATTCTGTTATAGGTGTACAAGAATGTTCAAACTCACATATGTGTATATATATATGTGTGTGTATTTATGTGGGACTTTCAAGGTGGCACTAGTTCTAAAGAACCTGCCTGCCAATGCAGGAGATGTAAGAGACATGGGTTCGATCCTTGGGCCAGGAAGATCCCCTGGAGGGGGGCATGGCAACCCACTCCAGTATTCTTGCCTGCAGAATCCCATGGACAGAAGAACCTGGTAGGTTATAATCCATGGGATCACAAAGAGTTGGACATGACTGAAGCAACTTACATATATATGTTAAATTTTTTGTATATCAAAACATTTAAATAAAGTATGTCATAATCTAAATGTCATAATCTGGAAAAGGAGAGATTACTATAGGGCCCAAAGTTCTAAAGAGAATTCAGGGGAAAGGGAAATCATGTCTGATTAGCATGATCAAGAAAATCTCTGTGGAAGACACGTTTGGGCCAAGCCTATTAAGGGATGTTGTAACAGGCCAAGGTGGAGAATGTTTTACTGGGAAAGGCTCCTAGATGAATTTGTTTTCAGGCTGGTATGTGACATCTCCCCCTGTGAGATGGCCTATTGAGTTTCAAAATTGGAAGGGTCAAGAGTAGACCATGATGGACTGGTGATGTCCTAGAACATATGCTCATCAGGTACATCACTACAATGAGTACAGGAGGCTTAGCATGGCGGCCGGACACCCCTCCAGCTCCCCTGATGGGTTCTGTGGATCAGCTTGAGAAGCGTTGGAACTAAAGCATATCACACTTAGGAGCGCTGTCCAGGCCTCCTGACTGTAGGGTCAGGCTGTCCACCTAAAGGGCCCTCTAGGCCATCATTGTCTCCCCGAGGTGACTCTAGTTATGGGCTAACATGTCTGTCCATCTCACCCAATCCCCTTTCTCCACTGAATTCAGGGTGATTTTTCTAAAGTGACAAGTCAACTCATAGGACTTCCGGGGTTGAAACACTTCAGAGTTCCCCACTGCCTCTAGGAAAAAGTCTAAGCTCTAAAACATGACCCATAGGACACTCACGATTGGGTTTCTGCTCATTTCCCGATCTCTTCACTCCCCACCCCCTCTTACACAGATGCAGGTACGCTGGAACTTTCCTTCCATCTCAGCCTGCTCCTGCGGCTGTGGTTCCAGGGAACCTGTTCTTCCCCCCATCACTCACCTGATTCCTTCTCCACTGGATGCTGCTTGCTGAAGGAGACCCTCCCTGACATCACAGTCTAGCCCAGAAGCCAGCTTTTTGTAATCGCATAGCAATTCCTGTACTTTTAAGATAGCTCTTTATTTGTCTGTTACTTACTAGACAGTAAACTTCATGAAAATGAGAGTTAGCTTATCTCCCTCAACCTTGTACTCCTAGAACCTAGTGCTGTTTCAAGACGCAGAAAGCTCTCTGCAGATGCTGAAAGAACGATGGAGGAGTGAATGAATGCATGAGGGAAACTGAAAACATCCGTCTTGAGGTTTGGCAATAAACAAACAGAGGAATGGGTTTTACAAACAATAAAAAGAGATCCTAGCAGGACTCTCCGGCTTTTGCTTGATAGAGTGTAAACAACCAGTTTCTTAAATAGAATTTTTACAAGTTGGCACGATTATAACTAAATTACATCACCGAATATTATTTTAAAGTGGTTTTTGTTACTGTTGGTATGACTCTTTTCACTTAGATCCCTCATATTCCAAAGGCATTCCTTTAGGTACCATTCCAGTTCTTTTTTTAGATCTAAAGAATTGTAGATATATTTAGAAATCATTCAAGAATTAAAAACTAATATTAACTAATTACCCACAAATAGTTCACAAAATACCTTAGAAACCAAAGTAGTCTACTAGTTATAAAATGCTGTTTTATAACAAAGGTTGAAAGAGAGTTTCCTGAATTTTTTAGAACTCTAGAGGTGAGCTATAAAGCTCCTGATGTTTCAAGAGCTCTCTCAATCATGCCAACTGTTTAATTTTTTATAGTCGTATATGTTTTAAGTGACTTTCGAATTTTTTTCTTTTTTGTGTTTACATTTCTAATAGCTATAAACATACCCCGAGGTCAAGGACTTTTAACTAAGTTTCAGCTATGCCCTAGTTGTCCCAGCAGTGGGTCTGAAGGGAGGGAGTGTTTCTGCGAACCTTCTGAAGTTATATATAAATGTTTGAATTTACTTATGTGCTTTGCCTGCAGGAAGGGTCCATAAGTTTCACGAGCTTTTCATGGAGATGTCACAGGCACCTTGACGGCTGAGTTCTGAAATATGTTTAATTTATTCTAAAACAGCTGACCACAAGGTAAACATGTGGCCAAGAAACAGGTACTGTAAAAGCGACTAAAGCTGCAAAGACCAAAGCACAGAGTCCAGGTTTTATTGCTTCTAATGGCTGAGGGGGTGATAAGGGCAAGTGAGTGTGGATTGGCACAGCAGAAGCAAGCGTTTTGCAAGGTTCATGGTCAAATTCGTAAGTAGCTCATCTTTTGAAAAATACTCTGGTGCTATGAGTGATAAAAGTATAAGACAGAGACCCCTGTTGTTGTTGTTTTTTAAAATGGTTTATTTTATACTGGAGTATATATAACCTATTAAAAATGTTGTCCAGTGTTGGGTACATAGCAGAGCGACTCAGCCAGACATATGTACATGTATCCACTCTCCCCCAAACTCCCTTCCCATCCAGGGAGCCCCATAACACTGAGCAGAGTTCCTGCTTTTGAAGGAGTGTATGTGGTGTGTGTGGACTACCCAGGTGACTCTCAGCGGTAAAGAATCCCCCTGCCAATGCAAGAGACACCAGTTCGATCCCTGGGTCACGAAGATCCCCTGGAGAAAGAAATGGCAACTCACCCCAGTGTTCCTGCCTGGGAAATCGCAAGGACGTAAGAGCCTGGCAGGCTACGCTCCATAGGGTTGATGCCAACTTCCATAGGTCCATACAGATCTCAGTTCAAAATGCTGTGGGGGCCTTGAGCATTCATAACGGAAGAAGAAGAGATGGATTTCAACCAGGAGATCTGGAAGGGCTTCTGGAAAAGGTGGGATTTGAGCTGATTCCAAAACAGGTAAACAGAGAGAGAAGGACAAAGGGCAAAAAGCATTGCGGAGAAAGGGGGTCACTTAGTATATGATGACAGGAGGAAAGCAAGGTCATTTCCGGGGCAGGGAGTGGCATATTATGGCAACAGAGGTGTTTCTGAGATGGGGAGTATAACGCAGAACAATACTCCAAAGATAGGTAGAGGCCAGATAAATATTTGAGTGCTGGGCTGGGCATTTGTACTTTACTCCCTACCTGGTAGGGAGTCACCGAAACTGTGAGCATAGGGTAGTCTCAGATTCTTGTTTAGGAACATGGTTTTTGAAAGCAATGTTTAGGATAGATCAGAGGCAGAGAAGATGGAAGAGATCTATAATCCAGAAGACCACATTGAAATCATCCAGGTGGGACATTTTAAAGAGCCTTGCAAGGGGACTTCCCAGGCGGTCCAGTGGTTAAGACTTTGCCTTTCAGTGTAGAGGGTGCAGGTTTGATCCCTGCTCGGAGAGCGAAGATCCCACGTGCCTCGTCGCCAAAAAGCCAAAACATGAAACAGAAGCAATATTATAACAAATTCAATAAAGACTTGAAAAAAAAAAAAAAACGGTCTACATTCAAAACAGAGAGAGAGAACCTCACGAGAGGGTATCAATGGAGGATAAAGAGAGGACGATATAATTCCGTAGAGGAAGTTGCAGGATTTCATGTACACTTGGATGTGGGTGTGAAATAGATACATCAAAGATGATTGTCAAGCTTTAACTTTAACTTCCTGGGTGGTTGATGATGCCATTGACTCAAGAGTGGAATAGTTAAAACACTTTATTTTGGAGACGAGGCAGCTGTGTTCTATTTTGAGTGCGTTTTCAGGATTCATTTGGAAACTAACTTGTCTAGTCCACAGCTGGAAATGTGAGCGTGGAGAGATGGGAACTTGAGACATGGACCAGGGAGTTATCTGCAAACTGGTCATAGTTGAGTCATATAATAAAAATCTCAATAAAAGAAGGCTGAGAAAAGAAGAGAGCCAGGGGTAGCGGGTGTTAAACACACCTAGGGAGGTTTGCCTGGTGAGAATGCAGAGGTGGTCTCTGTGCCAACTGGGAAGTCACTGGCTTGTTTTAGGGCTTCCCTTAGTGACTCAGCTCGTAAAGAATCTACCTGCAATTCGGGAGACCTGGGTTGGGAAGATCCCCTGGAGAAGGCCAAAGCTACCCACTCCAGTATTCTGCCCTGGAGAATTCCATGGACTGTACAGTCCATGGGGGTTGCAAAGACACAACAGAGTGACTTTCACTGGCTTGTTTTACTTGGAGAGTTTCAGTACAATTGAGGCCAAAATACTGATTGTATGCAGTGTAGGGGTAATGAGGAAGTTGAAGTAAGGAGCATGGATAAGTCCTAAAAGAGAAAGTTTAAAAGGAAGAACAGCATGATAAAGACTGTGAGATTGTGAGTGTGCTATGCAGGGCTGGGTTAAAGTAAGTTTTGAATGTGTGGGGACCAACAGAAGAAAGTCAGCAGAAGAGAGATTGGAGGAAGAGGAGAGGAGAGAATAATCGATGAAGTAAGATTAGAGAGCGTGTGGGCAGGGAGTAAAGGATGGATGCAAACAGTATAAAGAGTATAAAATGGAACAATGACTTCAAAAGGCAAGAACCAACAACAGCTTATACATTCCTGCAGACTTTTGGCTGAACTTGACAACAAGCAACTTCATTGCAAAACAATATCTTGTTCATAATTTACAAGCGTTACCACACCAAAGGCTTCCCTGGTGGCTCAAAAGGTAAAGACTCTGTCTGCAATACAGGAGACCTGGGTTCAATCCCTGGCTTGGGAAGATCCCCTGGAGAAGGAATTGGAAACCCACTCCAGTACTCTTGCTTAGAGAATTCCACGGACAGAGAAGCCTGGCAGGCTACAGTTCATGTGATCACAAAGAGTCGGACATGACCACACCAAACTTTGCTCCTTGTAAAGAGGGATGGTGCCAGGTGAGTTCTCACTGAGATAGGGCATCTGCTAATAAGGATAGGTTCTTCTAGCATTTCAGCGTGGATCACTGGGTCATGAACCACCCTACAGCTTTAAAAAGTAACTTTTAAAAATCATAGACTTCTCTAGACTAATGGTATAACTCTGCCATGGCTTTGATTGGCAACAGGGAATCAGAGTCTACACTTAAACACCACCTGTTTTTAAAAATGAAGCTTTCCTGGGAACACTGGATTTATTTCCATGAACACATTTCACTGAGTCTAACAGAGCAGGTTCCCAGCTTGGGTCCCCATTGTGGACAGTGATTTGCTGAAGATTAAAGAAGGCAGCCCCTCTGCTCTGCTGGCATTCTTTTCTGCCTAAAGGATCCCTAAAATCTACAGCTAAGAGATGGGCTTCCCCAGTGGCCCAGTAGATAAAGAATTTGCGTCCCCATGAAGGAGACACAGGAGATACAGTTTCGATCCCTGGCTCAGAAAGATCCTTTGGAGGAGGAAATGGCATCCCACTCCAGTATGCTTGCCTGGGAAATTCCATGGACAGAGGAGCCTGGAGGGCTACAGTCCACGGGGTCGCAAAGAGTCCGACATGACTGAGTACTACACAAGAGAGGTCTAAAAACACAATGTGGAATTTTTAACAACTTATTTACATAAACATATTAAGCGCTTGTTATAAATAAAAGACTGTGCTAAGAGCTCTGGGTCTACAAGATGGCACTAATACCCCAGTGAACACTGACTTTTTTGACATCTAACCATCGGGCTTCCCAGATGGCTCAGTAGGTAAAGAATCTGCCTACAGTACAGGTGCTGCAGGAGATGCTGTTTTGATCCCTGGATCAGGGAAGAGCCCCTGGAGGCGGGCATGGCAACCCACTCCAGTATTCTTGCCTGGAGAATCCCAAGGACTGAGGAGCCTGGCGGGCTACAGTCAGTGGGGTCACAAAGAGTTGGACACGGCTGAAGTGACTGGCACAACCATGGGTGAGGCATGACTCTGCCACTTTCTTGCTTTGATATCTTGGATAATCGATTGATTCGGTTCTCTCATCTGAAACACAAGGGCAGGCAAGATTTCTGCTTCCCAGTTTCGAGGGGCCATCGACATTGGCTAAAGTTTTCTGGGTATTTTTATGTACTATTTCAAAGTGTCACTATAAATTTCATTGCAAAAACGCAGCATTGTCAATATCTATTTGAATGTTGACAATATGTGAAAGACTCATGAAGGCTGCCTTTCAACATTTTCTTCATCTGTCTTCAGGTCTGCGTTTGGAAATGTTCTGGGTAGGATTTTCTCAGTTGAAGAGCACTTGGTTTACCAGGGGTAATGGCATGTGGACCTTAAAGCTGCTTTGCGTTTGATTGTATTCAAACTCTGAATAGGAAAGGTCACGCTGCCGCTTGGGCCTTGACTCCTGGCGGGAGGTCTCTTGCACACGCCGAGGAAGGAGCCCGCTGGAAGTGGACATCCGCTCCCTGGTTCAAGGCCAGCTGTCCTGAGGAGCATGCGCGGTGGCACCCACCTAGCCACGCCCCTCCCTAGCCGCCTGCATAGCACATGGCGTTCTGAGACAAGCTGGGATTAATTTAGGATCAAAGTTGCCCCTCCATCTGCCTCTTTTCAGTGATCAGTATGGTTTATATAGCGCTTTGTTGGTTCATTGTTCAATCTGGTTCAAAAATCTTACCCCTGTTGGGGAGAATTTGGGTTCTAATGGGACGCTGGTGTAACTTTGGCGTTAGGTCGGGTTTGTCCTCTTAGCTGGTAAGGTCTAGGGGGATTTCAAATCTCTCTGTGCCCTTTATAAGGAAGATACATTCCGGGAGATAGTACACAGCTTTGCTGGTAGCATCTGCGCTACAGACTTTAATTGACGTCCCTTCAGCCTGCCAAAGTAATGTATGTTACTTTACTTACTATAGTTAAATTATTTTCCAAAATTGGGTGATTCAGCTACTTTAAGATTTGAAATCCTTCTGCATGATGGATCTTCCCTTTTCTCTCTGAACTAACACTCTTTGAAATAGGTCTGATGTCTTTGTTGTTTCTCTTATTGTTAAGTGGCATTTTAACTGCTAATATATTTTCTTGAGGCAAGCAATTGCCAAGCAACTGAAAGCATAAAGGGAAATTTGTACTATGCAAATGAGGGACTTAATGCATTAATTAGATGGATTGGAACATTGTATTTCCATGTGTTTCATGCCTTAATTCTCTAACCGGGAGTTGGAACCGCTGGGAGGGAGGGCTCTGATGGAGTTCCAAGTGGAGTCTGGAAACCAGAATGTCAAGAGTTTTTGAAAAGCTGTGTGGTCATGGTAGGAGCCAAATGAAGAAGAAGAGAGTGATGGCTTCTCTGGAAACTGCGCTGTTAGGTTATAATGAGACAGTATCACAGAGTTCTAAGTGCTATTTGGTAGACGTGATCTCTAATAAATGAAAACTATTTATTTTCACTTCCACGGCGGTAGGACGAACCAACAAACCCCTTTCCTCCTTCCTCCAAGGGAAGCCCAGAATCAAGAAAAATTAATCAGAGCTGGCATCCCGAAGCTGGCACAATTCCTTCTGGATAGCAAAGACAGCAACCAGTGACAGCTCCCCAAGTGTCTCTTGTAGTACCGCCAAGCCTCGGTCAGGACAAGGAGCCAGGGCTTCTTAGTCTAATACGGTGGAGGGGTGTTGGCTGGGGGAGGGTTTTTCCTAAATGGCAAGGATGAACTCATGGTGGTAGGAGGCATATCTTCCTCAATACTTTTTTTTTTATTCATTCATTCACTCTTTACTTAAAACGTTTATTGGGCACCTACTGTATTTTGTGCTGAGACACTGGTGGCTCAGATAGTAAAGAGTCCACCCACAATGTGGGAGACCCCCCTCCCCACTCCCTAGGTTTGATCCCTGGGTTGGGAAGATCCCCTGGAGAAGGGAATGGCAACCCACTCCAGTACTCTTGCCTGGAGAATTCCAAAGACAGAGGAGCCTGGTGGGCTGTAGTCCTTGGGGTTGCAAAGTGTTGAATGTGACCTGGCAACTGAACAACAACATGTTAAATGCTAGGGGATCGATTGGAGAGCTAAACAGACACAGCCCTTTCTCTGTGGGTTTTAAAAGTCTAACGCTGAATCACATTCCCACCGAAAGTGTTGTCACAAATGTTACTCTCAAGGAGAGGATGGAGTTCTATGAGGATATTTCCAAGGAATCTCGCAAGGGTGTGGGACCTCAAGGAAGTATTCTCTGAGCAGGTGACCAGAACAGGAGCTAAGAACTGAGTTCAGGTCCAGAAGTAACCAGGTGAAGTGTTTGGAGTAGATGCTGCTGGTAAGTTCATGGCAGGGAAATTGGCAAAGCCATTTTGAGAAACAGACAGAAGACCAATGATGCTGGTGTTTAGACAGCAAGGGGCAGGGCAGCGAGGCTGGAGAAAGGACGGCGAGGCTGCAGCCTTTATTCCACGCCAAGGGCTTGGGTCTGTGCCCAGAGAGCAAGGGAACACATGCTTTGTGTAGGAGAGTCGTGTAAGTTTGGGACTTAGCTTTTATCGCTAAGGAAGAGTCATTCTGCTTTTGAAGTTTCCTGCAACATGGGAAACCTGGGTTCGATCCCTGGGTTGGGAAGATCCCCTGGAGAAAAGAAAGGCTACCCACTCCAGTATTCTGGCTGGAGAATGCCATGGACTGTATAGTCCTTGGGGTCTCAAAGAGTCAGACACAACTGAGCAACTTTCACTTATTACTTTTTTTTTTTTTTTTAAGTAGGAAATGGCAACTCACTCCACTATTCTTGCCTGGAAAATCCCATGGACAGAGGAGCCTGGCTGGCTACAGTTCATGGGGTTGTAAGAGTCGGACTCGACTGAGAGCCTGAACCACCATGCTTACAGATGTTTCATCTGTAGAGAGCTTCGTCTTGGTTAAGCTGGTTAGTTGGAACTGGGTATCTCTCCCATGAGCATCTGTGGAAACAGCGGGGTACCTGGTTTCCAGGCTGTAAACCTGGGGGTCACCTCCCCATCACCCTCTCCTTCACTTAGTGAGGGACTAAGTTGAACAATGTCACCTGCCAAACGATCACAGACCTTCCTTCCCTTCTCATCGCCACACTTGCTTCCTGTTTGGTTTGTGGAACCCTCATTTCAACCACCCTATTCTTCCGCAAGCACACATTAACCGATGCAGTCATCTTGACACTGATAACGTGACCAGATCCGTTTGGTGCAGGTCTTTCGGCCTGGGGACAGGTTGGAGAATTGCATCGTCTCCTTCTTTTGCTCCTGAGCTCTCCCTGCCCTTGACTCTTGCGTGACCATCCATCCCCTCCCCTCCCACCCTGTGCCTCACCCTGACTCCGAGTCCACCCGTGCTTCATCCCAGGGAATCTTCCTCATTCCTTTTTTTCCATAGAACTCATCACTGCCCCAAAGACAATGGCGCCTCAAAATCTACAGGGTGAATTTCACACTCTCGCAGTTTTGAGAATCTCTCTCCTCGGTTCTCCTCATCACTCATTGTTAAGCTACGTTTTACCTGCTAATATGTTTTCTTAAGGCAAACAGTTGCCAAGCCACTGGGAGCATAAAGATCAATAGCCATAAACATGGGCAGAGAGATGGTTTTAGTTGAGGACAATCGCCTTCAGTATGATTTCAAGTATTAAACATCTTTTGCATGGTCTTAATTATTTTAGGTGGTCAGAGTATGATTCTAGTGAAGCTATGAAATACAGTTTCAAGTGTCTGGGCTACAAGGCAGACAGAAAATGAATATTGAAATTATAGTTATACATGGCATGAAATCTCACTTAATGCATACCCTCGGTAATCATCGTGATGACCTAGTTACCCACTGACATTTCAGTTAGGACAAGGATCCCCTGTCCTTAGGAGCCGCCCTCCCACACTTTACATGCTATTCCTTCTGCCTAGTGACTGTTGGTCAAGGACACAGCTCATTCATACTAAAATTAAATAATTCACTTGCCTCAGAGTTAGGGGGAAAACAAATCTTATCTTCTTCTTGGACATAAATAACTTTAGGAAATTGAAAAGCAGAATTAAAAACTAAGACCGCGTGAACTTGATACTGGGGATCTATTTCTCTTCTTTTTTTGGTGCGAGACATCGACTTCTACATGACTTTGGTGAATTTATTGTTTTGCGAGTTCCACACTGAACGCCGTGCTTTTCGGCTCCAACGCTGCTCTTACTGCTTGGAAACAATGCCACAGCCAATCCGTTCAGTGAGAGGATGAGCGACTAGATAAACTATTGTTTTAGGTTAAAAAGGAACAGAGCATTTTTGACCTTGTCACTGGGTTATGTCATTGCCGTGTAGACAGCATTTGAAGGTCCGGTTTGTGGGTTTGCGGCGCTGAGTAAGGAAGGCAGAGTGGGAACAGATGTTTGCATCATCTTTGTCACGTTTTGTTCTACCTGAAATAATATGCCTTTCAAAATAGTGAAGCATCTAGCTCATTTTATTCCCTGTTAGCAAACCTGGCTGTAATGGATTTGCTGGCTTACCCATCACAAAGGGAAATCATTTGTAACATTTTGTTAATTGAACTTGTGTGGGTCCCTCCTCCTCCCAGGTAATATTTCTCTCTGCAAAATGTTAAACCTTTAAGATCTGACTTAATCACTCGTTAAGGATATTCTTAAGAATTATTTGAGAAGAGTAGCTGGGAAGTCTGCAAACTGTTTTCATCAGAATTGATGTACAAACCTGATTAGATCATGGGAATGTGAATTTATTCCAGAATAGAAGCAATCTTTTTATTTTTTATCTCAGAAATAAAGAGGTTAGCCCATCACGTTTAATGTATCAGAGGCAGAGTAGTTAGAAATTTGAGGGGTTCCCTGGTGGTGGTGCAGTGGTAAAGAATCCACCTGCAATGCAGGAGACGTGGGTTTGATGCCTGGGTTGGGAAGATCCCCTGGAGAAGGAAATGACAACCCACTCCAGTATTCTTGCCTGGGCAATCCAATGGACAGAGGAGCCTGGAGGGCTATAGTCCATGGGGTCGCAAAGAGTCAGACACGACTAAACAACGAACAAAAAAAGTTAAAAAATTCAGCTCCACAGACTCCACCCAGCTCTGAGCATGAAGACCGTGGGGTTCAGGCCCAGGAATCTGCATTTTATTTAAGGGTCCCAGGGACCGGGTCCCAGGGTCCAGTTCCCTGCATTACAGTTTGGGAACCCCTAGCTTTACAGAAATTCACAAACTCAGAGCTGGGTATCTAGACAGTCCCAGTAAAGGGTG
Source organism: Capra hircus (assembly GCF_001704415.2). Taxonomy (NCBI): domain Eukaryota; kingdom Metazoa; phylum Chordata; class Mammalia; order Artiodactyla; family Bovidae; genus Capra; species Capra hircus. The sequence continues at coordinate 4,403,498 of NC_030819.1, forward strand.
TTTCTGGTTGAAATGGAACTCCAGTATCTGCTGAATCAATAATTTTCACTTGGCTTAGTTTTTTTTTTTTTTTTTTTTCCATTTTTTATTGCTACCATTGCAGATTTTTTTTTACTAGATATATTTCATTAAAAAAAATTAATTGGAGAATAATTGCTTTACAATGTTGTGATGGTTTCTGCTGTATAACACCGTGAATCTGCCATTGTGGTTGTTGCTTAGTTGCTAAGTCGTGTCTGACTCTTTGTGACCCCATGGACTGTAGCCTTCCAGGGTCCTCTGTCCATGGGATTTTCCAGGCAAGAACCCTGAAGTGGGTAGGCATTTCCTTCTCCAGGGGGCCTTCCCCAATGAGCCATAAGTGTACATGAGCCTCCTTCCTACTGCCCCCCACCCCACCCCTCTAGGTCATCACAGCGTGCTAGGCTGAGCTCCCCGTGATACACAGCCTTGTTCATTTCTGTTGTTCAGTCCCCTAGTTTGCATCCCCGTGGACAGCAGCACTCCGTCCTTCCCTGTCCTTCACCACCTTTCAAAGTTTGCATAAATTCAAGTCAATCGAGTCAGCGATGCCATTCATCCATCCTCTGTCGCCCCCTTCTCCTCCTGCCCTCCGTCTTTCCCAGCATTAGGGCCTTTCTAGCAGCTTCAACAAGCATCTTCAACCAGGTGCCCCCGGCAGCCTGGCAGATCCGATCCCTGGGAGGCAGGACGCTGCCCGCTCCCTCTGGCTCCCTCTCACCTGCCCCTTTTCCTGCCTGCCCCACCCGGGGAGGGCCCCGATGCCACCCTGCCTGTGGCCGTTCCTGCGGTCAAGGTGAGAGGCAGGTGTGTCCCGGCCTCTCCTCCCTCAGTGTGCCCGAGTCTCTGAGCAAACACCTTATCGCCTCGGTCAGATTAGCTCTGTGGAATCAAAGTCCCATTGTCACCCTAAGCGGCTATGTGGGCATGTGACCTCGCCCTGCTGGCCACCGGGACTGGAACCCAAGCTGCCGGGCCAACCTCGCAGGAGGAAGCTTTTCCAGCCTCTCTGTCCTTCCCCTGTTTTAACTTCTACCTTCATCGAAAAGCCTCCTTGCTGCTCACAGATTAAAAAACAAACAAATCTTTTTTTTCTGCCTATGATGGGAGCTGTGTGTGTGTTTTGTTACAAGTCCATCTTCATCAGTGCCGTGAAAAAGGAAGCAACAGTCAATTTTCAAACCTTGAAATGAACAGTAAGTTTTTCAATCATGAAAGCCAAACAGGTGTCTGGTGGCTTCTGACATCATATATTGAAAACCGGCCTGGCTCATCTGGGTGTAATATCCCCCAGCATTGTCAATCAGAAGAGTCAGTGTCTGTGCTGCAAATACAGAGAACTTGAACTTGACTGTGCAAAACTGCGCCTAAGAGGAAGTTGTCAAAGGTCCTTCGTATAAAATCTGGGACGTACTGTCAAATATTTACCCACTGGCCCTCCCCCAACGAAACAGCAAGCCCTGACTTCTGTAGCTTTTGTCAGTTTCTGTTGTCTAAATATCCCCACCGTGGTCGATTGAGACTGTCAACGTGACTTCAGTTGGCTTGTAAAATTTCTGAATATTTAAAATCACTGCCCTTGCTGACTGGTAGGAACCCATCAGTGGGTTCAGGGAAAAGGAAACACAGACACGATGGAACTAAATGTCCATTTGCTACGGGCTCTGGGACAATAGGCTTCTTTTCAAAGGCGATGCGGGGTCAAAGGTGGGGACTTCCCCTAGAACCCTGTGCAGAGCTGTGGTCTGAGTGGGGACGTGCTGCCTCCTGCAGGATTTCGCTTCTCGGGAACTTTTTGGGGGTGGGGGGTGGGGCGGAAGGGCTAGGATTTTTATTGTCCCCATGAACTGGGGGGGTCTTGATGCAGACAGATAGAAGTCAAGGGTATTAGGCATTGTGAAAAGGTCAAGTGCATACTACACACCAACAAATTACTCAGAGTTTTGCACAAATTTCTGTCTTATCAGATAATCTGATAAATCTTATTTGTTTAAAAAAATCTGCTTAAAATTATCTGAGCCTAAAACTCTGTTTTTATGTCTTCTATTTTTGATGTGTCTCTAATGGTTTTCTACAAATGCAGCTCCTGTGTAAAACGAGGTATATTTGCATTTCTTGGTTCAGAATCTTACCAAGAGCCATTTACCATACAAATCACATGTGGTAACACACTCCTGGGGGCTGAGTCTGACATAACACAACTGTATCCGTGAGGATGTGTAACTGTTGGAGCCAGCACACTTCTATGTAGAATGGAAACATGCTAGACACTCTTAAGAGTAATTATTAATGTATATTATGGGATTTCCTGGGTGTCACAGTGGTAGAGACGGCAACTTTGACCCTGGGTCGGCAAGATCCCCTGGAGAACGAAATGGCTACCTACCTGCTCCAGTATTCTTGCCTGGAAAGTTCCATGGACAGAGGAGCCTGGCAGGCTACAGTCCATGGGGTCTCAAAGAGTCAGACTATTAGTAAGAATACTACTGGCCTCTTTCAAAAATTGCCTGAATGTGTGCTGGAGCTACTCATCCTGAAACCACCTCAAAGGTCAGCTGGATCAAGGGCAGCCAGAAGATCCAATGAAAAATTATGCTGTATTCCAAGCTTGAGTGCCGAAACTTGGTTATTACCCAAGCGCCTCAATTTTTTGAATATGATGTGACGCAAACTTTGCACACATGTTTTGTATTGCTAGAAGGGAGTATTTTGTATCCCTAGAAGGGAGCTTCCCAGGTAGCACAGAGGTAAAGAATCCACCTGCAAATGCAGGAGACACAAGAGACACGGGTTCAATCCCTGGGTTGGGAAGATCCCCTGGAGAAGGACACGGCAATCCACTCCAGTATTCTTGCCTGGAGAATTCCATGGACAGAGGAGCCTGGTTGCAGACCATAGGGTTGTAAAACAGTTGGACATGACTGAATAAGCATGGAAGGAATTCATGGTCACTATTTATCATAGGGAAGTAAGATTAAAGATAAGATTAAAATGGATATATGAAGCAGGGCAAAGACTAATAGAGTTTTGCCAAGAAAACGCACTGGTCATAGCAAACACCCTCTTCCCAACAACACAAGAGAAGACTCTACATATGGACATCACCAGATGGTCAACACCGAAATCTGATTATATTCTCTGCAGCCAAAGATGGAGAAGCTGTATACAGTCAACAAAAACAAAACCAGGAGCTGACTGTGGCTCAGATCATGAACTCCTTATTACCAAATTCAGACTCAAATTGAAGAAAGTAGGGAAAACCACTAGACCATTCAGGTATGACCTCAATCAAATCCCTTATGATTATACAGTGGAAGTGAGAAATAGATTTAAGGGCCTAGATCTGATAGATAGAGTGCCTGATGAACTATGGAATGAGGTTCGTGACATTGTACAGGACACAGGGATCAAGACCATCCCTATGGAAAACAAATGCAAAAAAGCAAAATGGCTGTCTGGGGAGGCCTTACAAATAGCTGTGAAAAAGAGAGAGGCAAAAAGCAAAGGAGAAAAGGAAAGATATAAGCATCTGAATGCAGAGTTCCAAAGAATAGCAAGAAGAGATAAGAAAGCCTCCTTCAGTGATCAATGCAAAGAAATAGAGGAAAACAGCAGAATGGGAAAGACTAGAGCTCTCTTCAAGAAAATTAGAGATACCAAGGGAACATTTCATGCAAAGATGGGTTCGATAAAGGACAGAAATGGTCTGGACCTAACAGAAGCAGAAGATATTAAGAAGAGGTGGCAAGAATACATGGAAGAACTGTACAAAAAAGATCTTCACGACCCCAGATAATCATGATGATGTGATCACTCATCTAGAGCCAGACATCCTAGAATGTGAAGTCAAGTGGGCTTTAGAAAGCATCACTATGAACAAAGCTAGTGGAGGTGATGGAATTCCAGTGGAGCTATTTCAAATCCTGAAAGATGATGCTGTGAAAGTGCTGCACTCAATATGCCAGCAAATTTGGAAAACTCAGCAGTGGCCACAGGACTGGAAAAGGTCAGTTTTCATTCCAATCCCAACGAAAGGCAACGCCAAAGAATGCTCAAACTACCGCACAATTGCACTCATCTCACATGCTAGTAAAGTAATGCTCAAAATTCTCCAAGCCAGGCTTCAGCAATACTCGAACCGTGAACTTCCTGGTGTTCAAGCCGGTTTTAGAAAAGGCAGAGGAACCAGAGATCAAATTGCCAACATCTGCTGGATCATGGAAAAAGCAAGAGAGCTCCAGAAAAACATCTATTTCTGCTTTATTGACTATGCCAAAGTCTTTGACTGTGTGGATCACAATCAACTGTGGAAAATTCTGAAAGAGATGGGAATACCAGACCACCTAACCTGCCTCTTGAGAAATCTGTATGCAGGTCAGGAAGCAACAGTTAGAACTGGACATGGAACAACAGACTGGTTCCAAACAGGAAAAGGTGTACGTCAAGGCTGTATATTGTCACCCTGCTTATTTAACTTCTATGCAGAGTACATCATGAGAAATGCTGGACTGGAAGAAACACAAGCTGGAATCAAGATTGCCGGGAGAAATCTCAATAACCTCAGATACGCAGATGACACCACCCTTATGGCAGAAAGTGAAGAGAAGCTAAAAAGCCTCTTGATGAAAGTGAAAGAGGAGAGTGAAAAAGTTGGCTTAAAGCTCAACATTGAGAAAACGAAGATCATGGCATCCGGTCCCATCACTTCATGGGAAATAGATGGGGAAACAGTGGAAACAAGTGTCAGACTTTATTTTTTTGGGCTCCAAAATCACTGCAGATGGTGACTGCAGTCATGAAATTAAAAGACACTTACTCCTTGGAAGAAAAGTTATGACCAACCTAGATAGTATATTCAAAAGCAGAGACATTACTTTGCCGACTAAGTTCTGTCTAGTCAAGGCTATGGTTTTTCCAGTGGGTCGTGTATGGATGTGAGAGTTGGACTGTGAAGAAGGCTGAGCATTGAAGAATTGATGCTTTTGAGCTGCGGTGTTGGAGAAGACTCTTGAGAGTCCCTTGGACTGCAAGGAAATCCAACCAGTCCATTCTGAAGGAGATCAACCCTGGGATTTCTTTGGAGGGAATGATGCTAGAGCTGAAACTCCAATACTTTGGCCACCTCATGCGAAGAGTTGACTCATTGGAAAAGACTCTGATGCTGAGAGGGATTGGGGGCAGTAGGAGAAAGGGACAACCGAGGATGGGATGGCTGGATGGCATCACGGACTCGATGGACATGAGTCTGAGTGAACTCCGGGAGATGGTGATGAACAGGGAGGCCTGGTGTGCTGTGATTCATGGGGTCGCAAAGAGACAGGCACAACTGAGCAACTGAACTGAACTGATGCACAATTATATGAACATTATGAAAATTACCATAACATTAGGAAAAGTATAAAAGAAAGCAATTTGGTATTATAAAACTTGTGCAAGTCTGTATATGTGTGTGTGTGTTTATAAATGATTCCATGAGCTCTTTTGTGACTAAAGTCCAAGGGTATTTTGTTTGGGTCCTTAGCAGTTGGTGGAGAAGGCAATGGCACCCCACTCCAGTACTCTTGCCTGGAAAATCCCATGGACAGAGGAGCCTGATGGGCTGCAGTCCATGGGGTCGCTAAGAGTTGGACTCGACTGAGCAACTTCACTTTCACTTTTCACTTTCATGCACTGGAGAAGGAAATGGCAACCCACTCCAGTGTTCTTGCCTGGAGAATCCCAGGGACGGGGGAGCCTGGTGGGCTGCCGTCTATGGGGTTGCACAGAGCTGGACATGACTGTAGTGTCTTAGCAGCAGCAGCAGCAGTTGGTATCTGAATGAATGTCAGAATTGAGGAAAGCAGTGCTTCAATGTCACGGAGGTGTAAGTGGCAGGTTGTTGTTGTCGTTGTTCAGCAGCTCTTTGTGACCACATGGACTGCAGCACTCCAGGCTTCCCTGTCCTTCATGATCTCCCAGAGTGTGTTCAAACTCATGTCCACTGAGGCATGATGCCATCCAACCATCTCAGCCTCTGTTGCCCTCTTCTCCTCCTGCCTCAATCCTTCCCAGCATCAGGGTCTTTTGCAATGAGTTGGCTCTTCGCATCAGGTGCCAAATTATTGGAGCTTCAGCTTTAGCGTCGGTCCTTCCAATGAACATTCAGTTTTGATTTCCTTTAGGATGGACTCCTTGCAGTCCAGGGAACTTTCAAGAGTCTCCTCCAGCACCACAGTTTGAAGGCATCAGTTCTTCGGTGCTCAGCCTTCCTTATGGTTCAAGTCTCACATCTGTATGTGACTCCTGGAAAAAACCATAGCTTTGACTATATGGACCTTTGTGGGCAAAGTGATGTCTCTGCTTTTTAATACTCTAGTGAATAATGAATGCAGCTACTGTAGGGCAGGATTTCCTCAAATTTTAACATGCATAAAGTCTTGTTAAATACAGACCATGACCCAGTAGGTCTGAGATGAGACCAGAGGCTTTGCATTTTTACTGAGCTCCGAGATGATCTCCCGGTGTTGCCTTTGTCCACACTCTGATTAGCAAGGCTCAAGGTTTCCTTTGGAGCATCTGTTGTTCTGCACCTGCAGGTCAGGGCCAGCACTTCCAAGAGCAGAAAAATTATGTTAAACAATGGATTTCTTGGGCTTTCGGTTATTACGTAAGACTTCAGAGGATGTGAACATGCTCCAGCTTACCCACTGGGGTGTTACAAAATCTTTGTGTTGCTTCCTCTCTTTTTTCTTTGCTCTCAAGGTCATAAAGATGCATGTACTTGTCTCATACACATGAGCAAGCGTTTTTCTCTCTGAAAACTTGCTGGGTTCTAAGGAAAGTAAACGTTAAAAGTGTAGGTCGAATTGTGTTTCAAAGTGATGGTAAATCCTATTTCCAACACTGCTAGTATTTCCTTTGGTCTGTACACTGTGAACCTTAATACTGTCAAACTTCATACATTTTGCAGTCTAAGTGGTGTAGAATAGTGTCCAGTTGGCTTACATTTCAGTGATTACTAATATGTTGGAGAATCTTTTACACATATTTGGTGGTCATTTGTAGGGAAGGTTGTTCATGACCATTGCTATTGGATGTCTTTATGGTTGTTTTTTCCTTAGTGATATTTTGGATTCTTTTCTACATTAGAGACACTAATATATATTTTTGGTTATACATATTATAAATATCTCTCAATTTGTCTTCCATTGTCTTTCTGATGACTTCTAATTTACAGAAGTCAGTGTTATTTGAAATCTAACTTTAAAGGGAATGCTTCAAAATGTTCATCATTAGGAATTATATTTGCTGCAGGTTATTTGTGGGTACAATTATCTTGTTAAAGGTCTCTTATTTCTCATTTTGTAACAGTTTCGTGCCAAGAATGGATGCTATTGCATCAAACAGATTTTCTCCATCTATTGAGATACATGTGTGGTTTCTGTTTTGATCTCTTAATGTGAATCATATTAATTTTTTTCCTTATTTAAAACCTCCCTCTTTGCTTTCCCAGTATAAACTCAGTTTGGTTATCTTTTTTTTTTTCTTTTTAATTTCATGGCTCAATTTGGTTTACTAATACATTATTTAGGAATTTTTCTTCTGTATTCCTAAGACAGACCATTCCAAACTTTTACCATGCCCTGTCCTGTCTGCTTTGGGGTCAAAACAACAGATACAAGCATCAGGTTATAGTGACTCCTATTTTCTGGAAGAATTTATATAAAAGTAGGATAATACGGGAAAATCCTATAAAACCATTTAGGCCAAATGTTTTTTTCTTGAGCAAAGATTTTAAATTACTTAAGAAAGTTTTTCAAATAAGTGAGAATGCTTCAGGCTTTCTATTTCTCCTTGAATCCATTTTGAAAAAATGTATATTTCTAATAACTTGTCCATTTAGTCCATTTTCCAATTTGTTGGTATAGATTTGTCCATAATAGTCTTATTATCCTTTTGGTCTCTTTACCTGCGGTTGTCTCTCTCTTTTCATTAATGGCATGGGCTATTTCTGCCTTAAGTTAATAGTTACCATTCTCACCAGAAGGTTATCCATTTTACTAGTTTTCTTGAAGGGCCAAGATTTTTTTGCTTTTCTTGATTCTCTGTATTGCATATATGCTTTATTAAGAGATCTATCCCATCATGTCTTTTCTGTCATAAAAATTTAAAGATCTACCCATTGAAATACTACTTTGGACCCTACCAGTGTTAATAATTATATTCATTATTATTTTTTACTTCTGTTTTTATAAATTGTGTCATATTTTTCAAGTGTACGGGGATTTTAAATTTACTTTTCTTAGTGTTATCTTACTTTTCTTTGTGATGTAAGTCCTTTACTGAGACTTATGAACTTGTTTGACAATTGACAAAATTCCTTGTGTGCATGAGAAAAACATGCATATTTTCTCTGCAAGGTTCTAGGTAAATTCCTTCCAATAAGTTTTTTATTTACTTCACAAGTTTTTTGTCTTTACTAATACTTCTATCTTCTTGACCCATCAATAACTGAGATATTCCACTACTGTCAACTTGTCAGTGTCTTCCTATGGTTCTTTTAATTTTTCCCATTTTTTTTTTTTTAAACCTGGCTATAGGTGTGATGTCTTTACCAGGCTTCTAAGGTGTGGGGGTATAACTTGCCAGCCTCTTATCCACTAGAGTGGCAGCTGATGAATGAACAAATGAGTAAATATTCTGAGGAGGCCAAATGGATTTATTAATCTGATTTTTTTTTCTTTGTACAAAATGGAATGCCACACTCACAACAGCTCATCTGAAAGACTTACAGGAATGGATTATGTCTGACAAAGCTTCCCATCAACTATCGCTTCACCATAGGCCAGAGATCTTGTAACATTAGGAAAGGACCTTCTATCAAAGCATGTTGACCATCATCCTGGGTTAGGTTTCCGATGAAAGTCCTGGGGGTTCTAGAGCTTGGAGTCATGCCTGTTAGTTAAGTGAAAGGCATTTCACACGTCTGCTCTTATCAGTTTATTCGTGCTGATAGGTGCTTTTAAAGGGAATTCACAGCTCCTGAAAGGCTCAGAATGAAAAGATCCGGGGACAAAGTCCTCTGTTGATCTGTAGAATGTGCCTTAGGAAGGATATTAGCTGCCCCACAAATTTCTCCTCTTGTTTAAGCACAGAAATGGATGAAGACTAACCACCATTATTGCTTTTTTTTTTTTTTTTTTGTATAGCCCCTTTAGATTAAATCAGTATTTGGGCCCATACACAGCTTCAAGCCACAATTACCACTGAGGCTCATTTTATAGGCGAGGCCGATTCTTAGAATCATTTGATGTATGTATAAATGTTTCAGACATACACTTAACTCTGATCCAAGTTAAGATTATGGTAATTCCGAACATGGCTCAGTTTGAAAGTTTCAAATCAGTTACATGACTGGTTAAGAAATGAAAAAGTGACCCTAGGTTTATCATGCTTTCTTGGGCATATAGGTATGAACAATCTTACAAAATCCTTAAATATAAGATGCCATGTCTCAGAATTCTTCTCATTTCATTCTCACAGGTCAGCAGTCACTGCTTTATTGATTTGCTGTTAGATGTCTTCTTTTGATACCCATGCATCCCCAGACCTGTTCTTTATTCTTGCCTTGAAGGAAGGGATGTTTTAAATACTAACATGAAAGTTACTCAATATAGGTATTCAGTTCAGTTCCATTCAGTCACTCAGTCATGTCCGACTCTTTGTGACCCCATGAATTGCAGCACGCCAGGCCTCCCTGTCCATCACCAACTCCTGGAGTCTACCCAAACCCGTGTCCATCGAGTCAGTGATGCCATCCAGCCATCTCATCCTCTGTCGCCCCCTTCTCCTTTTGCCCTCAATCCCTCCCAGCAGCAGGGTCTTTTCCAATGAGTTAACTCTTCTCATGAGGTGGCCAAAGTATTGGAGTTTCAGCTTCAACATCAGTCCTTCCAATGAACACCCAGGACTGCTCTCCTTTAGAATGGGCTGGTTGGATCTCCTTGTAGTCCAAGGGACTCTCAAGAGTCTTCTCCAACACCACAGTGCAAAAACGTCAATATCTGGCGCTCAGCTTTCTTCACAGTCCAACTCTCACATCCGTATATGACCACTGGAAAAACCATAGCCTTGACTAAATGGACCTTTGTTGGCAAAGTAATGTCTCTGCTTTTGAATATGCTATCTAGGTTGGTCATAACTTTCCTTCCAAAGAGTAAGTGTCTTTTAATTTCATGGCTGCAATCACCATCTGCAGTGATTTTGGAGCCCCCCAAAATAAAGTCTGACACTATTTCCACTGTTTCTCCATCTGTTTGCCATGAAGTGATGGAACCAGATGTCATGGTCTTAGTTTTCTGAATGTTGAGCTTTAAGCCAATTTTTTCACTCTCCTCTTTCACCTTTATCAAGAGGCTTTTTAGTTCCTCTTCACTTTCTGCCATAAGGGTGGTGTCATCTGCATATCTGAGGTTATTGATATTTCTCCCGGCAACCTTGATTCCAGCTTGTGTTTCTTCCAGCCCAGCATTTCTCATGATATACTCTGCATATAAGTTAAATAAGCAGGGTGACAATATTGGTATTAGCTTTATGCAAATTCTCTTTTTGAATGAGAAGCAACAAGTAGTAAAATGTAGCTGAGAACTATTGTTTTATCGATTGTTGCTCTCACCCTGGGGGAAAAAAAAACAACCCACCAGGGTCCCTAGAATTTTCTTTCTTCTGCTGAAATTTCAAACTATGATTGAAAAATAGAGAAGGGATTGCTGACGCTGTATTTGTAGAAAATGCTGGCATATGTGTCTGTTCTAATTCTGTTTCTTTAGGGAGATGCAGGCTTCCGTTAATTCTAAGTTTATTTTGATGGAACATGCACCAGTTTGGTTGCTACTTAATGAATTATGAGGGTTTCTTACTAGTAGATGGTAACTAATCATGATAAACAACAGGATTCTGGCTTTAACATCTGTTAAATCTCTGGCTTCCTAGGTGGTGCAGTGGTAAAGAATGTGCTGGCCAGTGCAGGAGCTGGGGGTTCAGTCCCTGGGGAGAGAAGATCCCCTGGAGGAGGAAATGGCACCCCACTCCAGTATTCTTGCCTGGGAAATCCCATGGACAGAAGAGCCTGGAGGGCTACCGTCCATGGGGTTGCAAAGAGTTGGACATGACCGAGCACCCACACGTGCACACACAAATCCTTAAGTGATCTGAAAAGCAGAATAGCCTTAGAAGACCACCACCTCACAGAGACAGGGAAACAAAGCATACTTTATTTTTGGTTGGATAGTAATCAGATATTTTTAAATGATTCGAATATTAAAATCAGAATATGTACCATATACATTATTTATTTTAAAGTTATATATATACACTATTCTAAAATACTGTGGAATTCTAAGAAAAAAATATTTAAAATCTTTAGGCTAATTTGGAGCGAATTCCATAAAACACTTATATAATGCTATCTTAATTATTTATAACCTTTTTCCTTGGAAATATTAAGTGATTTGGGGGCCATCTTTTCCAAGCAAAATTTTTAGAAGATTTGGAGATACTTCATACAAAATTCTAGCACAATTTTTAAACAAAAATAAGCATAGATTATGTCTTTCACTTAGCCTTAAATTGTTTTAATCTTTTTAAAGGTTATACTTTTATTTTATGGCCCAGGATATATACAAGCTTGGGTTGAACTAAATCTGCCTGAACTGACAAGGAATTTATATTACCTGCTTTAATTCATGAGCTTTTTCTTATGTGTTAATTTTTCTCCTAATTCCTACCTGTAGGAATATTCATCTTTTTTGATTTCATCCTCTGCTTATGTGAGTTGAGATTATTCCTGATTCTTTGGTTTTATCTTATTTCTGATGTGTTTGCTATTGCAGCTGGTCCTTGGAACATGAACTCGCAGGGCAGTAACTGTCTGACTTTTAAACTTCTGTTCCTTCCTCCCCTCTGTGTTGACACATCACGCTCTCTTCATGTGTGAGACCACCTTTTCATTCATACCCTCCCTACTCTTTTCCCTCCAAACTTTGATCCTGCAGCTTCCTTTCTTAATTGCTTTCAGAAGTGTCTCATCACGAACCATTTCTGATTATTTTTAAGTGCTTTTCCACACCTTGTATTAGAACTGGCCTATATCTCACTTCTCAGAAGACTGTGAGCAGATTAAGTTGTGAGAATGTCACCTTAATGCAAGGATTCATAAACATCAAACTTCACATTATTTTTCAACTTCCACCTTATTATTAATACAGCTATTTTTTAAATGTTCTGCTTTTCTGATACACATTTCCTTGACTATAATGTGGTCTTCCACTTACAAAGGTCTGACTTGATATAATTTGAAATGTATTCCCATCTATTTAAAACATGCACCAATTTCATGTCTCACTTTTGTTAATACCGAGATATTAATATCTCTACAAAGAGACCTGCACTGGTCATTCCTCACTCTTTTTCCTGGCTTCTTCATGGATGTGTAGGAGGTGGATTGACTTGGGCAACATAGAGGACTGTCCCTGCCCTCACAGGGGTCCTGATCAGGAGAGGCACACAAGAGATTGCTCTGCTCAGCTCACAGTAAGAGTTCAGGGATTAAGTTCATAATCAGAACCATGATGGTCATATAAAGTCAATCGTCTTTCCCCATGGTTCATACACTGTTGACTTTTAAATTAATGCTATTAAAATTCCATACACTTTAAACCAGAAACTCAGAGTCGATTACACAGAAGCCAAAGACATTATATCCCAAGGAAAGGGCAGGAGTTTTGATTCCTCCTTAAAACAAACAAGAAAACAGGGAAGCAGATAAGATCTGAGCCTTATCTGAGGTTGCATAATTGGGCAGAGCAGGATCTAATGTAGGGAGTCATATATTGATAAACTAATTTGTCCTGCCCACGTTTTCTCTCGGTACAACAACTTCCACACGCCCTCCTTATCCCCACCCCTAGATCCATGAGGTAACTAGACTCTTTCTGAGGACTTAGGCTTTGTTCTGATCTCAGAGTTTTTAGACCTCAAAGCCAACACTGTTTAAATACAACCACCCTTCCTATCTTAGCAACTGGTTTATTAAAGTGAGGAAGTTAGGGATAAATGCTTTTGATGGCCATTAGAGGAAGGTGTCCCCGCTCAGGCTGGAGAGAGATGAAAGGCAGAGGTCTCCTAGGTGGACTGAGGGAGTACAGGACCCCACATGGGGTAAGAGATCCATGTGTTCAGCAGCCCTGCCTCTGCCCAGCCTCGCAGGCTTTCCAAGGACCCCCAGAGCCTCCGCCATGGCTGAGAAGAGATAGAGCTGCCAGACCCAGAGGGCCAGGCAGAGGGAGACTCTTACGACTCAGTGATAATAACAGTGGTGTCAGAGCCCTTTCCGAGCCAGACTCTGGTCTTTGGTGGTGCGTGGACCTCTGGAATCTAAGGAAATCAGAGAGGAATTGCAGCAGTCACTAGAATTAAGCTCCTTGCCCGTGCATTCAGGACCTCCCCAGTGGCTCAGTGGTTAAGAATCCGCCTGCAATGCAGGAGACACAGGAGGTGTGGGTTCGATCCTCGGGTTGGGAAGATCCCCTGGAGGAAAGCATGGCAATCCACTCCAGTATTCTTGCCTGGAGAATCTCATGGAGAGAGGAGCCTAGTGGGCTACAGGCCACGAGGTCGCAGAGAGTTGGACGCGACTGAGCATGCACGAATGCCAGTGTGTTCAGATGCAGGGACAGGGGACAGGGACGCGAAGGATGGTGTTGGGTATAAGCTTATTTAAAAAGAAAAAAAAAAGATTTTTCTTATGGGAGATAATTGACTGATTCGTAAATCCTCCGTTTTCTCTGTGGCATAGCTTCTGCAGAAAGCATCACACCTGCTCTATTAATAGTCACGTTTCCTGATTCACCACAATTTCTTTAGAGCTGGACACACAGGTTAGGATCTATTGGCATATTCATAAAAATACTCGGCCTTGAGATTTCTTATGAATGAAAGTTTCAGGCTACGCCATATGTACTTTTGTTTGGTACCAACATGAAGTCTAGCACATTCCAAGAGGGAAAAGCTTTGTTAGGTTGACATTCTTGAGAATGCACTAGATTTGTAGGCTACAATAGCATCTGATTCTTCGAGGTGGAGAACACTTTTCTGAGCAGTAACTTGTAATATACAGAAGACTTCTGTAATCAGAAGGTTCGGAGGACAGCAGGAGGATTAGTAGACGATGACCCGTCTCATGGATCAGGGACGCTGCATGGAGGATGTCTGCCCTTAAGCACAGCTATGTGGCCTCCAGAGAGCAGCTGCTATGCTCTGCAGTCCTGTGGCTGCAGTCCATCCTTGCCAGGGGTTCCTCTCTTGTCAGTTGTGATTCAGAGAACATGCTCCTTCCCCAGACTCTCTCCCCTCTTTGTGGTCTTTTCCATTAGTCTTGGATTGCCCGTCCACTTTTTTTACCTTAGTGTCAAGGCATTCCGTGATCTCTTTCTTGATCAAAGTTCAGCTCCTTCTGATAGAGTCTTCATTAACTTTATTTTACAGTAATTTGCTCTTCCCCAGTATGCTCAGGCATCTCAGTACTTTTCAAGAGGCTGCCTCTCCTCCAGGTACACTGTCAACTGTCCCTCCTGCGATGGGAGAGGAAACAAGATGAGAGTCCTGAATTCGGTATCATGAAGAGTACTTTCTTAGAAAGACAGGGACTCTGCAGTATTTTCTGTGTATCCTTGCAAACCGGCCCATCTTATATTTAACCCTTCTAGTCTCAATGGCACCCCACTCCAGTACTCTCGCCTGGAAACTCCCATGGACAGAGGAGCCTGGTAGGCCACAGTCCATGGGGTCGCAAAGAGTCGGACACGACTGAGCGACTTCACTTTCACTTTTCACTTTCATGTATTGGAGAAGGAAATGGCAACCCACTCCAGTGTTCTTGCCTGGAGAATTCCAGGGACGGCGGAGCCTGGTGGGCTGCCGTCTATGGGGTCGCACAGAGTCGGACACGACTGAAGCGACTTAGCAGCAGCGCAGCAGTCTTAATTTCATCTTTCCCGCATAATGCTTGGCCCTCTCTTCAAGCTTCCTTTGAACCTAAAAAGATATCCTATCAAGAAATCAAGTGGTTATAAAACAAATCAATGAATCAAGTTGTATATGGGATTACCAGAAGAACATAGATTTCTTGGTATTTGTCAGTAATGTCTTACAATAATTTAAGTATACTCAATCAGGGTTTCTATATTCTGTAATTGTAAGAATTGTTGCTATTTTTTAAAACAAACAATACTCAGTTCTCTCTCTCTGGCTTCTAACAGTTCACATCTGATTCCTGGACCAGGTAGAATGTGGCAAATCCCCTCTGCAGATGTAATCATTTGCAACTACTTTTTCAGGGACAAGTAAATAGGGACTTTATTCTATAAGATCCATAATGGTTTTCCTCCCCAGGCACCATCTAATACAGGCCAGGACTCAGAAATGGCCGCCCCTCCCCCGCTCCCCACCCAGAGAGAGAAACAGCACACGCTACAACCAGTAATAATGTCCTCAGTTAGTCGCACGCAGGGACGGGACGAAGAGCAGCGGAGGAAGGGCGATGTACGAGGAAGGCTTTAGGCTTATTTATCTAAATGGCTTCACCACGAGGTAGAGCGGAGAGCAAACAGAGTTATGCTCTCGGAACCTGCTGGCTTGATGGGTCCCGTGCACCTGCCGGGCTCCCTTCCGCTTTCTCGGAGTGGAGCTGGGCCTAGATCCCCCGGGGCTCCTGCTTGTTTGCAGATTCCGGTCTCCATCGCAGAAAGCACGGCTCAGCTTACAAAACATGTCCGTTGCTCCTCACTTTCTAGAGAAAGTTGAAGAGTGCCGTGATTCTCACTCACCCCTCCCCACTCGTTCCATCTCTTCTGGCACAGCTTTTATTTGTAAGAGATGCTCGCACGCGGCTCGTGGGTTGTCTCTGGCTGCGTGTCACACGTGGAGCCTCGAATCAGCGGCACTTTCGAGGTGTCGAGTCACGCAGAGAAGGAGAGTGTTTGGGAAACGGCTCACTTGGAGTATGTAAAAAAAAAAAAAAAAACAAAACTTTAACTGTGGCCTCTGTGTTGCCTTGATTACAATGTAGAGTGGGATTTTAAATATGATTTTGTGTTCTTGAAACTGGCCGTGATCTGTCTACTCAGGGTCAGGCAAGCCCTGTCAAGGTCCACAGTCAGATGACAGTGAATCCAGGGGAGTCTGCTTCTGCAGGTTTTCTCAAGTTCAGGGACGTTACTTCTCCCCAAATCTGACAATCCACTTTTTGTTCCTCTTGGCTCTGTAAGCCAGGGCGAAGGATTTTCTTTTTGTTTATATCCAAGGAGGAAATTCTAAACTTTTCCTTTCTTCTTTCCTATATATAAACATATTTCTTGATTCTAATATTTGTATAAAGAAAGCAAAGGAAGCTGATTCGGAAATAGACATAATCCAAGTATTTAAAAGTGTTCAGAATGTTTCCCCTCCCCCATTTTCAACAGGCACATGTCACAGTTTTTACTAGGTGCCTAAATTAAGAACAAAATACTTGGAAAAATAGTAGCAGAACCATTTATGAGTGGCTTATGTGTGCCTAGCTTTGGGGCAATGCACTTGCTTTTTTATTCTCTGTTTGATTCAGGTAGAGGGACCAGCTTCATTTATTCTTTTTCTTGCTCTGTTCTTAATTTCTTTCCAGCCTTGAGGTTTTGCCTTCTTAATAGTCTTGGAGCGTGGTGATAAATAGAAGCTCTATTTAACTCTGTGGTTTTGTGTTAGGATGGCAGTTCCTGACGAATCTTGTCACCTCTGTCAGCATGGAATTTTTGTTTCCAATTATAACCATTCTCTAAATAATTTGAAAGAACAATAATTAGATCTGAGTTTATTTTTTACTTGCTGTGTGTGGTCTTATCCTGTAGTCTTCTAATTTAATCAAGTTAAGTTATTTCTAAGCTCCTAATTTGTACTTTTTCTGTGCTGAAATGCTGACATTTTATTGACCTGATTCTGTAACTTTTGCCATCACGGGCTTATCTACCTTAGACGTTGTTTCTTTTTGTCCTGTCATTTTCTCTGCACAGCTGGTCCTTTCTCCAGACCACCCATCTGGACTTAAGGTTTCGGATTTTCTGTCCCTTAACACAGTCTTGGAAACTGGAGCGGACATTTAATTGGTAGGGTCTAAGATATTAGGTCTGCCTCATTAATTGATCCATTCAAATATACTTAAATGAACCCTGGGCTGACCTCTCCTCCACTCCAAGCATCGTTGGATATTTGATTATTTTACACCTGTCAACAGGAGTCAGGAGGGAAGAGTTGCTGAGTCCATCAGCTGGGCAGGTCTCCAGGCCGCATGGCTTTGAAGCAACAGTGAAACCACATATGAGACTCAACACTGAATGTGGACTGAGTTACCTGCGATACCCCTTGGGTAGAAGCTCCTCAGTGTAGGCTTTTCTTAAGGTCTCTTCTTGACTCACCTGTTGGCGATGTATTGAGAGAAGCAGTAATGCATTCTTTTTTTTTCTTTAAATCTGTCAAATAAGGACTGTGATATCCATTTTGCTCAATGGGTGGCTATGAGAAATTACAAATAATATGTAAAATAGGGAATTTGCTCATCGCTTCTTGCACTTAGCATAATGTTTTCAAAGTTTATTCATGTTGAACCTTTTCACTGTGTGGTACTGGCTTCCCAGGTGGCTCAGTGGTAAAGAATCTGCCTGCCCATGTAGGAGATGCACGCGATCCAAGTTTAATCCCTCGGTTGGGAAGATCCCTTGGAGAAGGAATTTGCCACGTGACACAGAGAACTCAACCCAGTGTTCCGTGACAACCTAGAGGGATGGGATGGGGTGGGAGATGAGAGGGAGGTTCAAGAGGGAGGAGACATATGTGTACCTGTGGCTGAGTCATGTTGATGTATGGCAGAGGCCAACACAATGTTGTAAAGCAATTATCCTCCAATAAGAAAATAAAACAAATAAAAAAGAATATAAACATAGCTCTCAAATAGTCTGAATTTCAATAAAAATTCCTGAAAGCAATATTAACACTTTCACTGAGATTACAATTTTTTACATCATGCAATTCGCCATTTTAAAGTATACAATTCAGTGATTTTCAGTACTTTTACAAATATGTGTAATCTCACCACGATCTATTTTAGGTCGTTTTTATCACCCTCCAAAGTAGCCCCACACTGGTTTGCAGCCACCCTCCACCCTCATGCCCCAAGTCTTTAGCAGCTACTAATTTTTTTGTCCCTGTGGATTTCCATATTTTAGACACCTCATAATCGGAATCATACAATTTGTGATCTTTTGTGATTCGCTTCTTGCACTTAGCATAATGTTTTCAAAGTTTATTCATGTTGAACCTTTTCACTGTGTGGTACTGGCTTCCCAGGTGGCTCAGTGGTAAAGAATCTGCCTTCCCTTGTAGGAGATGCATGCAATACAAATTTAATCGCTCAGTTGGGAAGATCTCTTGGAGGAGGAAATGGCAGCCCACTCAGTGTTCTTGCCTGGAGAATCCCAGGGACAGGGAAGCCAGGTGGGCTGCTGTCTATGGGGTTGCACAGAGTCGGACACGACTGAAGCAACTTAGCAGCCAGTATTCTTGCTTAGATAATTCCATGGACAGAGGAGCCTGGCATGCAACAGCCCATGGGGTCACAAAGAGTTGAACACGACTAAACACACACACACACACGCATGTACCATTGTTACAGACATACCACAATTTGTGAACCCGTTCACCTACTGATGGACATTTAGACTCTTTCCAGTTTTTGGCTGTTAAAAGCAAAGCCACTGTGGGCAGTATTGCACATTTTTTAATAGGGTCAAATGCATATAATTCTCCTAAGTAAATACTTAGAAGTTAACTGGCTAAATTAAATGGCTGTGTGTTAGCCGCTCAATCATGTCTAACTCTTTGAGACCCCAGACTGTAGCCTGCCAGGCTCCTCTGTCCAGGGAATTCTCCAGGCAAGAATACTGGAATGAGTTGCCATGACTTTCAACAGCGGAATCTTCCTGACCCAGGGATCAAACCTGGGTCTCCTGTACTAGCAGGCAGATTCTTTACCATCTGAGCCACTGGTGTATTAAATGGTTAATACATATTTACTTACTCAAGAACTGTAATCTCACATATTCACAGATCTGTCCCCCACTTAAGGAGACAGAATTATACAGAGCACGAACACCAGGGAACTAGAATGTTAAGGACCGACCATCTTAGAATTCTTGTCTGACATAGGCAAGATGTATCATCCTTTTAAATGTTTTGATGGATTCCACTTGCTAAAATTTTGTTTAGAATCTAGGCACCTATGTTCATGAGGTGTTTAGGCCTATTGTTTTCTTGTGATAACTTTATCTTTTTCTTATAAAGGCAATTATAGTCTCAAAGAATTACCTGGGAAGTTCCTTTTTAATTCCTTCCTCTTGTCCATTCAGGAATGTTTTGGGTAAAACTACAGTTATTTCCTTCTTAAGCATGTGATCAAATTCACTGGTGAAGCCACCTGGATTTGGAGTTTTCTTTGTGGGGAGACATTTAATTACACATTTAATTTCTTTAATGGATATGGGATTCTCTAATTTATCTGTGTGAGTATGAGAGAGAATGAGCATAATGTGCTTTGGTAGTTTATCTTTTTCAAGGAATTTGTCCAGTTCATCTACTTTGTTGAATTTTTTGGTATAAATCTTAGGTAAGAAATACTTATAATGCTAGTAAATGTAGAATCTATACTGATAGCTCTTTTCTTCCATATCGATATTAGTAGTTGGTCTTTTCTCCTGATCAGTATGTCAAACACTGATTTTTCTCAAAGAAATAGCTTGCAGTTTCATTGATTTACTGTATCGGTTTTCTGTTTTCTATTTCAATAATCTCCACTTTGATCTTTATTTCCACTGCTTGCTTTGAGTACTGTCTCTATTTCACTCTCTTTAATATTTTAGTTGAAGATGGAAGCTTCAGCTCTTGATTTGAGATTGACCCCTTTCTTAAAATGATAATTTTTGTTATAAATTTTTCCCTGAGTAAATCTGTGTCATCTCAGACTCTGATATTTATTTTCCTCAATTCAATAGTATTTTCTAATTTTACTTTTGATATCTTGGAAGTATTTTCAAATATCTAGAGAGTCTTCAGATATCATTCTCCTATTGACTTTTACTTTGAGTACAATGGAATTAAATTATCTCTTTATGATTTAAATCTTTTTAAGTATAATGAGACATGTTTTATAGCCCAGAAAGTGATCTATATAGGTAAACACTTAGCGAACACTTAAAAAGAGTGTATATTCAACCAACACGGCCTACTGCACAGGCAGTAATAGTATGGCTCTGCTCAGTGTTACGTGGCAGCCTGGATGGGAGGGGAGTTTGGGAAAGAACGGGTACGTGCATATGTATGGCTGAGTCCCTTCATTGTTCACCTGAAATTATCATGACATTGTTAATCAGATATACCCCAATATAAAATTAAAAGTTTTAAAAAAAGAAAAGGAAGAATGTGTATTCTGATGCTGTTAGCTAGAGTGTTCTACAAATGTCAGTGAGCTCAAGTTGGCTGATAATATTAGGTAAATCTTCAATATCCATTACACATAGTTGTTCTATTCATTACTGAGAAGAACATTCAAATCTCAATTACAGTGAAAGATTTTGTTTATCTCATTGCAGTTCTAGGAGTTTTTGCTTCATATGTTTTGAAGCCCAGAGCAAAGTCTGCTGTTATAATTATAGCCTCCTCTTTACTATGTAGCCATCTTCTCTGGTATTGCCCAATCTGAAATCAACGTGTGAAATGTGTTGTAGACTGGTCAGAATATAGTACGAAAAAGGCGGTGAGACTTGAGGAGTTCTTGTTCTCCAAATATACTGTTCATATAACCAAACCTTCATTCCCTGTATCCACTACACTTGAAATACTTTTCTTCTTATTTTTTTTTTTTACATTTGTAGCCTCTATCTTTATGTATTTATTTTTTTGGTTCATAACACATCCGATTAGTGAGACTGATCACCCAACAGCAGATAACGAGAGGTGGATATTCAAGCTGGATATGTTTAGATGTTCATGCAAAACAGTGGGGAAAGGTTCCATTCGCTCACTGCTCCTTGCGACCTGAGTGGCCACTCTTCTAAAGCAGCACTTCATGCAGATTGTTTAGTTTAGT
Organism: Capra hircus; assembly: GCF_001704415.2. Classification (NCBI taxonomy): domain Eukaryota; kingdom Metazoa; phylum Chordata; class Mammalia; order Artiodactyla; family Bovidae; genus Capra; species Capra hircus. Next base: position 4,424,724 of record NC_030819.1, read on the forward strand.
TTTGTTTTTTAATGATTCTAGTTGCTGTGACAAATCTCTTCTGCATCACAGGCCATGTCCTGGAAGCTTCATCTCCTGGAAGGTCCATCTCCTGGAAGGTCCATCTCCTGGAAGCTTCATCTCCTGGAAGGTCCATCTCCTGGAAGGTCCATCTCCTGGAAGCTTCATCTCCTGGAAGGTTCTCTCTGCCTCTCCCTAAAAGCATGATGAAATACATCACCGTGCTTGGAAAAGAAGCAAAAGTTTGTATTAAGAACTGTTTAAGATTATTTCTTACCAATGTGTGTACAAGCTGAAAAGGAAATTTTCAGAAATAAGGACTGTTAAGACAGAAACCAGTGTAGGTATATATATATATATAACTATATATGTATATACATACATACATAGATTTTAAGAGTTCATTTCTTGGGGCAAATAATTTTTCTTTATTTCAACTGACTTTTCAATTTATAATTTTAACCCAGAGTATAGATTTAAATTTAATTGAAATAGTGTACACAATAATTACTTTTCTGCATAACATAACCTAGAGACATATCTTAGAGGCAAATTACTGGGAAACTGGCAAAACCTTCTTTTTTGGGACAATAAAGATTAGCTTTCTCCGAGTAGCTGATCTAGACTAATAATCAAGTTCAGTGATGACATAAAAATAAGAACATAAGGAATTACTTGGAGGTGGTTTTCGAATGTCTGTGGCTTGTAGGAATATTGCATGGTTTGTCACTGCCAGCGGGACGAAGGAACGAATTTAAGGTCACTTGAAACTGTATTTTAACTGAGATGGATAAATAGGTAGGAAAGTTGTTTTGTGTATACAGATGGGCATAATTGATCTGATTTCCTATCATCTGATCACTGTATGGGAAAGGGGCTTCCCAGATGGCGCTGGTGGTAAAGGACCCGCCTGCCAGTGCAGGGAATATAATGAGACGTGAGTTTGATCCCTGGGTCAGGAAGATCCCCTCGAGGAGAGCATGGCAACCCACTCCAGTATTCTTGCCTGGAGAATCCCATGGAGACAGGAGCCTGGCAGGCTACAGTCCTTGGGGTCACAAAGAGTTGGACACGACTGAAGCGATTTAGCATGCACGCATATGGGAAAGATATTTATCTTAGAGTCAATTCCATTTTTTAATGTCACTTATGGTGATACTCAGAGAAGGCAATGGCACCCCACTCTAGTATTCTTGCCTGGCAAATCACATGGATGGAGGAGCCTGGTAGGCTGTAGTCCATGGGGTCGCTAAGAGTTGGACATGACTGAGCGACTTCACTTTTACTTTTCACTTTCATGCATTGGAGAAGGAAATGACAACCCACTCCAGTTTTCTTGCCTGGAGAATCCCAGGGATGGGGGAGCCTGGTGGGCCCCCGTTTATGGGGTCACACAGAGTCGGACACGACTGAAACAACTTAGCAGCAGCAGCAACAGCATGGTGACACCATCAGGAATTCTATATCCCAATATCTCATCATTGTTATCTTAGCTTCAAAATGTATTTGTATTTTTAATTTGCTTTGGCATTCTAAAGTAGTACTGGGAAGATAATGTTACCAATATCAATAGCAACGTTAAAACCAATGATATACAATCTATTTGAGTGACCAGAGACCATAACCTAGAGACTAATGAGCCATTCCCTATATATCAAACAATGTATCTCACTGACATCTGAGCAGAGCTCAAAATGAATCAGCTCTGTTGGTCGCTAACCGATGTGCAACTAACACTAGGCACGGTGGTGAAGACAAGTCTTAGAGAGGCCATGATCTCCCAAAGCTGCTTTTTGGGCTCAAGAAACCAGCCAGTTATTAATACTTGACCATGCACAGCAGATGCAAATAACAAGGTTCCTCAGGGGCCCGACGGCAGTAACATATCCAGCGGGACTTTGCCAACTAAGGTCCATCTAGTCAAAGCTATGGTTTTTCCTGTGGTCATGTATGGATGTGAGAGTTGGACTGTGAAGAAAGCTGAGCGCCAAAGAATTGATGCGTTTGAACTGTGGTGTTGGAGAAGACTCTTGAGGGTCCCTTGGATTGCAAGGAGATCCAACCAGTCCATTCTGAAGATCAACCCTGGGATTTCTTTGGAAGGAATGATGCTAAAGCTGAAGCTCCAGTACTTTGGACACCTCATGTGAAGAGTTGACTCATTGGAAAAGACTCTGTCGCTGGGAGGGATTGGGGGCAGGAGGAGAAGGGGACAACCCAGGATGAGACGGCAGGATGGCATCACGGACTTGATGGGAGATGGTGATGGACAGGGAGGCCTGGCGTGCTGCGATTCATGGGGTCGCAAAGAGTCGGACACAACTGAGTGACTGAACTGAACTGAACAGAGCTCAGAGACTCAGATTACCCTGGAGTTGGATGGTGAGGGTTGGGAGGATACTGGAGCTCCAGGAGAGAGCAAAGAGCTGGGCTTCTAAGGGTGAACTGTTAAGGAGTTCAGTGCGTCTGACGTGGAGGTTTGGAGGACAGCAAGATGGAAAGAGGCAGAGATTCCAAGCAGAGGGCCAGGACGTAAATGTGCTCAGATGTCCACATGCAAGGTTTGAGGTCATTCTCTCCCAACCCCACCTCCATCCTTGGAGGGCAGGGACTGCCCCCCCCCCCCAGCAACCAGAGACGTGCTGGGGGTGCGGTGGGGAGGGGTGAGCAGAGATGCAGTCCCCGCTGGCCCCCAAACAGGGGTGGAGAGGACAGAGAAGCCTCAAACTCAGGGGAAGTTCTGAAGTCTTTGACTCCAGGGGATGAAAGATGGCAATCAAGGGCATGAGAGAGTTACTGCGATGAGAATCAATAGATTTGTTACCTGAGTGTTAGGAAATAATAGACCGCTGCTGCGGCTAAGTCACCGCAGTCGTGTCCGACTCTGTGCGACCCCGTAGATGGGGGCCCACCAGGCTCCCCCATCCCTGGGATGCTCCAGGCAAGAACACTGGAGTGGGCTGCCATTTCCTTCTCCAATGCAGGAAAGTGAAAGTGGAGTCACTCAGTCGTGCTCGACTCTGTGCGACCCCGTAGATGGGGGCCCACCAGGCTCCCCCATCCCTGGGATGCTCCAGGCAAGAACACTGGAGTGGGCTGCCATTTCCTTCTCCAATGCAGGAAAGTGAAAGTGAAGTCACTCAGTCGTGTCCAACTCTTAGCGACCCCATGGACTGCAGCCTACCAGGCTCCTCTGTTCATGGGATTTTCCAGGCAAGAGTACTGGAGTGGGGTGCCATCGCCTTCTCCAGGGAAATAGTAGGAGACCAGCCTAATTTATTTTATCTTAAAGGAGGAGGGGGTGAAAGAACCAACATAGTAGATTTCAGCGTGCAGCCATGAGGAGCAGCAGTATTAAGGCCTGATGTTTTGGAAGACTGGTATTTTACTTCTTAAATACCGATTATCTAAATCACGGGTCCACAGACTTAGGCCAGATAGGAAATATTTTATGCTTGGTTGGCCAAGGGCAAAATCAAATATGGGACATGAAACAAATTTGTAACATGAAAGAAAACACATTGGTGCAATTTTTGTATGAAATTCAAAATATAATTGAGTATGGTATTCTGCAATACTGGTCTGCTTATGGGGAGGGAATTATTTTTGAGGGCATGTTTTTCCTACCTGGAGTTAGTGTGTGCCCTCAGCAAATCAACAGCAGACGTTTGTTTCTATGTACTGTTCTTAGAAACAGGTGAAGGGACGGCTAGATTTGGTCCACAGGCTGTCGTTGCTGAGTTTGTTGAGCCAGGTACAAAAAAGAGAAAAAAGAGGTTTACCTTATCAGCACATTTCTTAGAATGCAGTGAATAGAATGAGATGACATTATTGGTAGAAATGAATTAAATGTGATGGGGGCAAGTTGGGGTAATAGGGTAACGAACCCTCACAAAGAAATAGCAAAGGCTTTTTAACCTTCAGGTTGATTCCATGAGAACCAAGAATCAGAATAACTGTAAGTTCCCCTTGATACTAAATTGAATTTTTACTTCATCCTCAGTAATCATTTTAATAATTGATTGCATTTTACATGTACCCTTTCATGATTCTTAAGTTCCAAGAAAGTGCAAATAGTCGCAAATGTCATTGACCTTCTTCTTGGTACACAGAAAGAATGGAAAGAGTTGTCTAAATGCTACAACTCTTAATGGGATACATATTTTGACTGTTGAGTTACAAATTTATTTGTGTGTATTGGGGAGGGACTAGAGCCTAGAAAAGTGAGGAAGAAGCAGAGTGTGAATAACAACCGCGTAATGAAATGGGGTGGGGAATGCTGGGCAGAGGCTCGCTTGAACTTGAGGCCATGACACACCACGTGCGGAAACTGCACTGAAATATGTAGCAGGTCCGACAGCTACACACCTGTTAGGACCCTTTCATGTTCTGCGCCTCACATCAGCAGCTTTGTACACATACACAAAAGTGAGTATGTGCAGAGAATAATAGTGCGTTTATCATTTATACCCTGTGCTATCCAGTCTGTTCATCCTTTTTCTTAAAAGATGAAAATTCTACTTTCACTTATATCTTTCAACTCAATAAATTAATCTCTCTGGCCATACTCATGTTTATTTCAGCGTCATGTAGCACAGTGCTCTTGCCTGGAGAATCCCCGAGACGGTGGAGCCTGATGGGCTGCCGTCTATGGGCTTGCACAGAGTCGGACACGACTGAAGTGACTTAGCAGCAGCAGCAGCAGCAGCTCAGTTAAAGGGCTTCCCTGGTAGTTCAGTTGGTAAAGAATCTGCCTGCAGTGCAGGAGACCTGGGTTTGATTCCTGGGTTGGGAAGAGCCCCTGGAGAAGGACATGACAACCCACTCCAGTACTCTTGCCTGGAGAATCCCATGGACAGAGGAGCCTGGTAGGTCCCTAGTCCATGGGTTGAAAGAGTTGGACACGACTTAGCGACTGAACCACCACCACCACCTGCACAATAAAACTTCTCATTGCTTTAATCACTGTCTTATTTTGTTCTCTGGTTTGCCAGTTTTGGTTTTCTGGTTTTAAACTTCGAGTGATATGAAAGAAAAAAATGTGTATCAGAATTTGAGAACTAATAAGGAAGCTAAAAAGTCATCAATTTCAACTTCCCAGCCAACTAGGAATTTTTGTTCTTTCGGCTCCAGCCATAATCATTTCCCATTTTTATAACTGTGACTTCTTTATATTCTTTCTTTTCACCTCCCACCTGCACTTTCTGGTTTAAACAATTATGGAGAACAGAATAAATGTTTATCATTTTTTTTCTCTCCTTTAAACTTTCTTAACCCCAAGAGCCTTCTCTCCAAGAAGATAATTTTTAGGTTCTTTACTTCTTTGTTTCCTACACAACAAAGATTTAGATTTTCTCCAACGATTCCAGTTTCTGAGTCTTATACATAGAAATTGGAGAAGGAAACGGCAACCCACTCCAGTACTCTTGCCTGGAGAATCCCGTGGACAGAGGAGCCTGGTGGGCTGCTGTCCATAGGGTCACACAGAGTCAGACAGGACTGAAGTGGCTGAGCATGCATGCATGCATTGGAGAAGGAAACAGCGACCCACTCTAGTATTCTTTCCTGGAGAATCCCAAGGATGGAGGAGCCTTGTGGGCTGCCGTCTATGGGGTCGCACAGAGTCAGACACGACTGAAGTGACTTAGCAGCAGCAGCAGCATACATGGAAATGTATCAGTATAAAGATTGGTAGATAGATTATAAGTGAAGATGTAGATAAATGCTTATCAGTTCAGTTCATTTGCTCAGGGTATCCAACTCTTTGCGACCCGATGGACTGCAGCACGCCAGGCTTCCTTGTCTATTACCAGCTCCTAGAGCTTGCTCAAGCTCATGTCCATCGGATCAGTGATAAATGCACACGTATTCACATGTGTTCCTCTGAATTTTGCTTGCTCCGAATTCATGGCTGTATTCCAGATGTGTATGAACTTTTTTTTTCTTCCTTCATATTCTAGTTGTTAACAGATAACCTCCTTACTTATGTTTGTAGGGAATCAGTCTTTGAAAGCAGTTACATTGTTCCCACAATTAAAATAAATCGCATTAATGACTTTTCTCCTTAAAGATTTCTCTTTTTTTTTCTTGTATGACACCAAAGGAGTTCGTAGCCAACAGTAGTCATGGGCCCCTAGGATGGATTTCAGGGTGTCTGAGAGATCCAGAAATGACAAGTATTTCCTTCTTTATCTATTTACTATTGGATGTTCTTATCAGCCTCTTGAAATCCATTTTGGAGTAAGAATATAAGTGAATAACCAATGATCTTGTTGAATATTTCCAGTAGTAGCTTGGGAGTAGTTCTGAGCATTTATTAAGTTTTATTTAATAAGGGTTATAGGATAGCTCAGTTGGTAAAGAATCCACCTGCAATACAAGAGAGCACGGTTCAATTCCTGGGTTGGGAAGATCCCTTGGAGAAGGGAAGGCTACCCACTCCAGTATGCTTGGGCTTCCCTGCGGCTCAGCTGGTAAAGAATCTGCCTGCAGTGTGGGAGACCTGGGTTCGATCCCTGGGTTGGGACGACCCCTTAGAGAAGGGAAAGGCTACCCACTCCAATGTTCTGGCCTGGAGAATTCCATGGACTATGAGTCGGACACGACTGAGCGACGTTCACTTTCACTTTTCACTTTCAGTTTCAGTCTCAATATAGAAAATTTGGGGCTTGTTAGCTTTTTTAAAAGACAGTTGGATTACCCTCATGCCTCAGATAATCAGAAAATAAGAAGAATACTATTATCCTCACGTATTTGAAAATTAAGGAACATAATGAGAGTGGTGTTGACCCAATGAACTCTCTTTATTTATTTATTTTTGGCTTAATAAATACTCCACGCTAGACTCTTTTCCAAGTCCCTTACACGTTTTCATGCATTAAGTGCTCATGGTTCCTGCCCCATAGGCTTGTTACCGTCATAATTGAAACAGAAGAGGGGAAATGGAGGCATAAGCAAGCCAGGAGTCTTGCCCAGGCTCTCACACACACACACACACAGGGGGAAGAGCTAAAATTTGAATGCTTCTGTTCGTAGAACTCATGGATTTTTTTTTTTAAGACCACACTGCTGTCTTCTGCTACGTAATAGCTGGGGAAACAGTTTGGAAAGAGGACCTGTGAAAAATGGGCAAGTCGGGTTTTCCATGCCATCCCTAGAATGGGCTCCCTGGGGATTCATGGGCAAATTGTTATTCTAGAGCTGGTGGTCCCACAGCTGTTGGCCATTGAGCTTCCCTATAACCTAGAAGTGTCAGAGAGCAGCTGTTGGAGAAGCTGAGCTTCCAGCAGCTGCTGAGTGAACACCTCCCCGCGTGCAGTGGGGTGACTGCCTTCAGTAGGCCAGCAGAGGCGTATCCTGGGTGGCGAGCCAGGGGCAGACCGTCTCCTCCCATCTGGGACTGGTGGTTCCAGGGGGAGGTTTGGAAGCAATAACTGATTCTAAAACACAGGAGGGTGTTAAGGCATCTTGGTGTTTATAAAAATGACACCCAGAAGCACATGTGTGCTCTTCCAATGGGGATTTAATTCAGAGCTGGTGATTAATGAAGAACTCAGACTCCGTGTATGTGTAGCCGTCATGTAAACTCGATGCAGGGTGAACAAAACAGTCATTAATTTGCAGATACATTTTCTTTCTCCGTCAAACTTTCCAATGTTTCTTAAGCATGTTGTTTATATAAAATTTATTTATAGCGGATTTTTACCCTCCCTCAGTAATCACTGAAGAGAGAGATATATAAACAGGAAATGTCTCCCTTTAATTCCAGCTAACACCTTTGTTATTTATACTAGCATGCATAAGTCTCTCTTTATGACATAACATCTGTTGCTGGAAGAACGGCTTTGTTGGCAGAACTGAGTAATGTCCTTTGAACCAAGCAAAAGAAGAGATCAGTCACAGAAGAGAAAAATAATCTGGTTCCATACATTGGCTGTAATGCAGACCAAGCGTACATACTTGCTCACAAATTGACATGGTGATATAAAGCTCTTCCTGGATTGCTCATGGGGGGCAACGTGAGCTGAGAATTCGGCTGCTTGTCCACTCTTGCAGATGCACTTGCGAGCTTTTAGGGGCTCTGTGCTTTCTCTCATTCCTGATGAAGACATTCCTATTTATGAGAAGTTTGCATTTATGACATTTTATATTTGCCCTTAAACATTTTCTTTCTTAAAATTGTCAGTATGTGCAATGAAATTATAATTTAATTCTTATTGTAAATTAAACGTCTCCTGAGTTTACTTTACTGAATAAACTCTGTTTCTTAATAGAAATATATATATATATATATACACACATATTTTTTCTTTAGCTGTATTTTTGCTAAAATGAAGCAAAATGATATTAATGTGGTTTGGAATGAAAATCCCAGCTTATGCAAACAAGTATTCACCTTTTTAAAGATAAGGTTTATTTTAAACATTGTAAATCTAATATATGCACTCCTGAAAATTTGGAAAATGTGTAAAAGCAGAAAGAGAATGTGCTTATAATCTACTACTTGGGATTTCCACTCATATTGGTGAGCCAGCATGGGATCTTTGGAATTGCAAAGAATGAAAACTATAGAATTACTTGGAATAAAGTTTTACTCTTTGGAAGAAAAGCTATAGCAAACCTAGATGGTGTATTAAAAAGCAGAGACATTACTTTGCTGACAAAAGTCTGTATGGTCAAAGCTATGGTTTTTCCAGTAGTCATGTATGGATGTGAGATTTGGACCATTAAGAAGACTGAGCACCAAAGAACTGATGCTTTCAAACTACGGTGCTGGAGAAAACTCCTGAGAGTCCCTTGGACAACAAGGAGATCAAACCAGTTAATCCTAAAGGAAATCAATCCTGAAAATTCATTGGAAGGATTGATACTGAAGCTGAAACTCCAATACTTTGGCCATCTGATGTGAAGAGCTGACTCATTGGAAAAGACTCTGATGCTGGGAAAGATTGAAGGCAGGAAGAGAAGTGGGTGACTGAGGATGAAATGGTTGGATGGCACCATTGACTTGATGAACATGAGTTTGAGCAAACTCTGAGAGATAGTGAAGGACAGGGAAGCCTGGTGGCTGCAGTCCATGGGGTTGCAAAGAGTTGGACATGAGTTAGTGACTGAACAATGCAAGATATTGAATATACTTCTCTGTGCTATACAGTAGGTCCTTGTTATCTACTTTATATATAGTATTGTGTATCTATATAGTTATAGTGTATCAGTATAGTTAATCCTATACTGATAGTTCAGTTCAGTTCAGTTCAGTTCAGTTGTTCAGTCGTAACCGACTCTTTGCAACCCCATGAACTGCAGCACGCCAGGCCTCCCTGTCCATCACCAACTCCCAGAATTCAACCAAACTATACTTATCCTATAGTTAATCCTATACTCCTAATTAATCCTGCCCCCTCCTGTCTCTCCTCTGGTAACAATAAATGTGCTTTATGTGTGTGAGTCTGTTTCTGTTTTATAAATAAGTTCATTTGTGTCATTTTTTGATTCCACATAAAAGTGATACCATAAAATACTTTTTTTCGTTGACTGACTTCACTTAGTGTGATAACCTCTAGGTCCATCCATGTTGCTGCAAATAGCATTTTTTTTTCTTTTTATATAGCTGAGTAATATTCCAGTATGTGTATGTGTGTGTGTGTGTGTGTGTCTGTGTGTGTGTCTGTGTGTCTCTGTGTGTGTGTGTCTGTGTGTGTGTGTGTGTGTGTGTGTGTGTTGTCTTTATCCATCCATCTGTTGATGGATGCTTAGGTTGTTTCCCTATCTTGGCTATTGTGAATAGTGCTGCTATGACCATTGGTGTGCATGTATCTTTATAAATTTGAGTTTTCGTTTTTTTCAGATATATGCCCAGGAGTGGGATTGCTGGATCATATGGGAGCTCTATTTTTAGCTTTTTGTGGAGTATCTATACTGTTCCTCATAACTGCTGTACCAACTTACATTCTCACTAACAGTGTAGGAGGATTTCCTTTTCTCCACACCCTCTCTGGTGTTTATTATTTGTGGACTTTTTGATGATGGCCATTCTGACTGGTGTGAGGTGGTACTTCACTGTTTTGATTGCCATTTTTCCAGTACTTAGTAATATGGAGCATCTTTCCATGTGAATGTCGCCCTCTGTGTGTCTTCTTTGGAGAAATGTCTATTTAGGTCTTCTGCCATATTTTCATTGGGTTGTTTGCTTTCTTGAGATTAAATTGTATGAGTTCTCTGTGTATTTTGGAAGTTAAGCCCTTGTCAGCTGCGTCATTTGCAAATATTTTCTCCCAGTCCATAGGTTGTCTTTTGTTTTGTTTATCGTTTTGTTTGCTGTGACTCAGAAGGTAAAGCGCCTTCTTGTAATGAGGGAGACTTGGGTTCGATCCCTGGGTCGGGAAGATCCCCTGGAGAAGGAAATGGCAACCCACTCCAGTATTCTTGCCTGGAAAATCCCATGGAAGGAGGAGCCTGGCAGGCTGAGCTCCTCACTTTGAGATTGTTAGATTAATATGACTTTGAACAATAAAGTGAAAGTGAAAGAAAGTGAAGTCACTCAGTCGTGTCCGACTCTTTGCAACCCCATGGACTGTGTAGCCCACCAGGCTCCTCTGTCCACGGGATTCTCCAGGCAAGAATACTGGAGTGGGTTGCCATTTCCTTCTCCAGGGGATCTTCCCGACCCAGGGATCGAACCCAGGTCTCCTGCATTGCAGGCAGACGCTTTAACCTCTGAGCCACCAGGGAAGCCCTTGAACAGTAAAAAACTATCTTATTAAATATAAATACTGCACCACAGAACTTGGCTTAATGAAAAAACACAAAACAAGGTTTCTTTTCGCTTGGGAAGTTGAATGTGCCTCATTTCCCAAGTCTTGATAGATAAGCTGGCGTCTGTCCATCTCATCCTAGTAAGTGTGTGCTAACACGGGGTAGAAACGTCATTCTCTTCACTCTGGAATCCAGCATGTCTTTACTCACATATCTCTGTAATATTCATTGCACGGCTGTTAGGAAGATGTCAGATGGGATTTCTGCCAGTTGAGCATCTGAGAAGTTGAGTCACAAAGCAGTTCGATGACTTGCCTAAGGTCGTGACCCAAATCCACAAGAAAGCAGAGAACATACTTTAAAGTCAGTGTTAACCGTTCCTCACAGGAAGCCATCACTCCTGTTTGCAGTGGTATGGTCACTGTAAAAACACGGCTGGGGAGCGTTTTCCCTCTTGCGCAGGCTCTATTTCTTGGGCTGATGGCAGCTATAAATCTTAGTGGTTCTCTCAGAACAGAATCTCACTCCAGCTTTTATAGAATTTGCCGTTGCAGTGTACCTCTCATCCGCCGCCGCTCACTCACGTATTTTGACTGATCATATTTGAAATGGGGGGAAAATTATGCTGGGGAAGAATAAGAAAGATTGGGCGACCGTGTCATTCTTTCATGCATAAAAAGGCAAACTGCAACAAGGAGAAAGAAGAAAGGAACATTGATTGTTAATAGATGCTTAAAGACTCTGGGGTCATTGTTGAACGGAGTTTTGGTTTGCACGTGCAATGTCGTCTCTGAGATTCATTCAAATGAAATGTGTGAGCGTGTGTGTATGTACGTGTGCACGCACGTGAGATGGATGTGTACATCAGTTTATGCAACCATCTCTGTGGCTTTTCTTGGTGTTTGGAATATCTTAATAAATCAAACTGCTCTGTCACTTTATTATATAAACCAAACCATAAGTGTAAGCGATTCCGCTTCAGTTTATTTTTTTATATGGAGGTGAAGCATAAAAAATAATTAACCTAAAGTTAATTTGAAGGGTATAATTGCCATTTTAGGCAACAAATGAGTGCTTATAAAACTCACAAGCTCTCTTTCATAAGAAGCAAATTAGAACATTTGAGAAATCTAGTTTTTTTAAAAAAACCAGAATGAAGAATTTGTGAGTTACCATTAAGATCTGATCTTCCACCACTTAAAATGGAGAACACTCAAAAAAAAGTGAGAACAGTGAGAAAAATCAGACACTCTGATTTTAATCTTTAAATAGTGAAGTATGTGGAAATACTGGTGACTTTTTTTATTTTTAATTTTTTCATTGGAGTGTAATTGCTTTACACTTTTGCGTTGGTTTCTGCTGTGTAACAGGATGAATCAGCCCTAAGTATACATATACCACACCTTCTTGAGTCTCGCTCCCAGCCCTCTAGGCCATCACTGAGCCTGAGCTGAGCTCCCCGTGCTCAGCAGCAGCCTCCCACTAGCCGTCTGTTTCCCCCACGGTGGCGTTTACATGTCAGCGCTACTCACAATGTGCCCCCTCTCCCTTGCTCCGGCTGGGTCCATAGGCCCATCCTCTATGTCTGCATCTCTCTTCCTGCTCTACAAATAAGTTCATCAATACAGTGACATTATTTACAGTCTAGTTTTGTAAATGCTTTGGAGGAAATTCAACATATCCAAAATTAATAATTAGTAAAGCCTATACTTTGAATGCAGAGAGAGCAATAGCACCCCACTGCAGTACTCTTGCCTGGAAAATCCCATGGACAGAGGAGCCTGGTGGGCTGCGGTCCATGGGGTCACTGAGGGTAGGACATGACTGAGCGACTTTCATTTTTCACTTTCCTGCATTGGAGAAGGAAATGGCAACCTACTCCAGTGTCCTTGCCTGGAGAATGCCAGGGATGGGGGAGCCTGGTGGGCTGCCGCCTAAGGGGTCGCACAGAGTTGGACACGACTGAAGCGACTTAGCAGCAGCAGCATACTTTCAATGGGCTTCCTCAGTGGCTCACCAGTACAGAATCCACCTGCAATGCAGGAGACGCGGGGGACTTGCGTTCAATCCCTGGATTGAGAAGATCCCCTGGAGGAGGACATGGCGACCCCCTCCAGCATTCTTGCCTGGGAAATCCCATGGACAGAGGAGCCTGGCGAGCTACAGTCCACAGGATTGCAAAGAGTGTGACAGGACTGAGCACACACAGCTACATACCTTGAAAGGCAACTGATACTTTTGACCTGTGCTTTTTTGATTGTGGTGAGTCAAATTTATTTCCCTATGCTTGCTACTTTGGTATAGGATTTTATTTATCCTGGGGTTTGTGCATGACTGTGGTATCACTATAATTGCAATTTAAATACAAAATTGCTCAGCCGTATCCATCTTGTTTGCTTTCCACGGTCATATGAAGGAGGAGGTGATGTCCTATATTTTCCCACTCCTTAAGTATAAACAATGACTCTTGGTCTTTGAGTTGGTTAGTAATTGAATGCAGGTTGGTTTGTTGTAAAGGCAAATCTAATAGTGTAATTTTTAATAAATGAAAATCCTTGTAGCAAGTATAAGTCGTTCGCAGTATATTACAATCAGAGGGTTCCATAGTAAAGTGCTAATTGCAACTTGGCTGTAAATGTTACATTTTGTATGCAAATTGGTCTGCAGGGAGTTATTGTTTGGTGTACCATTGGTAAGAACACTAACATTAGTTTGTAATTTGTTTAAAGTGGCATGCCATTATTACTAATATATTAGATGTAGTTTTAGAAAAAATATTACTTCCTTGCGGAAGAGAGAAATATTTTGTTACTGTGCTTCTTGAAGCTTTTATTTGATATGGACCATTTTAAAGTCTTTATTGTATTTGTCACAACACTGGATCTGTTTCATGTTTTGATTTTTTGGCCACAAGGCACGTGGGATGTTAGCTCCCGGACTAGGGATTGAACCCACACTCCCTGCATCCGGAAGGGAAAGTTTTAACCACTGGACCACCATGAAAGTTCCTGTTACTGTGTTTTGAAGAAAAGCAGAGCAAGACCACTCAGATTGAGAACCCGAGCATTTCATATAGATAGCAGAGAATGGAAATCTATAGCACATTATATAATTAAAATCTTTATTCACTCTGAATTATGTGTTTCATATTCTCATAGCAAAGGCTGCTTCTATTTTTGCGAGCAAATTCTGATGCTGGTATTTTTTAAAATATCTTTTTCCTTCTTATATGCAAAATACAAACAGGTAAAATGGCCTTATCATCTTAGATGGTCAGCTGGACTGATGTTGTCTGAACTGTAGCAGTTTCATTGAGAGTTGCCTTGTGGGTAATTATCTGGGTAAGTGATTTGAAGTGTGCATACACATAAGCTATTTGGCTGGAAATATGACAACTGATTGCTTGCTGTTACTTGATTGAATACCAGGTAGTGCTGCCCTGGTGGCTCAGTGGTAAAGAACATGCCCGCCAGTGCAGGAGACACAGGAGGTGCGAGTTTGATCCCTGGGTCAGGAAGATCCCCTGGCAGAAGAAATGGCCACCCACTCCAGGATTCTTGCTGGAGAATCCCAAGGAGAGAGGAGCCTGGCGGGCTGCAGTCCCCAGGGTCGCAAAGAGTCGGACACGACTGAGCGCCTCAACGACAATCACAGTGCTGGTCTTTTGCCTCCTCAGCTAGGTTTATTCCTAGGCATATTATTCTTTTTGCTGTGACGGTAAATGAGACTGTTTCCTTAATTTTTCTCTCTGCTTTCTCATTGCTAGTGTATAGGAATGCAAGAGATATTTATGCATTAATTTAGTATCCTAGAAAAATGGTACAGATGAACCTATTTCCATGGCAAGAATAGAGACACAGATGTAGAAGATGGGCACGTGGGCATGGAGGTGGGGGAGGAGCGAGTGGGAGGCCTGGGAGGGCAGCAGTGACGTACATACACTGCCGAGTGTAAAGCACCTGGGGAGCCCCATGGACAGAGGAGCCTGGGCCACAGTCCACGGGGCCCCTCAGAGGCAGACACGACTGAAGTGGCCGCACACACGCATGTGCAAAACAGCTACCGACCCGGGGGCTCCTGCATTGCAGGTGGATTCTTTACCAGCTGAGCCATCAGGGAAGCCCCATGAAATAGGCAGCTAGTAGGAACCTCCTGCATGGCTCAGGGAGCTCAGCTTGGTGCCCCGTGATGACCTAGAGGGGAGGGAGACCCCCGAGGGAGGGGGTATATGTACACATACAGCTGATTCACTTCATTGTACAGCAGACAGAGACTCATGCAACATGGTAAAGCAATTATATTCCAATTTTATAAAATGTGTATTATAGAGAAAAATAGATAAATATGGTCTGTGTAGCAAATGAAAAGCAATATGGTGCAGCAGCGTGTCGAAAGCAGTACAGACAGAACAGCGGTGATTCATATCTGTCTCGCTGCCCCGAGCCTGTTTTTCCAAGTTTAAGTTTAAGGACTCGTGTATTCCTTGATGACAATGACTTGGCATGCCTGTGAAAAGATACAAAGCAACACCAGCAATTGTCTGAAACAGTCCGCGACTTTTCCTAAAATGAGCCTGAAGGCACAGAGGGTAGGAGTTTCTCTTCCCAACCCAGTGGATAAATTAAATTGGATCAAAAGTGTTGGGGAGCAAAGCGGGATCCCAACGCTTGACCTGATTGAACTTAGTCCACCACCACTGGACTTAGTCCGCCTCTTCTGGACTTAGTCCACCTCTCCTGGACTTAGACCTCCGCCACTGGTGAGACCTCCGCTTCACTGGAATCAAGTCTCTGCTGGACATTTGGAAGTGCTCACGTCCTAGGTCAATGGGTATGTTGCTTCAGTCATGTCCAACTCTTTCAGACTCCATGGACTGTAACCCGCCAGGCTCCTCTGTGGGATTCTCCAGGCAAGAATACTGGAGTGGGTTGCCACTCTGTCTCCACAAGAGGTCCAGAGATGAAGTAAAGCATGAAACACTTTGCAAATACAAGCCAGGGAAGACTGAACCCATGCAAAGTGCTTTCATCGGCTTTGTTTTGTTTGCATATAATATACAGTACTTATTCTTTAAAATCCTTGATTTTATAGTTTTCATGAGACAGTGTTTTGATATGACCATTACTTCTAAAGATTTACTCTCAGATAGCTAGGATGCAGGACAACCAGGAGCGCCACTTCTAAGCATGCTTTTCTTTGCTCCCCTAACAGGTTTCTGCGATCTACATAGAAGCATGTGATCAGGCAAGCACACCCGATCTTGTGTCTGTCACGGGCTTTCTTCAGGGGATTGTGGGCTGTGCGATGTTCCTAGCCAACAGGCAGGAGGCAGGGGAGTTCAGAAGGGTAATTGATTTGGAGAATAAATCAGCAAGTTCACACTGGGGCTAGAAAACACAGCCTCCCTCAGCATTTTAATAGATAGACAATCATTAATTTTACCCCAAATTACAAGCATGCTTATAATGTTTCAACAGCTGTTGATTAATTGTCAGACAGCAGTAATGCGAGGATGAGAAAATCTTGTTGATGGAAAGTTCAGAAAGGTCAGCAAATTTACGTGGAACACAGCTGTCCCTTCTAACCTCCAGTGAAACTGTCAGACCATCCATCGCCCTGCCTGGAACTGACTCCTCTGGGCTATAGGATGCAGATTTTCTTTCTCTCAAAAATAAATTGTGCTGATTTATCCTTAGAGCATTAAAAAGCTGTAAGACTTTTAAATGTGAATGCACTTTGTAATTTTAATTCAGGAGGGTGCAAAAAGTAGAGAAAGATGGTGAATCTATGTTTCTTGTGAGAAAAAGCCCAAGGCCATGGACCTCTGTGTGTTGCTGCTATTGGACAGCACATTTCAAGAGGGTGCATGGCTGTTCTACCTACTAGGTGGACATTTTTTTTTTTAAATTTTTATCCTCTTTGAGCCTGAGTTTCACTATCTTTAGGATAAGAATAAGAATTTTTATTTTGCCATGATATTGGACTACTTGAAGAATGTGCAGATGATGTCCAAGTGTTGGTACTCACCCACTGAAAATATGCAATAAATATTTCTCTTAGAACTTCCCTGGCAGTGTAATGCTTAAGAATCCACCTCCCAACGCAGGGGACACAGGTTTGATACCTGGGTGGGAGATAATTTCCTTATCTGCATGCCATTCTCATCTTAGGACAATTTGAGGTAAATTATACATGATGTACGGCAGAATCCAGAAATACATTTTGTTGATTTTTTACAAGAATAGGATGTGTTCATACATGTTTAGGACACAGGAATTCTTTTCATGCAATAAGGTTGAACCTGCACCTGCCAATTCTGTATTATTGTAAAATAATAAATATGAGAAAAAAAATCAAGCCTAGAAAGAATATTAAAAAATTGCCATAGCTACGTCAACAACAGTGCCTGGCCAACCACCGTTTAGAAATACTTGAACTAGAAAACAGAGCAGCTGAAAAGTAGCAGGTGGCAATGTGACTTTGAACTTGACTGGGATGGAAAATGATTCCCTCTTGCCGTGTTTCCCTAGCTCCCAGTGACCCCTGCCTGACAATCACAGATGAGTCTCTGCCTATCAGAGCCAAGCTTGTTTGTGGGGTGGTGTGAGAAAGCATAGTCATACCCTGCTTTCTTAGCCTGAAAGTCACAGTCACACCATGACTACGCATCGTCATGAAGGCGGAGTCAGGCTGGTGGCCGCTGCGGCAGCTGCGTCACAAAGGAAGAATGTCCCGATTATTGTCGATGCCATAAAAGTGGGAAAAGAGCAGGGATGGAACGAGATGGACAGAACTGGGCTATCTTCTGCCTCTGGAATGAACAGGGCTGTGTGTTAGGCTGCGGGTTGAGGAGAAGAGAAAGGACGTGGCCACTGGGCTCGGTGTGCGGCGTCAGGGGTAAAGCGGCACGTTAGAGCGTGAAAGATGTACACGGGAGGCTGTGGGTTCAGACGGCACAGTCGGTACCCTAAGCGGAGATGTCACGTGGGCCCAAAACATGATTCTGATTGGAGATTAACAGAGTCTGGAGCATAGAGTTTGTTCATTCTTGGCTTTCTCCCCTTGCTTTTCTTCTGGGCTTCCCGCTTGCTCAGTGGGTTCCCCAGCAAGGGGACGGGCCCTGGTTATGGGATGAAACTGTCCTTGAGGACCACTGCCCCCCCCGCCCCCCAATTTTTGCTGTTCCACCCTGACTCAGCGCTAGTCTCACTCTGAGCCACTTTTTCTTCACCTTTCACATTTCTTCAGGATCCTTAAACTCAACTTTGCCAAACTCAAACTGCAATCCAAGAGAAGTCCATGTTGCAAAAATCTAAGCCAGGGACAATTTTTTTTCCTCTGAAAATTCTAGCTTTTGGAGGGTTACAACAGTTCCCACAGAAGAAGTACAACTTTGTTTCAAAACAAAACTAGCTTTAACTTTGTTCATCTTAAAATAGCACACATTCATAGTAAAATGTAAGCAACATAAAACATTATTTTTAAAATATTATTCCAAATTTCCTGATCCTAAAATAATAACATCTTTGGCATTCATTATTATAAGTATTTGTTTAACCATATACAAGTCCTGATCTTACAATTTCATTTTCTATTAACAATGACAGTTTAAATTATTTTATATTTATAATAAATATACTTTACATGACCAGTGTTCATGGCTGCACTTTTTTAAACAAGTTGCTTAATTATGGACTTAATATTGCCTTAAGTTTTTTAGGATTATAATTAGCATCCTGAACATCCTTGTACATCTTAAGAAACTTTCTAATTTATAAGTTGTATGATTAAAATTTTGTTTAAAAGCTATGGTTGTTCAAAAGGTCGTGCAATTTATATAGGTCTTTCTCCTCGCATCCTTAGTAATACTAGTCAATACTTTTAATTACATTGTATCTGTTAGATAAACACTATTTTATTACTTTTACTTAATATTGGGATTTTTAAAAACCTACTTTTGATCTACTTATTGGCTTTTGAGTTTCTCATTTTCTAACAATAGCTTTTAAAAACTTTTTGTTTTCTGGTCCGTTTTTTCCAATGGATTTTTTTTTTTTTTTTTACTTTTTTCGTTTTATATGAGCTCTTTCGGACTTCCCAGTTGGCTCAGTGGTAAAGAACCCACCTGCAAAGCAGGAGACTCAGGCTTGTTCCCTCTGGAAGATTTCCTGTAATGGAAATGGCAACCCACTCCAGTATTCTTGCCTGGGAGAGCCCATGGACAGAGGAGCCTGGTGGGCGGAAGTCTTTGCGGTCTCAGACGAGCTGGACACGACTGAATGACTAACCAACAACAGCGAGCTTTTTGTATATCGAGCCACAGAAAGAATATTGTACCCAGTCTTTCTGGGTTACTTGTCAGTCTTAATTGTGCTCATATTTTTTGCTATAGAGTTGTAAGCATTATGTGTTTATCTCCATTTTATCAACAGTCTGGTATGTGGGTTCCTGTATATTAGTATTTTTGCATAACCTGCATTTAAATCGAGGTATTTTGCTTCTGCACTTCCTCCAGTAGCTTATACCTGACCTATTACATAATTAAATACAAGCTCTTTAAGTGGAACTGGTTCTCTATAATGGCATTCCAAGAGTGATAATGGTTGGGAGAAAGAATATAAGAAAGAGAAGCTGGAAGCTTTCCATGATCGGTGCTGAAAGGCTTTCTGTACTACAGTGAGGGTGGGGTGGGAATTTGAGACATTTAGAAGGGTGGTTTCATTGCAAATTTGACTGTGCCAAGAGTTAATGATGGTAGGGAGCATTGCCTGAGTATTGACCAACACTGATACATTAGCCAGCTCTCCTGTTTTACATATGTTTATTTGGTGATGAAATTTAATTGGGCACCACTGGAACTGCATAGTGTTTTTACAGAGGATGAGAAGATTCTTAGTTTATTGCCGTATCTTGAAAGTACCTTTATGTTGCACCCGCCGTGGTTAATTGTTTGGTATTATCACCGTCAGCTTCACTCCCAGATTATTCTATAGACGTGTAGGAGGGAAGCTAACCAGACAGCGACTTCTACCTTTGCTCTCCCTGAATACTAATTGTACTTTATAAGGCATTCATATAAGCTGTCGGAGAGACCTTGATGATAGGGTTTATGATTGGGTGGTTATTAATATTATTATTAAGGAGGATTTAATGAGCCAGACATTGTTCTAGGCACTTTACGTGAATTATCTCATGGAATGACTGTTTCTCAGATAAGGAAACTGAGACTGGAAAAGTGTATCTTGATTCAAATCATCTAGGTAAGAAAGTGGCAGAATAAAGACTCTAAATGGTAAATTGTGAACGCTTAGGCTTTTCTGAAACCGAAGACTGTGTTTCTGAGCACTGTGGAAAGAATTCAGAAATGGGGGCAGCTTTGAAACCATAGCTATCTTTGCAAAACCTGGAAGAAATAGTCCAAAGACTGAAAGTACTGTATTATCTACATCCATCAGGAATTTGTAGCAGCTACTGTATGAAATAAAAGCTAGTCTCGGCATCAGAAGATCCACCAGAAACTCGACAATATTTCTGACAGAATTTTCTGGCTACAAAATAGGAAATATTTCTCTAAAGCACAGCACTTGGGAAAATGTGACATGCCGTAAGGAAATTGGCCAAGCAACAGTCACCCAGGTGATTCAAAGTGAGATAAAGCCTGCCGATGTTGATGCTCAGAGTCCGTGCAAGTCTACAGTATTGCGAAGTCAAAGTGGCAACTGAAGCAAATGCACCCAAATGTGTATTTTCCATGTGAATCCCGTGTGTGTGTGTGTGTGTGTGTGTGTGTGTGTGTGAAAATGTCTCCCTCCTCCAAAGGTAGGAAGGAAAAATAAGAGGCCCAAGAGTATATTAAGCCAAGAAAGACAGGTGCATCAACTTTCAATGCTTTTTGGTTAACCCCCTTGGAAGTGTGTTGTTTTGAGGTCTTGGAAACTGTCAGATCTGCTGTGGGTATTTTAATTTATCCATCTCAGTAAGTCAGAAAGAGAAAAACAAATCTCATATATTAATGCATATGTGTGGAATATAGAAAATGGTACAGATGAACCTGTTTTCAGGGCTTTCAGAGACACAGGGGTAGAGAATGGACACGTAGACAAGGGGTGGGGAGGAAGGGATAGGATGGACTGGGGGACTGGGGCTGACATATATATACACACCCCACCACATGTGAGCCAGCGGGCTGGAGGGAGCCTGCCGTAGCCAAGGAGCTCAGCTGTGCTGACCTAGAAGGGTGGGATGGGGGGGTATATATGTATGTTGCGGTTCAGTTGCTAAGTCGTATCTGATTCTGTGATGCCATGGACGGCAGCACGCCAGGCCTCCCTGCCCTTCACTGTCTCCTGGAGTTTGCTCAAACTCATGTCCACTGACCCGGTGACGCTATCTAACCATCTCTTTGCTTTGTTGTACAGCAGAAACTAACATGGCATTATAAAACCACTGTACCCCGATGAAAAAAGGAAAGCTACATGGGGATGATGTCATCATTTCATCTTGCTGTAGAACACAAAGAATTTGTCTGTGTCCACGGTTGCAGAGAACGGCTTTTTAATAGACAATGCCGTCTGACCTCTGTCCACTCAAATGATGTACATCAGACAAGCTAGCCATCTATAAAATTACTCTTGCCTATTTTTTGTTCTTATTTATTAGCTTTGCAATGATACATAGATGTCTATATGTACTTTTGATCCAGTATATTTCATGTGATAAACAATGGATAACTATATTTTGCTAGGAACTATAAGAGATTTCCAGGTCTTTCTGATATCCATTATTTTCTTAGAAGTAAATCTGACAATTGAATACTGAGTCAAAACTGAACTTCCTTTTTTTATGGTGGAATTTAAAACTTAGATGAATGCTAATGTTTGGATGTAGCTCCTTGAAAAAAAAAAAAAACCTTCACAAAAACGGATTGCATTATATCAATCTGGGGCTCATGTGCACTTCCCCCATAAAAACACTAGAAAGACAAGAAGCTATAAAACAAATGAAAAGTGAGCCACAGGCATAAATTATAAAAATGGAAATATATGAAAATATCTTACAGCTTCTTTTAGCAATTATGTTGGAACCAAATCGAACCCTTCAGAAAAGTGTTGGAGGATTGTCAAAAGTCAAATTGGAGGATTTGGAAGTGTCAGTTTTCATGAGGGATTTGCACCTCTGCACTGCCGGCTTAGGTAAAGCCTGTGTTTGGATAGACCCAAATGGGAGTAATGGACTCAAAGGGGAGTAAACGAAAACCATATCTGCAAACCACTGTATCAGCGGACATCACAGTAGAGACAATTGCTGAAGAGCAAAAAGCCCCTGATGCACTTGTACCAGAGATAACCTTTCAAGGCGGAAATGCATTTGCTAGGGTCTGGCAAGAAGCAGCTCCCTTGCTCGCTTTCTGATAATCAAAGAAGACTCTGACAAAGTCTTTGACAGAGACAAAGATAACCAAAGACCATCCACAATTGTCAGTTAGTTTCTTTATCTCTGACTTCTGTTCTTAACACCACTTTCAAGTCCCTGTTCGAGTAACATGTTTGATCTGGGTTTGCTTAGGAAGATAGATGGTAATAAAAAAAAAAATGACGTTTTATATTTTTATCCAAAATTTACATTTCTCCAACAGAAAACTTCAATGCTTGCCTCCTCGACTTTTTTTTTCTTATGTTATTTACTATTTTTCTTAGAAATTGTGAGCGTGGTCTCCACTAGGATTTCAACTGTTGTTTGCTGATGCTGTTTGGTTACCATGTCGTGTCCAGCTCTTTGTGACCCCATGGACTGTAGCCCACCAGGCTTCTCTGTCCATGGGATTTCCCAGACAGGAATACTGAATGGGTTTCAGCCCATTTCCTTCTCCAGGGGATCTTCCCAATCCAGGGATCAAACTTGCATGTCCTGCATTGGCAGGCGGATTCCTCATTGCTGAGCCGCCAAGGAAGTCCATTATATCAATTCTTTTTAGTTAAATGCTATTTGTGTTTACAGCTTTGTCCTAAACGTCAAAATCTAACATCAAAAAGAAAAGTGTGATGATCTAGAATAAAAACTGGTTTTTTTTCTTCTTATAATTCCAAATGAGATAAGCAAAAGGTAGCAAAGAGGTTTTTTTTTAAAAATTTACTCTGGTCCCTTCCATGACCTGCTTTTCTTCTCAATCATGGCTTGAAAATTGGTGACAGAGGTGAGGCAGCTCCCTTCAGTTTTAAAAGACTTTATCTCTTTACCATGTGAGCAGTTTTAGGTTTCTGATGAAATTGAGAGGAAGGCGGGGGATCTCCCATACTCTCCCTGCTCTCATCATTTTTCATCCTTTCCTTGGCTCATCCCTCATCCCCAGCATTAGACGATCCACAGGTGAGAGGTTCATTTGAGACCAGCTTTGGGGAATTCAGCCACAAACAGTAACTGGGAATGAGATTAGGGGACAGTCAACGTGCTCCCTCTCCTGTGGGTGGTGGGGAGGGGGATTAAAAACAAAACAAACAACTATTGAATCTTTGATCTGAGTTGGAAGTTTGAATGCAATGAGTACTGATAAATCAGTTCAGTGTGTTCTCTGCAGGAAGCACAAAGCATTTCATGTCTAGCACAGCTAGACATCCTCATCCAGGAATGTATCTGTCTGCTTTTTCATTCCTACGCAAATATTTCAGATGGAGACTTCCAAGACATTAGAATGTCATACGAATCATCGATGTCAAGGCTGCTTTCCAAGAAATTCTCTTTTACTTAATGTTTGATCCCCATTTCATTCTCTTCTCCCCATCTGGCACTTGTCACTTAGGCAGATGGCCGCCAGCTGGAAGGGCAGGCTGTGTGTCTCCCCTCCACATCCGGGGGGCTCAGAGACGTGATGTGAACTGCACTACGTCACTCCATTAGGGAACCGCAAGTGCAGACACTGCCTTGTCAACCTGTCACCACCTGAGGGCTCCCAGAGGGAGTTCCTTTATGAATCTGGGAACTTAAGTTGTGTTTTGTGATGTCATGATACCCAATATTGGCTTCATATAAGAGAATGTAGCTAGTATAGCTTCACAATCCAACTCTCCCAATTAAGGGGGTATGCAGGACAGCAGTGAGCTACTTCAAATGAAAAGATGGAGAAAGACAAGTCTTTAAAGAAATCCCGGCTAAAGTCAGGCGTAGATTAAGGATCAGATTTATTCTACCCTAACTAATATGCCCATATTATTATGACCACTTTATGTGAACACTAAGATTTTTCAGCAGTTTAAAATAGCTCAATGATCTATGAGTGTGGTGGCTGTAATATATGTGTTTTGCTCCTGGGTTTCTGAAAGAAATGCCCTCTTTTTTCAAAGACATCTTGTTACTCTGCATTCTTACTCCTTTCTCACATGTGAAAATTAGTCCTGGTTAATTTCACTGCTGGGCTTCCCAGATGGTGCTAGTGATAAAAAGCCTGCCTGTCAAGGCAGGAGGCCTAAGAAATGCTGGTTTGATTCCTGGGTCCAGAAGATCCCCTGGAGGAGGAAATGGCAACCTACTCCAGTATTCTTGCCTGGAGAAGCCCTTAGACAGGGGAGCCTTGTGGGCTACAGTTCATAGGGTCTCAAAGAGTCAGACACCACTGAAGTGACTTTGCACGAATGCATTTCATTGTCGCCACTGTTCTTTGAGAAGCTTCTTGCTGTGTTGGTCTTGGTCCCTGAGACTTTGAGTCAGCCGGAAGATACATGGTTCTTCAGAAGAAACTTTGTTCTATTTACAAATGCCTATTTTTTTCCCCTTCTTCATCAAGGCTATGTTTTTCCAGTGGTCATGTATGGATGTGAAAGTCTGACTGTGAAGAAAGCTGAGTGCCAAAGAATTGATGCTTTTGGACTGTGGTGTTGGAGAAGACTCTTGAGAGTCCCTTGGACTGCAAGGAGATCCAACCAGTCCATTTTAAAGGAGATCAGTCCTGAGTGTTCTTTGGAAGGACTGATGCTAAAGCTGAAACTCCAATACTTTGGCCACATCATGCAGAGTTGACTCATTGAAGACTCTGATGCTGGGAGGGATTGGGGGCAGGAGGAAAAGGGGATGACAGAGGATGAGATGGCTGGATGGCATCACGGACTCGATGGACATGAGTTTGGGTCAACTCCAGGAGCTGGTGATGGACAGGGAGGCCTGGCATACTGCAATTCATGGGGTCACAAAGAGTTGGACACGACTGAGTGACTGAACTGAACTGAATTTATAGATGCATGTTCACAGGGGAGGAGGGGAACAGAGGATGAAATAAAACAAAAATGCAGAGTTGCTCACTACTTGTGTCTATTTGTATTACCTGTACATATCTGCAAGAGACACACACAGAACTGTTGTGCTTGTGTTGATCTAAATCTGCACCAAACAATATACTTTTTTCCATTTATTCTCATGCCGTGAGCTTGTTATATCTCAAAACACCCTATGATTATTTTTCAAATGGCTGCACATTCTCCAGTTTATGGCTACACCATACTTATTTAAATGCTCACTATTAGACATTTAACTTTCTGATTTCTTAACCTTTTAAAATAAAATACTCAGTAAAGTGTTTTTTTTTTTTTTTTTTTAGCATATGCTTGAAAATTTAGTTCCTAGAAGGGGAATCTCTGAGTCTAAGGATGTGTACAATGGTAAGCCTCACATTTTTATCCTCTGAAATTTCTCACGGAGGGTGCATCTCCCCACAGTAAGTGAGGGTGTTTGAGAATACTGTCTGGTTGTTCTGTGGGAGTCCAGCTGGCCGCTCTCTGTTTATCTCTCATCTCGGCCCTGATACAGCTTTGAAGCTCTGTCTCGGGGCAGCCGCGGGGTCTCTGCTTCTGTCCTGGAACTCCTAGATCTCAGCAGCTCAAGGCCAGCTCATGGCGTGGGATCTCTGGGGGACTTGCTGCCCTGTTGTCTGGACACACGGAAGCCAGGGTTTGGTAAGAAAAGCTTCCCCGATGGTAGGACGCTCACCGTAAGGTAAGTCCAGCGTTCGACTGTGTCTGGTCACAGTTGATGAGGCTGCTTTAAGGTGTCCATTGACCTCTCTGCCAATTTCTTAAGCAGGACGACTATTTCATAGTGACATGTGTCTACTTCCTGACGCGTAGCACGATGTAATTTTAGATTTATTCAAGTTAATGTTTGAGCAAGTCCTCTTACACAAACTGCATGCTCCGTGACCGAGGGATGTCCGGTCTCCTTTCCCATTCTGCCCTCAGCAGCTGACACGATGCCTGACAATCCCTGTGGTTTCATAAGCGAATGTGCTTCGTCACTCAGTCCGACTCTTTGTGACGCCATGGGCTGTCGCCCGCCAGGCACCTCTGTCCATGGGGATTCTCCAGGCAGGAACCCTGGAGTAGGTTGCCATGCCCTCCTAAAGGGGGTCTTCCCAACCCCAGGATTGAACCCAGGTCTCCTGCGTTGCATGTGGTTTCTTTACCAGGGGAACTACCAGGGAAGCCCAAAGGCCAATGAATGATTGCATAACTCCCTGTTGCTGTTGTTCAGACACTCAGTCGTGTCCTACCCTTTGCGACCCTATGACTAAGCATGCCAGCCTTCCCTGTCCTTCACTGTCTCCCAGAGTCTGCTCAGATTCACGCCATTAACTCCCTGCATTATAAAAATTGGATAAAGTGAATATTTTTGAAAGCACTTTGAATAGTTGAGAAGACTCTAAGGCACATGTGACTGTCCTGCCCCCAAGCAGTAGTCCTCAAATGTTCTCTGAATGTGCATCGGATTAACTCGAGGAACTTTGGTAACAAAGTCTTACCTCCTAGAGACTCCGATTCTGGTAAAGGTGAGCCCTTGCAGGAGGCTTCTAAATCTATTTTAAGACCTCCCAGCCTGCACGCTTTGTTTTTGCTCCATTGCTGTACGATGTATTTGGTGCGTCAGTTTCCACATACAATTTTGACATTGTCCGAGATGAAGATGTGCAAGATGAGCGTAACCAATCCCATTTACTAAAGAAGAAATTATGGCTTAGGAAGTTTGCCCAATGTCATACAAAATTCAGAACCAGGATACGTGACCAATTTTACAGATTTCAAAGCCCCAATTCTTCTGATCACTGTAGACGTTCTCACACCTTCTATTGTTTAGAAGTCTTTTAGTAAGTCTAAAATGTTAGTCATCTGATTATTGGCTTAAAGTGTAAAATATAAAAAAAATATAGCTTTCGACAAGTGAGTTAATTTATGAAGTCACTACACAAATAATTGTTGTCTGTTACTACCAGGTCTTAGAGGCATTCCCTAATTGCTTAATATTGCTAAGTCACTTCAGTCCTGTCCAACTTTTTGCAACCCAATGAACTATAGTCCGCCAGGCTCCTCTGTCCCTGGGATTCTCCAGGCAAGAATACTGGAGTGGGTTGCCATGTTCTTTTCCAGGGCATCTTCCTGAGCCAGGGATTGAACCCACATCTCTTATGTCTCCGGCATTGGCAGGGGGTTTCTTTACCACTAGCATGACCTGGGAAGCCCTTGTTTACTATTACACAGGTACAAGTTATTTCCTCTAGTTTTCTTTAAATAGACTCTTTTTTTCGTCTTAGTGTTCCACATTTTTGTTCTATCTTTGAAAGCTACCTATGCGTCAAAGATTTTCTCTCTTTTTTAAAAATAAGTAAAGTATTTCCTTTCGGCCCTGCTGGCTCTCTGCTGCTGCGCCGGCGTCTCCAGTTGTGGAGATTGGGGCTGCTCTCTAGCTGTGGTCCCCATGCTCCTCCTGCTGCAGAGCGCGGGCTCTAGGCCTTGATGGCTTCAGAGGCCGCAGCACATGGGCTCCGTGGTCGTGGCACGTGGGCAGCACGTGGGCTTTGTTGCTCCACGGCAAATGCGATCTTCCCGGATCAGGGATCGAACCTGTGTCTGCTGCTTTGGCAGACAGATTCCACACCATTGAGCCTCCAGGAAAGCCCAGAGATTGTCATTATAAAGTTCACTTACTGTTTATGAAATATTTATCGATCATCATTGCCTTTCTTTGGGATTGAAATGAAAACTGAACTTTTCCTGTCCTGTGCCCACTGCTGAGTTTTCCAAATTTGCTGGCATATTGAGTGCACCACTTTCATAGCATCATCTTTTAGGATCAAATTGCCAACATCCACTGGATCATAGAAAAAGCAGGAAAATTCCAAACAAACCCATCTACTTCTGCTTTATTGACTATGCCAAAGCCTTTGACTGTGTGGATCACAACAAACTCTGGAAAATTTTTCAAGAGATGGGAATACCAGACCACCTTACCTGCCTCCTGAGAAATCCGTATGCAGGTCAAGAAGCAACAATTAGAACAGGACATGGAACAATGGGTTGGTTTCAAATCAGGAAAGGAGTATGTCAAGGTTGTATATTGTCACTCTGCTTATTTAACTTATATGCATAGTACATCATGTGGAATGCCAGGCTGGATGAGGCACAAGCTGGAATTAAGATTGCCAGGAGAAATATCAATAACCTCAGATATGCAGATGACACCACCCTTATGGCAGAAAGTGAAGAGGAACTAAAGAGGCTCTTGATGAAAGTGAAAGACAAGAGTGAAAAAGTTGGCTTATAACTCAATATTCAGAAAACCAAGATCATGGCATCTAGTCCCATCACTTCATGGCAAATAGATGGGGAAGCAATGGAAACTGTGACAGATTTTGTTTTGGGGGTCTCCAAAATAACTGCAGATGGTGACTGCAGCCATGAAATTAAAGACATGAAATAAAAAGACCTAGACAGCATATTAAAAAGTAGAGACGTTACTTTGCTGACAAAAGTCCATCTAGTTGAAGCTATGTTTTTCCCAGTAGTCATGTATGGCTGTAAGAGTTGGGCCATAAAGAAAGCTGAGTGCCAAAGAATTGATGCTTTTGAACTGTGGTGTTGGAGAAGACTCTTGAGAGTCCCTTGGACTGCAAGGAGATCCAACCAGTCCATCCTAAAGGAGATCAGTTCTGAATATTCATTGGAAGGACTGATGCTGAAGCTGAAGCTCCAATATTTTGGCCACCTGATGCGAAGAACTGACTCATTGGAACAGACTGTGTCACTGAGAAAGACTGAAGGCAGGAGGAGAGGGGATGACAGGATGAGATGGTTGGATGGCATCACCCATTCGATGGACATGAGTTTGAGCAAGCTTTGGGTGTTGGTGATGGACAGGGAAACCTGGCGTGCTGCAGGTCATGGGGCCACAAGGAGCTGGATGAAACTGAGTGACTGAACTGAACTGAACTGATTCATTATCAACTGTCACAAACTAGGGATTCAAATATGAATAAAAAATGCTTTACTTCTCATGACTTCCTGCTTTAATCCCTGAGTTTGTTTCCTTCGTCCAGAAAAAACTTCCAAGGACCAGAACAAGAAGATCCTGCCCGAGAAACATGGGTAGATATAGAGGGGTGGAGGAAGGGAAGGACACTGGTGACACTGGTTTTAGCCCTGAGGGTCTCATGGCACCCTAGGTGGCTGTTTCTACCAATGGCTGGATGCGGAGGGTGGGGTGGGGGTTGAGACTAGGAAAGAGATCTCGACTACAGGTGAAGGTTTAGGAGTCACCTCTGGGCTTCCTGGGTGGCTCCGTGGTTAAGAATATGCCTGCCAATGCAGGGGACATGGGTTCAATCCCTGGTCCAGGAAGATCCCACGGACAACTAAGCCCATGCTCCATAGCTACTGAGCCAGCACTCTAGAGCCAAGAGTGGCAACTACTGAGTCCACGCAACCTGGTCTGTGCTCTGCAACAAGAGAAGCCTGCACGCCGTAACTGGAGAGGAGCACCCACTTGCAGCAGCTGGCGAAGGCCCGTGTGCAGCAGTGAAGACCCAGCACAGCCGAAAATAGAGAAACAAGTAGGTTTTTAAAAAACATGTTACAAACAGTGTCACCTCTGTTTAGAGGAGTGTTGTTTTGTGTGTGTGTGTGTGTGTCTTTTTTTTTTTTTACTGTATTTGGGAACCTATGAATGTTTTTAAATATATCTATTTGGCTTAGATTTTAATTTTGCTATCTGGCTTATAGTTTTATCAGTAAGTGTTTGATATGCAGATTTATTTATTATTGCCATCTGTTTCTGCAAAAGCAATTTTGAAGATGCTAAGCCGTTTTCTGAATGACGTTCAGGTCTGCATGGGGGGTAACTTTGGAAATCAGAACCTCGCAAGGACAGCTATTCTGTTACTGAGGCAGAGATCACACACAGATTCGCTTGTATACTGCTGCGCTGTGATCCCCAGACGCGTGCCATGTGTAGCTGAGTCCTGAGGATTTTCAGGATGGACTGGTAAGGACCTTTTACTCTTTTTTCTGATGGTAAATTGTCTTTTCAACATATCTAGAATACAGCTCAGCAAAATTTATTTAGATGTGTTAACATCTTTATTCCCTCCTAGGCTATCTTCTTTTTTATAGTATTTCTATTGAATTATAGTTGATGGACAATATTACATGTTACAGGTGCACCTCTATGGCCATTAAAGGTTATACTCCTTTCATAGTTATTATAAGGCTTCCCAGGTGCTGCTAGTGGTAAAGAACCCGCCTGCCAGTACAGGAGACACAGGACAAGTGGGTTTGATCCTTGGGTCAGGAAATTCCCCTGGAGGAGGGCATGGCCTCCCACTCCAGTATTCTTGCCTGGAGAGTCCCAAGGACAGAGGAGTCGGACACAACTGAAGAAATGTAGCCTACACACACGCACATAGTTATTCTAGAAGATTGGCTGTATTCCCCACACTGTGCAATGCATCCTTGTAGCTTATTCTATGCTTAACAGTTTGTAACGCTTAGTCTTTTTCCCTCTATATTACCACGCCCTTTCTCTCTCCCCACCGGCAACTACTAGTTTGTATCTGTGGATCTTTTTCTTCATTGTTATTACATATTCACTAGTTTCTTGTATTTTTTTTTTAGATTCTACATATAAGGGACATGATAGAATATTTGTCTTTCTCTGTCTGACTTACTTGACTTAGCATAAAGTCCTGTAAGTCCATCCATGTTGCTTAGATAGCAAAATATATATATATATATATATATATATATAGTTGAGTAGTGTTCCATTGTATTAATATATAATATAGGTATCACCTCTTTATCCATTCACCTATCCTTGGACACTTAGGTTGCTTCTATATCTTGGCAATTATAATAATGCAGCTAGGGACTTGGGGTGCATTTCAGGAAACTGAAAATAAACTACTATATGGCCCTGCAATTTCACTCCTGAGTATATATCTGAAAAAAAAACAAAAACAAAAACAAAACCAAAAACATTAGTTCAAAAAGATACATGCAAGTCTAGATTATTTTAACACTCTGAAACTACATGTACATAATTTCAACAAAATGTTCTATAATCAGGCATTTCAATGGGCTCATTTCCCAAAAGTTCAAGTGGAGTGTGAACTAGTATAATCTTGGTCAGAGCCAGTCAATGGGTCAGAACAAATTGGAAGCAATAAATCTAGTAATCCAGTTTCATTTCACCTCGTCAACAACTCCCAGCCTCTAGAATATTCTTGGAAGGGTGTGACCAGTTTCACCCATTCTACCTACATCCTTTCAGGTTCACTTTTAACCTTTCCATGGCTCCCTATCATGTTTCTACGTGCTTTGCTGACATCAGATGCTTCCTATGAGGGGCTCTTCCTTTCAACTGGTCTTAGAGTTGACCAGTTGGAGATAGACTTATTCAAAAGTCTACCTTCCTTATTTTAAGTTACTTGAATGCAAACTCAAAGTCATCATGATACCTTCTATGCCATTTTTCAAAACTGTTTGCTTTTGTCCAGTTAAAAAATCAAGCAGCTATTGCCAATAATAAAAAGCCTTCTAAAGCAGCAGTTACTAATCAGATGCTCAAACAATTCCTCAGATCGCTCCCACTTCCTTTTTCCATTTACCAATATATCATGGACTTCCTCCCAGGTCAGCGTATATAGACCTGGCTCATTATTCTTAATGTTCAAGCTTGTTATCTATTTCCATGATGTTGGATATCAGATTTTCCCAGATCTGTCATAGTCATTGCTGTCTTTCTACTACATAAAAATACTGCAATAAATATCCTTACACATACATCTTTCTCTGGGCTTTTCTCTGGAGACTAGCTTTCAAAAGGGCAACCACCAAGTCAAAAGTTATGTGTATTTTTAGTTAAAAAAGATATTTCTAGAAATTTTTTAAAGATATAATCTTTCACTTATTCAGCAGAAATATGTGAGATGGTCTTTTCCCTTCCTCTTTGCCAGAACTGGATGTTATTTCTTATCTAAGTTATGGTCTTCCCATATTTAGAACAGAGTTGTACTTAGTGTGTGCTCAGATCTTGTTGACTAGGTCACTTTAAGATTTTGAAACTACGTTTTCCAACTTTTCCTACATTTTCTAACTTAATTGACACTAATTTTCCTTCATTCATGTATAAAGTCATAGTTTTTATTTATAGTATAGATTTGCAAACTATTAACTTGCTTCAAATTTCGATCAAATTATGTTAGTATTGGTATGTATGTACACATTTGAATGTGAACCTTGTTTTATATTTCTCACCCCTACCTCATTAATACCTCTATTATTGCTGGTTTTAATACCATAATCACCAAAAGCAGTGGTTAGTACTAATAAGTCACGTTTGCCATGGTTAGTCCACTTTCACTGACAAAATTAAATGATGGAAGGATTAAGTCTGCTTCTGATTCTGGATTCTTAAAAGTATGTTTTGGATTTTTCTTCTATGTGCTTTTGCAAGGTCAGGCACATCCCCAGTGATGCCGTCTGTTATTCCTTTGCAAGGCTCCTTGCTGGAATAAAAAAAAGGGCAAGTTCCTCTCATCATTACTTTTGGATGGTCCAATCATTTATGATATATATATATATCTCATATAATATTAATATCTCTGGCATGGATATATATGTATCAGAATATTTAAACTTTTAATACTAATATGTTTATATGTCATAAACATGTTTTTTTAACCTTATGATATTGACATAATGGTATCTTATTTAGATTTTACTGACAGAGAGAGTGAAGTTCCTGAAGAGGGTTTAGATAGTTTCTTTAAGGACCAAGGGCCAGTACATATGGGAATGAAGATTTATAGCAGGATTTCTTGACTCTAAATCAAATAGTCTCTGAGACTGGTTCTCAGAATCCCAAGTGCACACAAGAGCCTTCAGATCTTTCAGCGTAAACGAGACTGAGTTAAACAGGCAATTTGTACATCTACTGACCATTAACTACAATATCTACCACATTGCTTACTGCAGTTTCAGTTAAATTTGTCTTTGGATATAATGGAGAATGAATTAACTATGAATGAGTTCAGTTTTTTCCTGAAAAAATTAAAAACCTTTTAAATGCAAGTTCATAGAATAATAGCAGAAATTTTAATTGCTAGAGTAACAATTTTTTAGAACTTTTTATTTTGTATTGGGGTATAGCTGAGTAACAACATTGTGGGAGTTTCAGGTGCACAGCAAAGG
The DNA here is from genome assembly GCF_001704415.2 of Capra hircus. Lineage (NCBI taxonomy): Eukaryota > Metazoa > Chordata > Mammalia > Artiodactyla > Bovidae > Capra > Capra hircus. The sequence goes on from NC_030819.1 coordinate 4,457,978, forward strand.
GTCTCAGCCATAAACATACACGTATCCGTTCTTCCCCAAATTCCCCTTCCATTCAGGCTGCCACATAACATTGAGCAGAGTTCCATGAGCTATATGGTGGGACCTTATTAGTTATCCATTTTCAGTACAGCAGTGTATACGTGTCCATCCCAAACTCCCTAACTATCCTGCCCCTCCCTCCCGCCGGTAGACTACCAGTTGTCTAGCTTCCCTGGTGGCTCAGATGGTGAAGAATCTGCCTGCCATGCAGGAGATCCGGGTTTGATCCCTGGGTCCGGAAGATCCCCTGGAGAAGGGAATGGCAACCCACTTCAGTATTCTTGCCTGGAGAATCCCATGGACAGATCATGGGGTCGCAAAGAGTTGCACATGGCTAAGCAACTAATACCTCCCTCTGGTAACAATAAGTTCATAGAGTAACAATTTCTAACTTTTTAAGAGTGATCCCATTTTCGTCTGGAATTATCACTGAGGATCAGCCCTGGGTTACCTCATGCGCAGTGGAATAAGTCAGACAGAGACAAATACCACCTTGCACCACTTCTGTGGGGCTTCCCAGGTGGTCCAGTAGTAAAGAATTCACCTGCAGAGCAGGAGACTCAGATTCAGTCCCTGGGTCAGGAAGATCCCCTGGAGAAGGAAGTGGCAACCCACTCCAGCATTCTGGAGTCCATGGAAATCCCATGGACAGAGGAGCCTGGAGGGCTGCCGTCCATGGGGTCGCAAAGAGTCAGACATGACTGAGTGACTAGAGAGAGAGAAACTTGTCTCCAAATTCTCAAGTATGACATGTTAAATTTGTGCAGCTTTATATGTGTCAATCATATCTTAATAAAGTAGTTTAAATAGAAGGAAAAGAAAAAAATGCATAAAATGCTTCTTACTTTAAAATAAAACGTACCTCTGTGTGTACACACACATACATATTTTCAGTTCTGTTCCTGCTCCCTACTAGTTTCTTGGTAGCATTTGTACATAATGGTTTTTGTATTTTTAGAGAGGTACAGATCTAGATTCAAAAAGCATCACAATTAAGCATGTTTGTAGCAGAAAAGGCACATGACTGATACTTCCTTGTGTTTCCTAACTTTCCTTGAGAGTAACCAGTGGTCATGTATGGATGTGAGAGTTGGACCCATAAAGAAAGCTGAGTGCCGAAGAATTGATGCTTTTGAACTGTGGTGTTGGAGAAGACTTTTGAGAGTCCCGTGGACTGCAAGGAGATCCAACCAGTCCATCCTAAAGGAAATCAGCTCTGAATATTCACTGAAAGGACTGATGTTGAAGCTGAAACTCCAGTACTTTGGCCTGATGTAAAGAACTGACTGATTGGAAAAGACCCTGATGCTGGGCAAGATTGAAGGTGGGAGGAGAAGGGGACAACAGAGGATGAGATGGTTGAATGGCATCACCAACTCAATGGACATCAGTTTGAGTAAATTCCAGGAGTTGGTGATGGACAGGGCAGCCTGACGTGCTGCAGTCCATGGGGTTGCAAAGAATTGGACATGACTGAGCAACTGAACTGAACTGAATTGAACTGAACTGAACCATAGTGTTGAGATGCATTTTTCCATATATTATCAATTTTTGTGTGTGTGTGAGGTGGTTGATGGAGTCCCTCTTCTGTTTGGGATTACATCTACTTGGGTATAGATCTTAAATATAGGAGAGATTAATGAATCCTGAGGTTTCTCTATTGAAACTCTGTGTGCTATTTTCTTGAACTCATTTAATGATATTTTTGTGAAAAGGGAATTTTTCCAAGAAAGGGAAAATTCTGTAATTCTGTTATTTACCTAGATTATATTGTATCTAACCCAATAATACTTTTCACATGTACTATTTAGGGGCTTCCCTGGTGGCTCAGCTGGTAAAGATCCGCCTACAATGTGGGAGACCTGGCTTTGATCCCTGGGTTGGTAAGATCCCCTGGAGAAGGGAATGGCTACCCAGTATTCTGGGTATTCTGGCCCGGAGAAGTCATGGGGTTGCAAAGAGTTGAGTCAGACATGACTGAGCAACTTTCACTTTCACTTGACTTTCATATACTCTTTGAGGTCCTTAGGTTGACATTTAACTATTTTTCCCATTTGAACAACAATGACAACAGCAAATTCTGAGTCTTTTTTTGTGTTGCTCTATTTTTTCTAGTGTGTAGTTTGGCTTTGGTTTTGAGTAAGCAACCGCTCTCTTTTCTGCTGTTGATACTAACACCAATTTATTAAAGGGTAAGACACCATATGTTTATTTCAGAATACCAATTCCATGTTGTCCATCTGAAATCCCAGTATTTGCAAAGCAGTTTATTTACTTCTAATTTGCAGTAATTTGTATGCTTTCTATTCTTTTCATTTTGACTTACATTCAGATAATTTTATTATCTTACACTTCTGATGCTTTCTATTTTGTGAAAAAGATATATTTTTATTCTCACTGAAAGGAAAAAGTAGAAAAGATGGGCGGCAGGAATTTTTCTATTTAAACAAAGCTGAAGAAGCATGGCACTGATTTTTCTTTTTTGTCTTAACATATCACAGGAACCCTTTCCTGGTAGCTCAGTGGTAAAGAAACCCACCTGCAGTGCAGGAGACACCCGTTCCATCCCTGGGTTGGGAAGATCCCCCAGAGGAGGAAACGGCCACCCACTCCAGCATTCTTGCTTGGGAAATCTCATGGACAGGGGAGCTTGGTGGGCTACAGTCTTTGGAGATGCAGAGGTGTAAGCCACGTAGTGACTAAACAACAAAATCCATATAAAATACTTAGAGTGATAAGGGTGGCCCTTCAGACCCTTAAAACAGCTCGTCAGAAAGATCGCTAATCTTTCCCGATTAGTACAATCCTCAAAGAATGTTTATACTAAAACTATTTTTAAGCAGTAATTTCCTTTTAAGCATCATTATGACTGTAATAATCTCTGCATCTATTTCTACTCTAATCCTTCTATTAGACCTAAGCTTCTCAAGAGATGATGGATGTCTAGTTTCTGCTTTGTTTCTCAAACACTCCTTGGGACAGAAAAACTTGATGGATATGGGTAGAGGTTGAACAAATATGTTCCCAGGATTCTGTGACGCCAATTCTATTATTTAAGAAAGCTGGAACCAAGCATTCGATATCTCTAGAAACTAGCTCCATAGGTAGATAAGGCTTTGAGGCATTACCATTTATCCTGCTGGTTGGACATATTTCAAATCTCACCAATGTTTCCCTCTTTCACTACCTTCCTATGAACATCAACCTCATATGATGATAATGATGAAAACTAAAGTTGGAAATAGTCACATGAGGGACGAAATGAAATGGTTAAGCTTGATGCTCTAAAGCTATGATGTTGTTTGATCCTTAAGTAAGTCAACTGGAATAAATAAGACATTTTTTGCAAAGGTTGTACAACTGAAGCAAAAGTTTTGTTATAATTGACAAAAACCATGTCCACATTGCAACTCTAAGAAATCTTGAAGAATACAGGTGTGACTCCATTGGAAGTATTGGGATTTGATCCTTTTCTGAGTCCCTAATCTGGGCTGGAATTCAGATGGGCAAGGGGGATGCCTGATGTTGATATTTTTTTATTGCTATTTTGTCTCTGGGTATAAGAGAATGTATAACAAAGGATTTAAGTGTAGAATGTTTACAGTGCTTTGGCAAAATAATAATAGTGGCCTGATGGTTCAGACAGTAAAGAATCTGCCTTTGATACAGGAGACCTGGGTTCCATCCTTGGGTGGGGAAGATCCCCTGGAGGAGGGCATGGCAACCTACTGCAGTACTCTTGCCTGGGAAATCCCATGGACAGAGGAGCCTGGCAGGCTACAGTCCATGGGGTCACAAAGAGTTGGGCACAACTGAGTGATTAACACACTTTTCACTTTCAAGAGTGTCAACATTAAAGGCTAAACTCCTAATATTATGTATTCTTTTGGGAGCGCTGGTGGAAAGAGTGAGGTAGGCTATTCCCCCAATTTTAATTTCCTTGAAAATAAGTGTTAGGCAGAAATGGAGTACATTTCTAAATTGGTAAGCATAGATGCAATTCTAAACTGATACACGCAGATGTTGAAAAGGAAGAGCTACAGAAATTTTAGGTCAAATCACTCAGTAATTAAAAACTGACTTAAGAGCCATTCTGAATTGGTCATAATTTATAGTCCATGGTTTTATTATAGCAAACCAGGGTGATGTTCCTTTTTCACATACCATTTCATGTTTCTAGAATTTGCACGACCTATGTTAGATTGCCTTTTTTTTTGGAAATTAATTTTTAGTTTTGCAGATGATGTTTTTTGGTTCATACTGGGCACTGGATTTCATAATAAAAGTGCTAATTCAACAGTTTATTTTTCGAAAGCGTATTTGTCAATGCTTATTCCTCAATCTTACCTAGCCAATGTGTGGATTTTGCACACAGTTATTTTAAATGTTCATCCTTTCCAGAAAGACAATAAAGTACTTCTGGTATGAAAATCTTTTTCTTTGAGCATTTGAAATACAGTGCCCATGAACTGTGCCGGCGTAAACTCCTAAACCCAGAAGCAAGAGTACAACTTCAGGAGGAAGTCTATCAAGTCCAGTTCATCAGCTACACGCAATAATACAGAAAGCTTGAAAAGCTTAAAGAAATAAAATAATTCTATAAAATAGCATTCTACTAGTCAATCGATACCCAGCCTTACTGAATTGTTGCCATTAGTCACAAAAACAAGTATCAGATTGTGTCCATCGTGTGTTCATTATGTTCATGAAAGAATGCCAAGGTTTCTATAGAGCTGAGGATATGAGATATTCCATTCTCTATTTTTAGATACATGTTTCTGATAATTTGCTGGAAAGGAAGAGCTATGCCTATCTTAGGTGTTTGGGGAGTGGATGCCTCCAGAATGATCATGTTACTAAAGATAAACAGTTGCATGAGTATTGCTTTCTCTCGTGCATGAGACCTGAGTGGGAAAATGTCAGTGGGCATCTTTTCATAAAGAGGATAGATGCTATTTCACTAACACACAGGTATCGAATCTTACTGAGACAACCCATAATTTTTTTTTCCAATTCAATCTGACAAATACTATATGATATGCCAGTTTCTGTGCAAGATAAGACAGCATGTGCAAAAATGAAAAGCCTTAAGGAGTTTGGAATCTAATTGAGATGGCACAGAGCATATTATGATACCAGTATGTATATATACAGTCTTATGAAGCAGAGAGATGAAAAGGCTTGTTTGGAAAAGTAGATTATAAAAGCCATCACTCAAGCAATGGCATGTGAACTGCGTCTGACTGGTGGAGATGGGAGAAGAAGGGCAGTTCTGATGGGGGACATTGTGGGGTCAAGTCCTGGAGAGCAGACGGCTTTGCGGGGCAAGGGTAGGGAGATTCCAGTGTTCAGGAAAGGGTCTGAAGCAGTGTAGTAAGAGGTGCATTTGAAGAGCAAAGGTGGGTCCTAAGAGACTCAAGCTCAAGATTTTGGACTCTGTTCTAAATTTAGGTGATAATCGTCAAGTATTTTGAGCAAGAGAATGACCTGCCTGTCTGCTGAGTCATTCCAGTTGTGTCTGACTCTTTGTGACCCTAAGGACTGTAGCCCGCCAGCAGATTCTCCAGGCGGAAATACTGGAGTGGGTTACCAGGCTCTTCTCCAGGGGGATTGTCCCCAGCCAGGGATGGAACCCAACATTCCGTGGCTGCTGAGGCTCCTGCCATTGGCAGGTGGATTCTTTATGGCTGAGCCCGCAGGGAAGCAAGAGAATGACAAGGGTCAATTTGGTCTCATTTCAGTACAAAGGGTGGAGAGGAGGCGAATGGAGTCAGGGCCTTGACGTCATCAGGTATTAGCAAGTGCTCAGCACCATTTTATGCTGAAGCCTAAACAGCATCAGTAATGCCGGGAAGGGTATTATTTCCTAGGCCCCCCAGAACAAACAGTGTGATTTAAATAACTACTGTATTTTCTGAGTCCTGAAGTGTCAGAGACTCGTTCCCTCTAAAACCTTTAGGAGAGCATCCTTCCTGGCTTCTTTCAGCTGCTGCTAATGCCACGCGCTCCTTGGCTGACAGCTGCAAACCTCTGGTCTCTGCCTCTGTGTTCGCTTGGTTGACTCCCCCCGTGTCTGTCTTCTGATAGAAGCTGCAGCCAAGTCACATTAGAGCGTGCTCTGTTGGCCTCAGCTTAAATGGATCTCATCTGAGATGACCTGCTCGCAAATCAGGTGAGGGTCACAGGTGTGAGGTTAGCACTTCAACCTACCAGACTGGGAGGGGCGCACTTCAGCCCCTCACAAGAATGAAGAGCGGTGACCAGCGGGAAAGGCAGCAGCAAGACAGAATCACTGTGACTGTTGAGACTTGGGAGAGAGCAGGATGAGATGGCTGGGAGCGGAAGAAAATGCGAAAGCTCAAGAGTCGTGGGACTTCCCTGGCAGTCCAGGAGTTAAGGCTGCTTCCACTGTAGAAGGTGTGGGTTTGATCCTTGGCCCAGGAGAGCTAAAATCCAACATGCCTCATGGCCAAAATTCAGGACAAAAAGAAGTGTTATTGTAACAAATTCAATAACATCTTTAAAAATGGTCCACATTGAAAAAAAACACAAAACAACTTATAAAAAGCTGAAGAGTCAGGCAATTGGGAGGGGAAGGAAAGGAAAAGTAGGTGATCTCAACTATAAGAGTTCAGCATCTGTGAAGTTCCGATCGCATCTGTGAGCTGACTTCAGTCATCCAGCAGTGGTCAGGGAACCCCCAGCAATTTGACTTGCGTGTGGTAGGGATCACAAGTATTTGTGACTACAGCCTGAATGTCTCTATCGCACCCACATTTTGCGCATGGGTGGTGGTGGTGATTTTGTGGCTAGGTTGTGTCTGACTCTTACGACCCTGTGGACTGTGGCCCACCAGCCTCCTCTGTCCATGGGATTTCCCAGGCGAGAGGACTGGAGTGGGTTGCTGTTTCCTTCTCCATAGCCTGGGTAATGATGATTAAAGCAGTTATCAGATGGAAATCCTCCCAAGGGGAAGACGTTATTAGCAAAAAAAGTAGGAAAAAAATTAATAAATAAACGTGATGGAGATATTTATAAGCGCAGAGTCACCTCCTTTCTGCCTTACACATTCTGACAAGCCCTTGGCATGAAAGCTAATTCTGAGATGAATGCAATTGTATCTGGCAGGGTTGACCAAACTTCTAGGCAGATCAGAAGAAGTCTTCTCTTTGTAGTTGGTAGCAGGGGAGCAGGAGGAGGATGAGGTGAGTAGGGGCAAACTGGCGAGTGGGGGGCAGGGGACAGAGAACGTGACAGGGGATGGGGATTTAAAACATGGCCCAAAACAGCTCCAGGCATGAGACTGCGTGCAGTTACCAGCCTGCTGGATCTTACACCTCATGTGAAGGCAGTGGGCTCGTGAACTCTTTCGTGAACGGTACTGATTTCACCCGTGAAAAATTATGCCAAGATACACGCCATCCTCTTCATGGGATGTTCCCCTCTCATATAAAAGGTGAGACGCTTTCTCTGATATGTGACTGATACAATTAGTGCTACAAGTGTCGCAGTCGCTCTTTCAGCGTTTTGACCACTGTGTCGATGTTCACATCATGATTTTGGTGCTTTTCTGCAGTGAACTCTCTTAAGTTTCTTGGGTCTGCTGTAGCAAAGAACCCCAAACTGGGTGGCTTAGCACAACAGGAACGCATTTTCTCATAGTCCTGGAGGCTAGAAGTCCGACATCAAGGTGTCAGCAGGGTCTCGCTCCCTTTGAAGGAGGAGAGGTTGGAGGTTCCTTCCTTGCCTTGTACCAGCTTCTGGTGGTTGCTGTCAATTACGGTGTTCCTTGGCTTGCAGACATGTTACTCCAAGCCCATGGCGTGCAGCCCTCTATGAGCTGAAGCCTCTAGTGAAAGGCTAACGGCTGGTAAGTCAGTGGCATCACCTCCATGAACCCATCAATAATACAATGCAATTGGAGAGCATCAAAACAAATGGCCATCTGCAGTGGGCTCCATTCGCAGAGTCCTGGAAGTTAATGATGCCTTATTGAGAAAGCATTGCATGGAGCTCTACGGCATATGCCTGGTGGTGGTATATAATTTCATAGTCCACAAACCATAATGATTCAATTTTCTCAGAGGTGTATTTATCTATGTGTGGTATTTATCCCTCTCTACTGTGTTATGACTTGACAGTTATTTAATGTTTACATGAGACAGAAATTGACCAAGACGGGGAAGATTAAGCAACATGGAAGACTTGAGAAATCTTGTTTCCCATAGTTTTATTGAGAAGTAATTGACCTGCAGAGCTGTAAAGTTTTCAGGTGGACAGCACGATAGCTTGATTTAAGAATATCATGAAATGATCACCACAATATGTCCAGCTAACACCCATCATCTCATAGATACAAAATAAAAGACAAGGGAAAAAAGAGATTGAGAATTCTCCTCGTGGTGAGAAGTCTCAGGGTTTAAACTCTTCGGGACTCTCTCGTGTATTGTTGCGCAGTGTTAGTTGCACGTTGCATCCCTACGTGACTGGAAGTTGGTACCTTTATGTCCATATTTGTCCAATTCCCTTTCCCCCAAAGACCCTGCCTCTGGCAACCACAAGCCTGCTCTTTTTCTCTGAGATTGTTTGCTTTTGTCTTAGAGTCCACATATAAAGGGATTGTGCCATATCTGTCTCTCTCTGAAGCGCTTATTTCACATAGCGCGGTGCTTTCAAGGTACTCTTGGTACTTGTGCTCAAATGGCAGGATTTCCTCATTTTTCATGGCTGAATATTATTCCATTATACACAGAGATCGCAACTTCTCCATCCATCTTCTAGATCCATTTAAAATGACATGGACTCTGAAAATCTGGTGCAAACTTGCTTTTTAAAGCAGGCCCTGCCTGCTTTACTTTCTGCCTGCATCTTTAATTGGTCAATTCATTTATTTAGACAGGTGATAAACGTTGCTGAGCATCCTCTTACTGGGACGTGTGCTAGTATTACACTGGATACAAAGGTGAATTTTCAAAAATCTTGCCATTTAGGACTTTAGAGTCTGATTGAGCAGATGAATCATCCAAACTCTGATTCACATGTCTGCTAGTGAGGGTCCACACACAGAGGCTGAAACTAACCAGAACTCAGTAATTTAGCTGAGGCTATCTGGGAACCATAAAAAAGACAAGGAACATGTCATGGATGTTCAGAGAAAGGGAGAAACGTAACTCATGAAAGATTTTCCAAAACTGGGAAATGGGGGTTTGCCCCCCATCCTCCTCTCTCCTCTCCCTTCTTGCACTTTCTCTCCCCCCCCACTCCATTTCCCACTATTTTATCTCTTTCTCTATCACACTCTCTGTCCCTTCCATTCTTCCTGACACGTCCACCTCCCTTTGTATAAATGATAAAATGCTTGCACTCCACATATCTGTCCACTACTGTTTAGTTTCCTTTCCAGAATCGCCTTTCTCTGTGATTCCCAGAGTTTTGTCAAAGGTCCCTGTTTTTCCTGATAGCACACATGCTTCAAAGGCTAAATCCTGTGACTTCATTTATACGACCTCCTGGAAAAGGCAAATCTATGGAACAGGAAACAGATCGGTGTTTACCAAGAGCGGAGGCTGGGGAGAGGGGTAAAGGGATATGAGAGAACTTTCTAGATCTTAACTGTGGGGATGGTTATGCTACAGCGTACTTGCAAAGATTCTTACAGCTGTACACCTGGAGAGGGCAAACTTTGCTGTTACATGCATTTTACCGAACACATCTGACTTGCCCTCCAAATCCTCGCTTTGCATTGAATGGAAAGGCTCACATAATTTTAATTTCCTTTTCCCACCACCCTTCTTAGTTTTGAATTTAGTAGCTTCTGATTCAAATTAGAAAATTATTTTGAGATTATGGACCAAGAAATTATAATTATACAAGTATATGCTATGTGAGTGTGTGTCTGTGTGTGTGTCTGTGTGTGTGTGTGTGTGTGTGTGTATGTGGGGGGGGGGTGTTCTAATTTGTAACCCCAAATGAAAATCAGTGAAATAAGCAATAAAGAAGCACTTTTGAAATGTCTCAGACCTGAGTATTGAAGTATCAATCAAAGGATCGGAGTACAATCTAGAAAATTATATTTTGTGCTGGCTGTTATTCTAGAACAATTAAGGCAATAAAAATTTAGCTACCTTTATTTCAGTTGTAAAAAGCAAGTGAGTTCCCAGGTTAATTTATAGTTAAAGGACTAAAGTCATATTTTTCCCAACTAGTGGTGCTGAGAAAGACTAGCTTACAAAGGGAATTTAGTGTTTATAAATAGAGCCCAGCACTTGTTGCTTTGCAGGAAGTCAGTTAGAGAGATGGTCCTTTTCAGTTCTTTTGCTACAACCAGGAATAAGCTTGTAGCTAGAGAGGTTTTTCAGAAGTGAACTGTAAGTATTCAAGTCCATAGTACACACTTCGTGTTTTAAAGAAGCCACGGAAAATCTTCTCCCCGCAAGGGGAACTTCCTCACTCCCAAGAGGCGTGGCAGAGCAGAGGAAGGGGTTTCTGGTTATAGCTCCAGAGACGCAGTTTCCTGTCCTAGCTCCACCATGAAACTAACTCTGATTCTGGGAAGGAGGTGGGGAGAGCATCCCAGCCTTAGCCCGGTTTCAGGTTTGGTTGGCCTGTGAACGAGCAGGAAGTGGGGCTATACGACCTCTGAGGGTGTCTCCTTAAATTACAGCTTTGCCAAGGGTTCTGTATCTTGTTATACTGGGAATGTCCATAACCTCAGCTTCTCTCCTTTAATCCCGTACTTTTGACTGTTTCAGACTTTTCCACCACGATGACTTGCATTTATCCCTAATACCCTCCTGGACCCTGAATTCAGTGTTGTTTCCTGACCTTCCACGGCTCTGATGATCGAGGCAGCTGCCGTGTGTTGCAATTCAGTTCAGTTCAGTTCAGTCGCTCAGTCGTGTCCGACTCTTTGCGACCCCATGAATCGAAGCACGCCAGGCCTCCCTGTCCATCACCAACTCCTGGAGTTCACTCAGACTCACGTCCATCGAGTCCGTGATGCCATCCAGCCATCTCATCCTCTGTCGTCCCCTTCTCCTCCTGCCCCCAATCCCTCCCAGCATCAGAGTCTTTTCCAATGAGTCAACTCTTTGCATGAGGTGGCCAAAGTACTGGAGTTTCAGCTTTAGCATCATTCCCTCCAAAGAAATCCCAGGGCTGATCTCCTTCAGAATGGACTGGTTGGATCTCCTTGCAGTCCCAGGGACTCTCAAGAGTCTTCTCCAACACCGCAGTTCAAAAGCATCAATTCTTCGGCACTCAGCCTTCTTCACAGTCCAACTCTCACATCCATACATGACTATTGGAAAAACCATAGCCTTGACTAGACGGACCTTAGTCGGCAAAGTAATGTCTCTGCTTTTGAATATACTATCTAGGCTGGTCATAACTTTTCTTCCAAGGAGTAAGCGTCTTTTAATTTCATGGCTGCAGTCACCATCTGCAGTGATTTTGGAGCCCCCAAAAATAAAGTCTGACACTGTTTCCACTGTTTCTCCATCTATTTCCCATGAAGTGATGGGACTGGATGCCATGATCTTCGTTTTCTGAATGTCGAGCTTTAAGCCAACTTTTTCACTCTCCTCTTTTACATTAAATAAGTCAAATATATTAACAAAACCATGAAGTGTTAGTTGCAGTGGCGTCTTACTCTTTGAGACCCCATGGACTGTAGCCCACCAGGCTTCCCTGTCCATGGAATTCTCCAGGCAAGAATATTGCAGTGGGTTGCCATTTTATTCTCCAGGGGATTTTCCTGACCCAGGGATCGAACCCTGGTATCCCACATTGCAGGCGGATTCTTTACTGTCTGAACTACTAGGGAAGCCATTAGCAAGCATGGAGGTTTTCTGCAGCTTGTATTTGGCTTTTCCCAAAGAGTATGATTCAGCATTTCAGCACACTAGCTTTTGGAATACACTGAGACCCTAAGATTTAGAATTCACTCGTATAAAGGACAAAAATGTTTTCTAATTTAGCATTAAGCAGTGTATATTTTTATATATTTTCTCAATCAAGGTGTCATTTGTCTGTGGAAGCTTTAGCTGGCAGGATGAGTTTTGCGAAGAGGGACCTGGTTTATTGATGAGTTTGTGGGGAATGAAGCAGAAAAGAAGTAGGGATCTCAGACCTAGAGCCCTGGAATTGTTACTTCACAAAATATTCGTCCTTATAGGAAATTTGGATTTGAGGAAACATGAGGTAACTTATCTCCCATTCAATTTCCAGGCAGACTGAATTTTTATTTTTTTTACAAAAGAGTGAGTTTGAGACCTGTGTCATCAGCGGGTGTTGTATGGTAGGAACGCCCTGTGCTTTGCAATTCTCTGGAAAGCTGTGAAAATAGAGACGGCATCCCCAAGTTTTTGCTGCTCCACTGCGTCCCACATAAATTACTCCAGATATTTTGGGGTTTTTTTCCCCCAACTCTAAAGGTCCTCAGAGAGGAATTCTATACTCTCACTAGTCTCAGATCACGTTTCCTTTGCCAGAAAGTTTCTGATAAATTGAATATCTCCTGCGTTTGTTCAGTCCTGCTTCTTGCTCAGTCTTGAGGGGGGCTGATGGAGCCCAAGGGAAGTTGAGCTCTTCTTTCCAGGGTGATGGCCTGAACAATAAGACACTCAGGGGGAGATGAATCGTTACAAGGCAACTTGGGAGATTTGAGCTTAAAAGCAGGGTCTTTAAGAGGCAATGGAGGAAACAGTAAGACTGTTTCAGAATTAATGACTTCGTCATCGCAGAAAACCTTACTAAAGGAGTATGACTTGCAGGAATTTGTCGAAGAGGTAGAGTCTTCGGATCTGTACCCACTGAGACACTGGCAAGACTCACAGGAAGCATGACCTAGTTGGAAGATGACGAATACAGAAAACTGGGTGCGTGATATTTTGGAAGTAGTGAAGGATTGGGAGGAAACTAATGGAGTCAGAGAACTGTGTGCTTAAGAATCATAAAGGCAATGAGATGGTTGGCATAGCTTCTAGCTTCAGACAGAGAAGAAACCCACGGCAAGGAAGGGAGAGGCCAGGGCTCGGGCAGCAGTGCCCGTGCGTGGGCTGGCCGCGCGGAAGGCTGTGCCGAGCTGTGCCGCGTTTCCATGGTTCTGCAGGAGTCTGGGTGTGGCTGTGATGAATGTCACATTCCCTTTATTAAAACCGTAAAATGGAAACCGCACAATGCAAGAGAGCCATTACCTTTTGCATCATTACCTTCTCTGCAATTAGAACCTCTCCCCTTCCATGTCTCTTAAGCCGATTACGTGTGACAGTAGGTGACGGCGAGGCGGCAGTGGGGAAATTGGCAGGACTTCAAGGCCTTCCTTATCTTTCCTTTCGCTTCAGCCAACTCTCCGTTTACTAGGGAGGTCTGGGCCTACGGTGCAACCTGCTCAGGAGAACTGTGCTGCATGAATAATCCTTCTGACATATTGCCATTTATCCTTTCATTCATGTCACGAGTCGAATTTGTTTTAGCCTCTCCTTGAGCCAGTGATAAATCTGAAGTACAGTTGTCTGATATTTTCAAAGGATCAGTTCTTTTCAATCTATTAATTCTTTGAAACATAGGTTTAAACGTCATCTTAGGAAGCATCTTAAATCTCCGTAAAACCGATTGATTCACCTATGAGTCCACTGTTCATGTATTCATTTGGTGAATATTTACTGCATTTACATTAAATGCCAGGAACTGGTGGAATGGTAGAAACTCAACAAGGAGGAGAACAAAGAGGTTTCCAGACTCATGGTGCTGGTTGTGCTCATGTGTATGAATGTATGATTAAAGCTTTAAAATGAGAGACAGGATTGAAATCGTTGGGTTAGCGCATGTGCGTGAATGGGAGAGGGGGGTGCACTTGAACGGGTGTCATAACGACTGATTTTCCTTCGTCTGTATGCTTTGTAATTCAATGACTCATCTTAAGAAACCAGTATCGAGGTAAGCACTCACTGTATTCTGTAAAACAGCTCAGAATGGGATGTCTGCTTAAAAAAACAAGTCAGATAAGGTCTATTGACCAGAAATGGGTTCCTGTTTCTCAGGCTCCTTGGGAAAGACACTTTATATCACACTCTCTTCTGTATGTCTCTCTCCAAGCTATCATGGCCTCTTGTCATTTTGAGACCTTTAATAATAGACACTTAATACCTTAATCTGTGTTAGGCAGAGTGACATTCAATGTCCCCTGGCCCAGAACTGGGAGAATACTCGGTCTGTGAGGGTAAAACTGTCTACAGCTTTTTCAAACATCTTAAAGAGCTGCAGAGCATACCTGATGCTTGCCAAGACGATGGGTTTGATCATCAGATAAGTTTTCAAATCTCTCCTCTTGTGACTGGTCCATTCCTAGACAAGCCCCAGTTTCTCTACTGACAGTGTCAATAACTGTACCTCCTCGTCATGGTTCTTTTGAGAGGGATGTGGGGAATGACTATGAGAAGCCACTAACCCATGTGTTCCTTCCACCATCAAGCGATGATGAATTCACAAACATATCACAAAAGCTTATCTGCTTTCTTAGGGGAAAAATACGTGCTGTCATGTGTCTCATGCAAAATGAGCCACAGACTGTTTTGGGGGTGAGTGGGGAGTGGGAGGGCATGAGGATAAATGTTTCAGCTAAATTTTATGAAAAGTATAGCTTGTCGGGAGGCTTCCTTGATGGCTCAGTGGTAAAGAACTCGCCTGCCAACGCAGGAGAGGTGGGTTCGATCCCTCGGTCGAGAGGATCCCCTGGAGAAGGAAATGGCAACCCACTCCAGTATTCTTGCCTGGAGAGTGCCGTGGACAGAGGGGCCTGGTGGGTTACAGTCCAGGGGGTTTCAGAGCTGGACAGGACTGATTGACTGAGCAGGAACAGGACGTAGTTTGTTGGAGTATAAACACTTAGAATAGGTGGGGCCGTGCTTTTGTGATTCCCCAAGGTAAATGATATAGGGCTATGTAATTCCAAGGCTCAAAGTGAATTATTAATTTGTGACATGTTCCTATGAAGCATGTTTCTTTTCTTTTATTGTTTTGTTTTATCATCAAGTGTGTAAGATTAACCTCTAACCTGGGAGAGTTGATACGCGTTAACTGATACAGGGCATGTATTTGTGTTTGACTCCATGCCTCAAGATACATAAATCATTTTCATTTCTGTCTTAAGGCAGGATGAAAAGGGCCACACAGAGAGGATTAAAATGAAGGATGAAAAAAAAAAATCCTTCAACATCTTGGCTGTTCCTTCTCTCGCCCGTGAGATCCATTTCTCTTTAAACATTCAGAAGAGGATAGAAGTTGTCATCACCCGCTCTGTCCTTGGGAAGTAGCTCAAGTTAACATCTAAGTGGCTTAGGAGAAAATGAAGAATCCTTCCTTCAGAGATGAACCCCAAATTTTGCTTCTGCTTGGGTCTATGCAGGCACCTTATGGCTTAATTAGCAAAAGGACCAGTTTATTGGCCCAGGGATACCAGTGTCTGGGGTACTTTACAATAAACACATTCAGCGTCTGGTTCTTAGCTGACCACACTGTAAATCAGACAGAAGATGTCTTCCTTTTAAGAGACCAAAAAAAAAAAAAAAAAAAGTTATGCACTTTTTTAATGGACAAAAAGAATGCCAAGGAAAAATTTTCATATCCTGCCATGATGCTTACTGGGTCAAAATTCCAGATTGGATGGTTTTCTTTGCCTTGTTGAAGCAACTAAGCAAATATGCACGTGTTGGTTACAAATGATGGTTTACTAGCCTTATGGGGTATTCATGTCTCAATCCAGAACTTTGTGGTTAAAGTACTGTTAAAGAGCTCCACTTTTTTTTTTCTTTTTAACGTATGGGAGCTGCTTGTAAGGTACTATACAGTCGTAGACAACCAAGAAAATACCGGAATTACACCAGCACAGCAGGAAATTAACAACGTGGTAGATAATCATGCTTGCTTATAGATAATGCATTCAGTGCTTAAAATAGCAGCTTGCCATCCATGTGTTATTTCATACCAGATGGTTGCAAGAGCACAGGACATTTTTTTATAATATATTCCTAGGGTACATATAAAAATCTCTTTAATAGCAATGCACCCAAAAAGGAAAAAGATCTATAATTTAGGATAACTGAGTGTTTGTCAAATTGCCTTCATCTATATCAAGCTCAAAGCTATTTTTGCATCTTCAGTAAGTAAAAATATTCTCTTCAATGGAATATCAAAATTGTGATATGAAGTTCATCCAGAATTTTTGGTGGAGACACCCTTTTTTCAACTGCAGTGCCCAGTTTGAAGGCATTAACTGAGACTTCTGGGATAATCTTATCTGGCTACATTATTATTTCATTTTTTAATTC